>NC_041390.1:208532883-208539661 GCF_002162155.2 Triticum dicoccoides | reverse complement strand
AGAGCAAACCCAGTTAGTGCCGATGATAACACCTAGCGCTTGTGCGTGCTCTCAAGAACTTGAGCATTTCCATATTCATCAAGGTTTTACCAACATCCGTGTCAAGGATCCTGGCAACACAACATACCACCATGATGAACAACGATGGACGATGCAGATGCATAGGAAGATAACATCAACTCAGATTTCACCCTAGCGAGGCCAAGGAAACAAAATCTGGATGATCGACCGAGAGACATTTAGCACTCCGCTTCTAATGTTCTCCTTGATGTGCTAGCGTAATCCACCCATAGATATGGTTTGATAACTAGAACATCAAGTAAAGGTCGGACTTCGGGAGCAATAGAATCCATAAGGAACAGTTACGGAGGTAATTCCTACGAAATCCTTATGGGGAGGTGGCCAACTTCCTCAAACAAGATATTATAATAACAGGTCTTCTGGCTGGGTGTGTTGGCCATGACATCCACTTTACCGGTTATCGCGAGACCAATATTAAAGTTCTTGGGAAATGTTCCAACTATCATATCTGCCTGAGATTCAGATCTGGTTGGTGTCAGGATATTCCAGACTCATCGAGTCTAGGAAGAAAAATGAAAGTTTGCAACACAAATCGACGAGATGACGTTGCGAGATTCTCGGGAAATGAACTACGATAGCAAGCTCCAAAACATGAGCTGGTTCCGCTACAAACATGTGAACTTGTTGTCCCAGACAAGCACGACCACATGGTAGTCTTATAATAAACACTACCGAGTTCTGGTTGGGAACCATCATCGAGGATATCAAAGTTCTTGATTAAGCCCGGGTTAGCTCTTAAAAAGAACTCCTCCTAGAACAAATCAGTCAGTGGCTTGGTGTGCTAGGATACACATATGGAATGAAGATGATCAGTCTATCAAACCACAGAATACTTCGCACGTGCATAACGGACTTTGGATGGTTCCAGAGGAGGTAAAACATGCTTTCTCGAATTCACGGCGGCAACTTACATCAAATGCACGTGAATCAAAGGAAGTCACTTCTTCCATCCAAACATATACCTTAGAGACGGAACTCGAAGGCATTGTTTACAAAGTTTCCAACAATAGCTTAATGTTCAACAAAATCATGGAGGAGATAAGGATGTTGTCAATGGGCTCAACAACAATTCATCCGGGTTCCGTTTTTAAAAGGAATCCCATAGTTAAGTGAACACGGTGATAGCATTGGTCAGACCAAAGAATATAATGGTGTATGCTCGAGGAAAAACCACGAGTAAGACAACATTACGAATATCGTTGGTTCTGATTTGATTTGATGATAGCCCATACTCAATCAAAGGTTTAGGTAAGATGATAGATCCAACAATTGATCACGAGGATCAACCAATAAAGATATCATCTTTCTTCAACACACACAACCACAAGATATCCCTTTTGAGAAATGAACTAAGTTGGGCAAGCTTTTATCTTCCAACTCTCCAAGTTGTTGTTTAGCTTGACCAACTAGCTCAGGGGTATCCCACACAGATTCTTGGAGAAGAGGTGGTTTTCAGGAGACCATCTTGATCACGGACTCAACATAGCGGTCAGGTGACAACCTGGTAATACTTCCGAGAAGATATACGGAAAATCACGAACCACCGATATGTTACTAAGCTCAAGAACAATCTTGCTTTTCAGGGCAAGACGATATGATCAAATGAGCAAGGACTTAACAAAATCCTATCTCATCAATCGAGGAGTGCACCAGGAGAATGGACTAGATAGCACAATCAACCTTAGGGTGATGATTCAATAGTCAACTCGCTAAGGATGACGTTATTGTCCATTTAACTACCAAGCAACGGAGTTGCTAGGAGTATTGATTTCACACACCACGATTCGCTTGCCGGCATTCCGGTTATAATAACACGGAAACCGAGAAACTATCAATGATGATAAGAAGTATTACTGCGTCAAGAATTTATAAGATGGTGTGCAATT
Source organism: Triticum dicoccoides (assembly GCF_002162155.2). Taxonomy (NCBI): domain Eukaryota; kingdom Viridiplantae; phylum Streptophyta; class Magnoliopsida; order Poales; family Poaceae; genus Triticum; species Triticum dicoccoides. The sequence goes on along the minus strand of NC_041390.1, from coordinate 208,537,694 downwards.
CCCATGATATTCCTGATATCAAGATGGTAATACTTCAAGGTAGAACAGACCAGAAGCTGGATTGCAACTTGATCTGCGGAATACAATTTCTTTGACCCAATCCTAGATATGGATGAGGTTCTGGAGTTTGTTTCTCCTATTCATCCTGAATGGAATGGCTTGACAGACCACAAGAGCAGTGGCAACGATGAACACGGATGCATAACTACTCCTGAATATCAATTGATATACAAGGGCCAGAAAACAACTAAAGATGGACAACTCAAAGGAACATACGATTTTCTGAGTTGTGGATGCATGGTTTAGCATGTCGAACCAAGTTCAACATATTTCTTCCGGATAACCCATGCAGAAAGGTAGAACTGGCAGAGTCACGATTTATGAATGGAGAACTCCTCAAGAATAATCCTGTTGTGATATTTCAGTTCAACGAGGAACTTCTGCCATAAGTAGTTCATGGTATTTGGAAGAAGAAGATACCACGGACTTCAAGGACTATCGCAAAGGTTACTAATATCCTAAAGGCACTAGCAATTACTATCAACATGAAGTAGGTAGAGTGAATCTCGGGTTCAGAACCCAGGAGTAGAATACCTACTACTAAGTAGCATCACGGGATGCTTCCGAGAATAAAGGCCAGAATCTTCACACTAGGACACAAATCATGGCTAGACCACTAGATGATCCCCTAAGCACTTAGGGTCATAATAATAATTCCAACCTATATGTCGAGGCAATAATTACCTCAACACACCGATTAGTGTGGTTAATCTGGCCCATGGGAACATCGGAAACAGAAGGAAGGGATTTGCAAATGCATCGGACTATTTAGAAACCTGGGATGACTCGGACAGCATAACGGCTATAATTGCTCAAAAAGATTTGAGACAATCACAAAAATGGTGGCATAACCACTCAGAAGCACAATATCAAGGTTCCGAGATCAACAATTAACATACGGAAGTAGTAGGAACTGAACTGAGACTTAAATCCAACAATTTATAAATCTACGGATTAGTAACACGTGATCCTGATAGATAGATGAGAAGACCTAGTTCCTTAACCCCGTAGGAAAGATAAGATGACTCAGATCAGAAGGGCATGAGGTATAAGGAGTAAAAGAGCCTTACGTTCCATCCCACAATCAATTCCCTTATATAACTAAAGAATTTCTAGACTCGACTTCGACCAGTTTGGCTTGGTAATCCTACAGGCAGTCAAGCTCTGATACCAACGCTGTCAGGACCCTGACTCGATGTCACATTGATCTAGCCGGTAACACCTCATATCACTTTGCGGCCTCACACACGGTATTCCCACGGGTGTCGCCTTACCTTTGCCCGGGACCGTTTGCGCCTTTTGGCACACGTATATGACAGTGTCGCTAGCATCCATATGATAAGGAGCCCGGGCTGACATGGCTAGTCGTAAACCCAAAGTGACACAGACTTACAGGGACAGGCATCCATGACCCAGCATCGAACGTGTCGGTCATCAGCGAGTGAATCCAGGCTGTAGCACTGGGCTAGCAGGACTCCGGTGAACCGGGCTGTAGCGGGCTAACAGGACTCCGGTATTCATCGCGTGACATTTCCCCGAAGGGACAGACACAGGAACGAAGAAGGACACATACCGGCCAGCCTAAGTGTTCCGGAGCAGTAGCAAGCTACCATGGCTCAGTGGAAACACTAGGAGACATTTCCCGGTAAGAGAGGCTACTAAGGATAAACAACTAGATAGCCAGATCCCACACATATCAAGCATTTCAATAACATACACACAATATGCTCGATATGTGCAAATACAACATGGCATCACAACATGACTCTACGACTCAAGTATTTATTCATTAGGCTCCGAGGAGCGAGATATTACAAACAGAGGTCTCATGACCCAACAATCAGAGCATACAAACCAAAGCACAAGCGGAAGCTATCATGTCTGAGTACAGACATCTATAAATGGAAAAGGCTGAGAAGCCTGACTATCTACTAGATCCTGCCGAGGGCACAAGATCGTAGCTGAGGTAACAAGCTAAACGTCGAAGTCCACGCGGAACTACTAGCGAGACCGAAGTCTCTCTGCAAAACATAAATAGGCAAACGTGAGTACAAATGTACCCAGCAAGACTTACATCAGATCTATCTACATATGCATCATTATCAACAAGGGGGTGGAGGGGTTTGACTGCAGCAAGCCAGCTTTGACTCGGTGGCTATCCTAAACTACGACTGCAAGCGACTCTTTTGAGGTGGCGCACACGAGTCCACATATTCACCATATCAATACACCACTATGGATCCGCTCCCGTCTCCCTACGAGAACGCCATCCATAGCACTCACGCTTATCTTGCGCATTTTAAAGTATCCACTTTCACTTGTCTATGAACTGATATAAGCAACCCAGAAGTCCTTTTCCGCGGACACGGCTATTCGAATAGATGATGTTAACCCTGCAGGGGTGTACTTCTTCACACACGCTCTCACCACTTACCGCCGTTTACACGACATGTACTCGGCAACCTTCAAGCGGAAGCCCAACGTGGGTGTCGGCCACGGCCTGCCTAAACACTCGAGTCTCTAGTCCAGGTTTATCGCCTATTCGGGTTCCATCCATGAGGAGATCCGGCCGGAGTTTCGCTCACAGCCCCAAACGATGTGAACAGGGTTCTCGAGACACCAAACGGGCGCCCGGTACACCGTGCCACGTGCCTACCGCATCACAGCCCACCCCTACGGTCAGCGCTGCCCACGGCCTCCAGCATCCTACAAACACCAGAAACTACTTGCAACTCCTGAACAGAGGACAAGGGTGATTAAGAAGCCGAGAGGGTCCATTGGTTTCGGGCCCAATGCGTGGTAGTAGCTGAATCATGGATCACAAACACAGAACTCAGTTCCTGAGGACGGCTGCAATGAGACAACCCACCATGTACTCCTACATGGCCTCTCACCGCTACCTTTACCAAATCGTGTTCACACACTTAGCTCACACACAGTAGGACATGTTCACACGCCTCTGATTCATCCCTGATGAATCAGACCTGACTCAACTCTAAGCAGTAGCAGGCATGACAAACAAGCATGAATGAGTAGGCACATCAGGGCTCAAACAACTCCTACTCATGCTAGTGGGTTTCATCTAATTACTGTGGAATGACAGGTCATGCAGAGGATAAAGGGGTTTAGCTACCGCAGCAAGTAACAGATGAATCGATATTGTCCTAATGCAGTAAAAGAGAGCAGGAGCGAGAGAGTAGGATTGTATCGGAATGAACAAGGGGGTTTTGCTTGCCTGGCACTTCTGAAGATAACATTGGGTCTTCATCAGTGTCAACGATCACATCATCGGTACACGTCTATCGAGAGGGGACAATTACCGGCAAATACAGAAAAACACGATCAATGCAATGCACAATATGATGCATGCTATGACATGGCAATATGAATGTGTTTTGGGCTAATGCAACTAGCGACAGATTAAATGAAGTTGGTTTGAATCCAAGATTCAAATTTAAACTCCATATGTGATTATTCAAATGCCATTTAATTGATTTGTGCTAAACAGCAGCTATAAGTTGTTCTAACATGCATGAAAATGGTACAGATGGATTCCTTGAATTTGTCTGATAATTTTTCATATATAAATTATTTAATTTGGAGTTACGGTTAATTTTTTATGATTTTTAGAAGTTTTAGCTATTTTCTGGTTTTTCTGATTTATTTTATATCCAGAAAATCATTTAATGCGTCAGCATGACATCACCTTGACGTCATCAGGTCAACAGGGCAGGTTCAGGTCAAACCTGACCAGTGGGGTCCACTGGTCAGTGACTGGGGCTGATTAGTGTCGCTGACATGTGGGCCCAGTCAACAGCCACGTCAGCTTAGTCAAAGCTGACGCGTGGGGCCACTAGGATTAGTTAAAAACTAAACAGAAACTAATCTAGGATTAATTAGCAGGTGGGGCCCTGCTGTCAGTGTCACAGGGTTAATTAGCAGGGTCAAATCCCGGGTCAGTGGGGTCAAACCCACCGGCGACATGACGCCGGCGAGGCCCGAGACGGCGGCGCGAGCCGGAAATGCGCTACAGGGCACGGGCGAGGCTGTGCTTGGGCTCGTTGGAGAGCCCTTGCTGGTGTGCATCGAATGGTGGTGGTGGCCGTGCCTGTGGTGGCCGGTACCGACGACGGCGAGCTCGTGAGCGGCGGCCGGAGTTCGGCCAACGGCGGGTTAGGCGATGCAGGGCGCTAGGGGAGGCGTTGGTGCGTGCTACGTGCTCCTGGTGAGGTGTGGAGCACGATGGTGTGCCCGGCTTCGAGCCACAGTGGCTCTGGCCACGACGGTGACGAGGCACGGCGGCGGCGAGCTTCGGCCGTGGTGGAAGATGGAGCTAGGGGACGAAATCAGGTGCGGGGAGTGAGGGGAAGAGAAGAGGAGCTCACGGGGAGTCGGACGAGACGCTGAGTGGGCTCGGGGACGTCCTGTCGGCGGCGAATCGAACGGCGGCGATTGCCGGCCGTGGCGATGAAGATGGCGGTGATGGCGTGGCTACAGGGCACCCGGCGTCGCATGCGTCGTGGTGGAGCTTCATGGGGTCGGGACGGAGCTCATGGGTGTGGAGAGGGAGCGAGGGGGTGGCTGTGGCCGCGAGGGAGCTCGTCGGTGACGGCGGCTCCGTTCGGTCCAGGCGGGAGAGAGGGAGCAGAGGAGGGAGGGTCGAGGGGGGAGAGTGAGCGAAACGGTCAGCGGGATTGGGACGGCCTGCGGGAGTCGTCCACGCGGCCAGGGGCTCGTCGGCAAGCAGGAGG
>NC_041390.1:208526887-208532472 GCF_002162155.2 Triticum dicoccoides | reverse complement strand
GGCTAACAGGACTCCGGTATTCATCGCGTGACATTTCCCCGAAGGGACAGACACAGGAACGAAGAAGGACACATGCCGGCCAGCCTAAGTGTTCCGGAGCAGTAGCAAGCTACCAAGGCTCAATGGAAACACTAGGAGACATTTCCCGGTAAGAGAGGCTACTAAAGATAAACAACTAGATAGTCAGATCCCACACATACCAAGCATTTCAATAACATACACACAATATGCTCGATATGTGCAATACAACATGGCATCACAAAATGACTATACGACTCAAGTATTTATTCAATAGGCTCCGAGGAGCGAGATATTACAAACAGGGGTCTCACGACCCAACATTCAGAGCATACAAATCAAAGCACAAGCGGAAGCTATCATGTCTGAGTACAGACATCTATAAATGAAAAAGGCTGAGAAGCCTGACTATCTACCAGATCCTGCCAAGGGCTCAAGATCGTAGCTGAGGTAACAAGCTAAACGTCGAAGACCACGTGGAATTACTAGTGAGACTGAAGTCTCTCTGCAAAAACATAAAATAGGCAAACGTGAGTACAAATGTACCCAGCAAGACTTACATCAGAACTATCTACATATGCATCATTATCAACAAAGGGATGGTGGGGTTTAACTGCAGCAAGCCAGCTTTGACTCGGTGGCTATCCTGAACTACGACTGCGAGTAACTCTTTTGAGGTGGCGCACACGAGTCCACATATTCACCAACCAATACACCACTATGGAACCGCTCCCGTCTCCCTACGAGAACGCCATCCATAGCACTCACGCTTATCTTGCGTATTTTAGAGTATCCACTTTCACTTGTCTATGAACTGATATAAGCAACCCAGAAGTCCTTTTCCGCGGACACGGCTATTCGAATAGATTAGGTTAACCCTACAGGGGTGTACTTCTTCACACACGCTCTCACCACTTACCGCCGTTTACACGACATGTACTCGGCAACCTTCAAGCGGAAGCCCAACGTGGGTGTCGGCCACGACCTACCTAATCACCTAAGTCTCTAGTCCAGGTTTATCGCCTATTCGGGTTCCATCCATGAGGAGATCCGGCCGGAGTTTCGCTCACAGCCCCAAACGATGTGAACAGGGTTCCGTGACACCAAACGGGCGCCCGGTTTACCCGGCCACGTGCCTACCGCATCACAGCCCACCCCTACGGTCAGCGCTGCGCACGGCCTCCAGCGTACTACAAACACCAGAAACTACTTGCAACTCCTGGACAGAGGACAAGGGTGATCAAGAAGCCGAGAGGGTCCATTGGTTTCGGGCCCAATGCGTGGTAGTAGCTGAATCATGGATCACAAACACAGAACTCAGTTCCTGAGGACGGCTGCAATGAGACAACCCACCATGTACTCCTACATGGCCTCTCACCGCTACCTTTACCAAATCGTGTTGACACACTTAGCTCACACACAGTAGGACATGTTCACACGCCTCTGATTCATCCCTGATGAATCAGACCTGACTCAACTCTAAGCAGTAGCAGGCATGACAAACAAGCATGAATGAGTAGGCACATCAGGGCTCAAACAACTCCTACTCATGCTAGTGGGTTTCATCTAATTACTGTGGAATGACAGGTCATGCAGAGGATAAAGGGGTTTAGCTACCGCAGCAAGTAACAGATGAATCGATATTGTCCTAATGCAGTAAAAGAGAGCAGGAGCGAGAGAGTAGGATTGTATCGGAATGAACAAGGGGGTTTTGCTTGCCTGGCACTTCTGAAGATAACATTGGGTCTTCATCAGTGTCAACGATCACATCATCGGTACACGTCTATCGAGAGGGGACAATTACCGGCAAATACAGAAAAACACGATCAATGCAATGCACAATATGATGCATGCTATGACATGGCAATATGAATGTGTTTTGGGCTAATGCAACTAGCGACAGATTAAATGAAGTTGGTTTGAATCCAAGATTCAAATTTAAACTCCATATGTGATTATTCAAATGCCATTTAATTGATTTGTGCTAAACAGCAGCTATAAGTTGTTCTAACATGCATGAAAATGGTACAGATGGATTCCTTGAATTTTTCTGATAATTTTTCATATATAAATTATTTAATTTGGAGTTACGGTTAATTTTCTATGATTTTTAGAAGTTTTAGCTATTTTCTGGATTTTCTGATTTATTTTAAATCCAGAAAATCATTTAATGCGTCAGCATGACATCACCTTGATGTCATCAGGTCAACAGGGCAGGTTCAGATCAAACCTGACCAGTGGGGTCCACTGGTCAGTGACTGGGGCTGATTAGTGTCGCTGACATGTGGGCCCAGTCAACAGCCACGTCAGCTTAGTCAAAGCTGACGCGTGGGGCCACTAGGATTAGTTAAAAACTAAACAGAAACTAATCTAGGATTAATTAGCAGGTGGGGCCCTGCTGTCAGTGTCACAGGGTTAATTAGCAGGGTCAAATCCCGGGTCAGTGGGGTCAAACCCACCGGCGACATGACGCCGGCGAGGCCCGAGACGGCGGCGCGAGCCGGAAATGCGCTACAGGGCACGGGCGAGGCTGTGCTTGGGCTCGTTGGAGAGCCCTTGCTGGTGCGCATCGAATGGTGGTGGTGGCCGTGCCTGTGGTGGCCAGTACCGACGACGGCGAGCTCGTGAGCGGCGGCCGGAGTTCGGCCAACGGCGGGTTAGGCGATGCAGGGCGCTAGGGGAGGCGTTGGTGCGTGCTACGTGCTCCTGGTGAGGTGTGGAGCACGATGGTGTGCCCGACTTCGAGCCACAGTGGCTCTGGCCACGACGGCGACGAGGCACGGCGGCGGCGAGCTTCGGCCGTGGTGGAAGATGGAGCTAGGGGACGAAATCAGGTGCGGGGAGTGAGGGGAAGAGAAGAGGAGCTCACGGGGAGTCGGACGAGACGCTGAGTGGGCTCGGGGACGTCCTGTCGGCGGCGAATCGAACGGCGGCGATTGCCGGCCGTGGCGATGAAGATGGCGGTGATGGCGTGGCTACAGGGCACCCGGCGTCGCATGCGTCGTGGTGGAGCTTCATGGGGTCGGGACGGAGCTCATGGGTGTGGAGAGGGAGCGAGGGGGTGGCTGTGGCCGCGAGGGAGCTCGTCGGTGACGGCGGCTCCGTTCGGTCCAGGCGGGAGAGAGGGAGCAGAGGAGGGAGGGTCGAGGGGGGAGAGTGAGCGAAACGGTCAGCGGGATTGGGACGGCCTGCGGGAGTCGTCCACGCGGCCAGGGGCTCGTCGGCAAGCAGGAGGTGGCCGCGCGGCCGTGCGCGTGCGAGCACGCAGCTGCTTCGGGGCGAGGGGAGGAAGACGACGGAGGGCTGCAGTGGTGGGCTGGGCCGGCTTCTGCTGGGCCACCAGGTGGGGCGCTAGGTGGCTGCAGGTAAGTGGCCCAGGTAGGCTTCTGTTCCTTTTTTATTTCTGTTCTGTTTTTCTTTTATTTAATCTGTTTTGCCACTGTTTTGAATTTGAAAATAATTCAAACAATGCCAAAACTCCTCTGAAAATATTTATGCTGCTTAAGGACTTTTCCAAAAGCTTATAAAATATTTCAGGGGTATTTGAAATTATATTCTAATTATATGAATATAATTCAAATTCAAATAGCTAATGAATTAAATCCAAAGTCCCAAAAATAAATCCTTAAAAATGTTCAATATTTTGGTTGGGACCAGAACCCTTACCAAAAATTATCAAACATTTAAGAAGAGCACTTTGGAGCAATGAATGAGATTTCTAGGGTTTTTGCCCCTCTTTTATTTAAATCTTTGAGGCTTCCAAATTTCCTCAGTTCAAATTTCAGAAATTTAGACATGATGCAAACACCAGGCAGCACCAGAAGCTAGGGATGTGACATGAACAATGGCTATAACTACATGCATATAGGGCTGGTGGAAAAGCTCTATGGTTATAAGGTTTTTGCGTAAAGCCAATTTTTCCCTACTTCAAAGGAATAAATTTAATTACTATCATGGTGGTTGTGAAACATTGAGAATGGTTGACAGCATTCTCAATCCCAATCAAGTAACATCATTAAAACCCATCAAAATTAACTTAGGGTAACATGTTGAGATTCACATGATAATCCAGGTACTAGATACTCAAGATTGTTCATAACCGGGGACACGGCTAATCATGATTAGTTTATACACTCTGCAGAGGTTTGCGCACTTTTCCCCACAAGACTCGATCGCCTCCGTTTGGTTTCTCGCACTGCGGGGTGTTTGAGAAGACGGATGACCGAGACATAGTCTTTCAGAAGCGCTAGCACCTTACATGTGGGTAGACCGGTACACCTACTTTCCCCTACATCTGCTAGTCTACCCGTAAGAGTTCGCACGACTTAATCAACTATGCCAGAGCCCATAATGGCTTGTGGCTGCACACGGAAGTTTCTAGTATGAATAATCTCATGATCCCTTTGAGCCTGGGTGGCGGTCCAAAGAAAACAGGCAAGTCCTGGTAACCCTAGGTGCCTCAATCCACCCAGATGTGTGTTAGGTTGCCACCTTAGATAAACCATTAATTAACAATCACACATCTGTCATGAATTTCACTCACCCAATCCACGTCTACTAGCATAGCATGGCATAAATAAGCAAACGTAGAAGTAACTCCCAAAGGTTTTGATAATAAACAGGTAATAGGCACTACCTCATCTACTTCCCAATCCCACAGTTTAATTAGATCCTAATCATGCAATGTGTGAGGATTGATCTAATGTAATAAAACTGGGTTGTAGAAAAGGTATGATCAAAGTGTGAACTTGCCTGCAATGTTGATGAAGATGATTCGCGCTCAAAACTCTTGATAGTTCTACTCATCACACTCCGGTCAATCTATCGTAAGCAAATAATAGTAACCACACATAAGCAATCACTCAAAAGATCAGAAAGATCGAAGAAGACGATTCGGGAACATCAAAACCAAGCAAATAACTCTTGCGACATAAAACAATTTCTAACAGTACCAAAATTATGTGAATTTGGCCTTATTAGAATGTTTAGGTCAAGAGCTTCGATTTGCAAAAAGAATCAACTCAAACGGAGTTACGGATAAAAAGATAGGATCAAAAGAAGTTTGAATTCAAATCTGATCTAATTCAAATTTTAAAATTTTCAAAAACATGTTTAAGTTGTTTATCCGGATAGAGGAGATCATAACGAAGACGTGAGCATTGGTTTCGTTGGATTTGGACAAACTGGTAAGAAGTTGTGCTTGTTTGAAGAACAGGGACTAAACTGTAAACAAAATCCTCACATATAGGTCCCTGGCCGAAATAAATAAGAAAAAGGAAAAATACTAAATTGCGAATGTTCGCTACAGAAGTTTATATGACGAAAAACGTTCGCTGTGAAGACTAAAACAATGAATGTTCACTACTTAACTAGGTTATTAAGAAAAAACGGTTTTAATCAAAAGAACCGAATCGAACCGGGCAACGGTTTTACCGGTCGGGCGGTTTTTCTTAGAAAACCGGCGGCGGCGGTGTTCTCCGGCGAGCGAGGCGAGGCGGCTCCGGCGAGCGCGGCAGGGCAGGGTGGCGCGGGGCGGCGGCGGCGAGCAGCAGAGGCGGGGCGGCGCG
>NC_041390.1:208518269-208524725 GCF_002162155.2 Triticum dicoccoides | reverse complement strand
CCACCGCCGTGCCTTCGTCGTAGCCGTGCTCCCCGCCGCCCGTGCGTCCTCTCATCGTGTCCAGGAGCTCCGCCGCTGTCCACTCCATCGAGCAAGCCGAGCCCCGAGCGCTCGCAACGCCCGAGTCCACCGCAACGACCTCGCCCGAACCGCCGTCGCCGGAGATCCCCTTCAACGCCGTCGTCACTCCGGTCCATCTCCGGCCGCACCAAGGGCTTCGTCGCACTCACTGTGAGCTTAGCCATCTCCCCCCCTCCTTTTCTTGCTCCCGAGCTGTGTAGCGACCTCCCGGAGCTCAACCGCACCCACCGCCGTGGAGCTCGTCGCCGACGTGCTCCCGGTCACCCTCCGACCACTCCACGGTGTCCATCATACTCACCGTGTCACGTAGCACCTAGCTAGCTACTCCCCGAGCCTCACCGACCCCTCTAGAGTCAAGTTCGTCTTCGGCCGAACCCCGGTGGCCGCCAAAGTCGTCGCCGGCGCCAACTCCGGCCACCCCGACCCCAACGGACTCCACCAAGAGCTGCGGCTCATCCTCAGCTCCACTCCGGTGGTCTCCGCGACCCATTTGGTGGCCGAAACAGCCAAAACCACTTCCGCCGCCGCGTCGGGCTCGCCGGCGGCTAAACTCCGGTGCAGCCGACCCGGGTTTGACCACGGGTGGGCCCTGGTTGACTCCCCTGAGTCAATGACAGGTGGGGCCCAGCCCTGTTAATTAAACAGGTTTAGTTTTAATTAAACTTTAATTAATCTAATCACACTGACACGCGGGACCCACTATTAGGTTTGACCCGGACGTGTCCCGTTGACCTGCTGACGTCACACTGACGTCAGGCTGACGCAATAATTGATTTTCTGGAATTAATCTAATATAGGAAATTCCAGAATATAGTTTAAACTTTGAAAATTCATAACTTTTATTCTGTAACTCCAAATCAGACAAATTATATATGAAAAATGATCAGAAAAATCCAATCTATCCATCTGTACTATTTTCATGCATGACCAAACAAGTTAACTTGATGTTTAATGCAGAACAAGGAAAAACACTTTAAAAGGCCATGTTTGAGTTTGAAATTTGAATCTTTGATTCAAATTGGTTCAAACCCTTCTGGTCTTAGTTGCATTAGCCCAACACACTCATATTGCTATGTTTCATGCATGCATCATATTGTTGCACATTGTTTGGTGATGGTTGTGTATCGGTGTTCTTTGCGGCAGGTTCTGCCTCCGAGGAGTACCGTGATTACCCTAACGAAGAACCGTATCAGTGCATCGAACCATCAGGCAAGCAACCAACCATTTGATCATATCGATACAATCCCATGTTCTCGCTCCTGCTCTCTTTTACTGCATTAAGACAACGCGTTTCAAACTGCTGTGTGCCACGGTAGTTGAACCCACTTCCTCTGCATGACCTGTCATTGCCACAGTAACTAGATGAAACCCACTAGCATGTGTAGGAGTTGATTGAGCCATATGTATGTGTTGTTCCTACCTTGCTATGCTTGCTATGCTTAGAGTCGTGTCAGGTCTGGTTCATCTGGGTGATGGGCTAGAGTGAAATGATTATGTCGGTAATGAGAGTGGTGTGGTGAACACGATTTGGTAAAGGTATCGATGAGAGGCCATGTAGGAGTACATGGTGGGTTGTTTCATTGAAACCGACCTTAAGCACTGAGATCTGTATGTGTGATTTAAGAATCAGCTACTACCATGCATTGGGCCCGAAACCAATGGACCCTCTCGGCTTCTTATTCACCCTAGTTCTCCGTCCAGGAGTTGCAAGTAGTTTCTGGTGTTTGTAGCCTACTGGAGGCCGTGGACAGCGCTGACCGTAGGGGTGGGCTGTGATGCGGTAGGTACGTGGCCGGGTGTACCGAATACCCGTTAGGTATTTCGGGAACCCTGTTCACATCGTTCGGGGCCGTATGGGAAACCTCGGCCGGACTCCCTACGGATGGAACCTGGATAGGCGATAAACCTGGACTGGAGGCTTAAGTGATTAGGTAGGTCGTGGCCGACACCCACGTTGGGCTTCCGCTTGAAGGTTGCCGAGTACATGTCGTGTAAACGACGGTAAGTGGTGAGAGCGTGTATGAAGAAGTACACCCCTGCAGGGTTAACATGAACTATTCGAATAGCCGCGTCCGCGGTAAAGGACTACTTGGTTGCCTATACAGTTCGTAGACAAGTAAATGGAAACTACTAAAAGCCTCAAGATAAGTGTGAGTGCCGAGGATGGCTCTTCCTTAGGAAGACGGAGGTGGATCCTCGGTAGTGTATTGAATTGGTGAGTAGTGGACTCGTGTACGCAAAACCATTTCAAGTTGGAGTCTCGTAGGTTAGCCTAGCCAAGAGTCAAAGCTGGCTTGCTGCAATAACTCCACCAACCCTTCTTGATAATATGCATGTATGTAGGATCTGATGTAAGTCTTGCTGAGTACCTTTGTACTCATGTTGCTATAATTCACATTTTTACAGAAGACGCTGCAACCCCTTCTGATGGGTTCTACGTAGACGTTGACATCAATGAGTAGGCTAAGGCCCAGGTGGTGATCCTGAGCTTGTGAAGGACCTCGTAGTATAGCTAGGCTTTCCAAGCCTCTTCTATTTTTCTAGTTGTCTGTACTCAGACAAGTTACTTCCGCTGCTAGTTTGTATGACTGTATGACTTGAATGCTGGGTCGTGTGACCCGTACCTTTGTGTATGTTATGTATGGCTCTCCGAGCCTTAAATAAAGTACTTGTGTCGTAGAGTCATGTTGTGATGCCTTGTTGTATTTGCACATATCGAGCATATTGTGTGTATGATTGAAATGCTTGGTGTGTGTGGGATCTGACTATCTAGTTGTTTATCTTTAGTAGCCTCTCTTACCGGGAAATGTCTCCTAGTGTTACCGCTGAGCCATGGTAGCTTGCTACTGCTCTGGAACACTTAGGCTGGCCGGCATGTGTCCTTCTTCGTTCCGGTGTCTGTCCCTTCGGGGAAATGTCACGCATTGAGTACCGGAGTCCTGTTAGCCCGCTACAGCCCGGTTTACCGGAGTCCTGCTAGCTCAGTGCTACAGCCCGGACCCACTTGCTGATGACCGACACGTTCGAAGCTGGGTTATGGATGCCTGTCCCTGTAAGTCTGTGCCACTTTGGGTTTACAACTAGTCATGTCAGCCCGGGCTCCTTAACATATGGATGCTAGCGACACTATCATATACGTGAGCCAAAAGGCACAAACGGTCCCGGGCAAAGGTAAGGCGACACCCGTGGGGATACCGTGCGTGAGGCCACAAAGTGATATGAGGTGTTACAGGCTAGATCGATGTGTCATCGAGTCGGGGTCCTGACAGCGTTGGCATCAAAGCCGGACTGCCTGTAGGTTCTCCAAGCCAAACTGGTCGATGTTGAGTCTAGAAATTCTTTAGTTATGTAGGGGAATTGTTTGTGGGTTGGAACGTAAGGCTCTTTTTACTCCTTTATCTTATGACATTCTGATCTGAGTTAGTCTATTCTTCCACCGGGGGTTAAGGAATTAGGATCTATTCTCTCTATCAGGATCACGTGTTACTAATCAGTAGTACCTTATAGGGTTGATGGATACAAGCCTAGTTCAGTTCTACTACCACGTTATGTTGTTAGGATGGACTCAGAACTTTGATATGATGATGTTGAGTGTGTATGAAATCCTTTGTCAAATGTCTCAAAATCCTTCTTGAGCATTTACAGCTGTTGTGCTGCCGAAATTTTGCTAGAAATTCTAATGCCTTTGCATTATGATTGTGTTTTCAGATGGCCACTCGCGACCTCAATCAAGTGGTTCGCCTGACTCGATGCCTAGATGTACCCGGCCATACTGCCATGTTGGTCAGGGTAATGACTGAGGCCGGATACCGTTGGTATCCTGAGTACACGGTCGAAGAGCAATTCCGAGACTTTAACCAAAGCCAGTATCTCTGCACTGTCAGGATATTTCCATCTTATCCTCGATCCACCGAGCCCCTTCACTGCTCCTATGGACTCGGGGTTACTATTGAGATGGCTGTGCAGGACGCCGCCTACTCTATGATGACCATCATGCGAGTCAGGTCTGGCCTATTTCGGGATTCTGATTTCCGGTATATGCCAGGATCACTTTCGGGAGCACAAGGGTATCTCCAGGCTATCTATGCTGACCCCACCCAGGAGGATTCACGGACTCGCACCACTGCTGAGATGCTCGAGGATAAGGACCGTGAAAATCGGGCCTTGAGGTTAGAGCTCTTCAATACCCGTGCTGACCACTGGGCCACATTGACTCGGTTTGCACCGGCGGTGCAAGCTGGATATTCGGATATGCGCGATCTCTATCCTATGAGATCTGCTCTGCCAGACGTGATGGGTTGGCGTGATGTAGGAGGCATCACCCCACCTCGCGGTCCTCGCAGGCCACCGTCTGTTGGTCCAAGACCTCATTCTAGCCCCTATGGTCCACAAGCTCCGCGAGATCGTCTGTTTCCGGATGATCATGTTGAGCTTCCAGGCTATGGAGGTGACTTCTACGAGGACTACTACGGATCGGTCTGAGTTAGTGGTAGTATCACTAGTTCGTGTTAGCTGTGTCATCTATCGTCCTGCGTGACTCGTGGGATATGACCTAGCTGTATCGCCTTCCGGAGGTGTAGAAAAATAATGTATAGGAGTTGGGAATGCCTCCGATGAGATGTAATCCTCTTTTCACCGTAATAGTACCCTGTTTGGTCTTGTACTAAACCCTGTATGGTGTGTATGACAATGGAATAAAGAAGCAGTTTCTGTATCTACCATGTCATACGGATGATCATCTTGCATTCCGAGTTATTCCTTACATTCTGTATCCTATGTCAGAATTTCATCATTCTGACTAAATCATTGTCTTGTTTACCTAGGATGGTCAACACGCGCACTAACCCTGCTCCTCAAGAGCAGGCCGAAGGCAGTGAAGTCAGGAATGCAAATCTGCCTCATCCTCCTTCCCTAGCCGAGGTTATGATGGAAGCCGAAAGAAACAAGCGGGAGACCAACCGTTTATTGGAGCGTATTGAACAGAACACAGCACACCATCAGAGGACTAACATGGTGTCACTCAGTGATTTTATCAAGTTACATCCACCCACGTTCCACCACTCCGTCGAGCCTCTCGACGCTGATGACTGGCTTCGCAGTATCTCTCACAAGCTGCGTTCCGCGCTAGTAGCTGAGGCTGACAAGGTCACCTTTGCTGCATATCATCTTGAAGGCCCCGCCAGTCTATGGTGGGAGAATTATGGAGCTATGCGCCCAGCGGGCCATGTCACTACTTGGGCTGAATTCAGCGAGGCTTTCCGTGAACATCACATTCCGGAGGGTCTCATGGACCGTAAACGTGAGGAATTTTGCAGTTTCACTCAGGGCTGACTCTCTGTGGATGCTTACAGCAGGGAGTTCGGTAACCTCGCACGATATGCAACTGAGGAAGTTTCCACTGATGCCAAGAAGCAAGCAAGGTTCCGTAAGGGACTTAGTCCTGAGCTTCGCCGCGACCTCCGTCTGCATGAGTGCACATCTTTTCAGAAACTTGTTAACAAGGCCATCAGTGCTGAGACTGGTCAGACTGATTATGACGCAACACGCAAGCATGGCCGTGACATGGGTTCCTCATCCGGTTCTGGTCCTCAGAAGCGCCGCGTGTGGGTGCCCAACACCGCCCTGCCACCCAGGTTCACACCGAGGCCATCTTTCCAGGCGCCTCGCCCTGTTCAACAGTCTGCACCAGCCAAGCCCTATGGGGGTCCAACCAACAATGCTCCTCCACGTACCAGTTCCGTGACTTGTTTCAAGTGTGGGGAATCTGGCCACTATATGCGTGAGTGTCCCCAGACCAACCCCAACCAATCTGCTAAAGCTGTTGGCCGTGGCAAGCCGACAGGGAAAGTGTTCCACGCCAAGCCGGCCGCCGCTACACGTGGCCATGTCAACTGTATCTCTGCCGAAGAAGCTCAAGAGGATCCCAACGTCGTTCTCGGTACGCTCCTTGTTAATTGCCACCCGACATCTATTCTTTTCGATACAGGAGCCTCTCATTCATTTATATCCGAGAACTATGCTCGTTTGCATAACACCGCATTCTGTGACATGCCATCCACTATGGAAATTTCTACTCCCGGTTCTAGATGGCAGACCTCCAGGGTAAGTTATGGAAATGAAATCCAAGTCGACAGACTTGTTTTCCTTGCATCTTTGATAGCTCTCAAATTTTCAGATATTAATATCATTTTGGGTATGGACTGGATGTCAGCTCATCATGCCAAAATTGATTGCTTCTCTAGGACTGTTCAACTCACTCATCCTTCGGGGAAGATAGTCAATGTCTTGACCCGATTAGCCAAGCGACAATTATATTCTCTTAACGCCAGCCCTTTGCCAGACCTTGAGGACGTTCCGGTAGTCCGTGACTTCCCG
>NC_041390.1:208504694-208513365 GCF_002162155.2 Triticum dicoccoides | reverse complement strand
TGTCCCGTTGACCTGCTGACGTCACACTGACGTCAGGCTGACGCAATAATTGATTTTCTGGAATTAATCTAATATAGGAAATTCCAGAATATAGTTTAAACTTTGAAAATTCATAACTTTTATTCTGTAACTCCAAATCAGACAAATTATATATGAAAAATGATCAGAAAAATCCAATCTATCCATCTGTACTATTTTCATGCATGACCAAACAAGTTAACTTGATGTTTAATGCAGAACAAGGAAAAACACTTTAAAAGGCCATGTTTGAGTTTGAAATTTGAATCTTTGATTCAAATTGGTTCAAACCCTTCTGGTCTTAGTTGCATTAGCCCAACACACTCATATTGCTATGTTTCATGCATGCATCATATTGTTGCACATTGTTTGGTGATGGTTGTGTATCGGTGTTCTTTGCGGCAGGTTCTGCCTCCGAGGAGTACCGTGATTACCCTAACGAAGAACCGTATCAGTGCATCGAACCATCAGGCAAGCAACCAACCATTTGATCATATCGATACAATCCCATGTTCTCGCTCCTGCTCTCTTTTACTGCATTAAGACAACGCGTTTCAAACTGCTGTGTGCCACGGTAGTTGAACCCACTTCCTCTGCATGACCTGTCATTGCCACAGTAACTAGATGAAACCCACTAGCATGTGTAGGAGTTGATTGAGCCATATGTATGTGTTGTTCCTACCTTGCTATGCTTGCTATGCTTAGAGTCGTGTCAGGTCTGGTTCATCTGGGTGATGGGCTAGAGTGAAATGATTATGTCGGTAATGAGAGTGGTGTGGTGAACACGATTTGGTAAAGGTATCGATGAGAGGCCATGTAGGAGTACATGGTGGGTTGTTTCATTGAAGCCGACCTTAAGCACTGAGATCTGTATGTGTGATTTAAGAATCAGCTACTACCATGCATTGGGCCCGAAACCAATGGACCCTCTCGGCTTCTTATTCACCCTAGTTCTCCGTCCAGGAGTTGCAAGTAGTTTCTGGTGTTTGTAGCCTATTGGAGGCCGTGGACAGCGCTGACCGTAGGAGTGGGCTGTGATGCGGTAGGTACGTGGCCGGGTGTACCGAATACCCGTTAGGTATTTCGGGAACCCTGTTCACATCGTTCGGGGCCGTATGGGAAACCTCGGCCGGACTCCCTACGGATGGAACCTGGATAGGCAATAAACCTGGACTGGAGGCTTAAGTGATTAGGTAGGTTGTGGCCGACACCCACGTTGGGCTTCCGCTTGAAGGTTGCCGAGTACATGTCGTGTAAACGACGGTAAGTGGTGAGAGCGTGTATGAAGAAGTACACCCCTGCAGGGTTAACATGAACTATTCGAATAGCCGCGTCCGCGGTAAAGGACTACTTGGTTGCCTATACAGTTCGTAGACAAGTAAATGGAAACTACTAAAAGCCTCAAGATAAGTGTGAGTGCCGAGGATGGCTCTTCCTTAGGAAGACGGAGGTGGATCCTCGGTAGTGTATTGAATTGGTGAGTAGTGGACTCGTGTACGCAAAACCATTTCAAGTTGGAGTCTCGTAGGTTAGCCTAGCCAAGAGTCAAAGCTGGCTTGCTGCAATAACTCCACCAACCCTTCTTGATAATATGCATGTATGTAGGATCTGATGTAAGTCTTGCTGAGTACCTTTGTACTCATGTTGCTATAATTCACATTTTTACAGAAGACGCTGCAACCCCTTCTGATGGGTTCTACGTAGACGTTGACATCAATGAGTAGGCTAAGGCCCAGGTGGTGATCCTGAGCTTGTGAAGGACCTCGTAGTATAGCTAGGCTTTCCAAGCCTCTTCTATTTTTCTAGTTGTCTGTACTCAGACAAGTTACTTCCGCTGCTAGTTTGTATGACTGTATGACTTGAATGCTGGGTCGTGTGACCCGTACCTTTGTGTATGTTATGTATGGCTCTCCGAGCCTTAAATAAAGTACTTGTGTCGTAGAGTCATGTTGTGATGCCTTGTTGTATTTGCACATATCGAGCATATTGTGTGTATGATTGAAATGCTTGGTATGTGTGGGATCTGACTATCTAGTTGTTTATCTTTAGTAGCCTCTCTTACCGGGAAATGTCTCCTAGTGTTACCGCTGAGCCATGGTAGCTTGCTACTACTCTGGAACACTTAGGCTGGCCGGCATGTGTCCTTCTTCGTTCCGGTGTTTGTCCCTTCGGGGAAATGTCACGCATTGAGTACCGGAGTCCTGTTAGCCCGCTACAGCCTGGTTTACCGGAGTCCTGCTAGCCCAGTGCTACAGCCCGGACCCACTTGCTGATGACCGACACGTTCGAAGCTGGGTCATGGATGCCTGTCCCTGTAAGTCTGTGCCACTTTGGGTTTACAACTAGTCATGTCAGCCCGGGCTCCTTAACATATGGATGCTAGCGACACTATCATATACGTGAGCCAAAAGGCGCAAACAGTCCCGGGCAAAGGTAAGGCGACACCCGTGGGGATACCGTGCGTGAGGCCGCAAAGTGATATGAGGTGTTACAGGCTAGATCGATGTGTCATCGAGTCGGGGTCCTGACAAATAAAACTCAAATAAATCCAAATTGAAAATTAATTCCAAAAGAACTTTGAATTTAATTCTTTGAAACTCCCAACTCATATTTCATATAATTTGAAGAAGTCATTTTATCTTCTCTCATGAAAGTCATTGAGTTGCATAAAGTTTCAGAATTGGAAATATTTTCAAATGAAATTCAAATATTTTCAACACCCCTTGTCATTTAAATAAATGGAAGAAGTCATGTCATCTTCTCTCGAGCGTTTTGTGATGAAAAGGATTTGAATTCACGGAGATCATAAATGCAAAATGAATGTTTGGGAAAGTCCTTTTATTCCCTCTCATTTAACTTTCAAAAGTTTCGAATTCACTCACTTTCAGTCAATCAATCAAACAATCAATCAAATCTATCCATTTATTATAACATTCCAAAATTTAGAATTTTGGGATGTTACAGGGACACTCTCGACTATAGTGACCCGGCTCTCCACACTTGAAACATGTCACAACATTGGGGCGTGGAGCAGCATTAGCAGCGGGGCCACCATAGGGCATGGGCGGTGCAAACTGCTGGTTGGGACGAGGAGCCTCAAAGGATGCCCTCGGAATGAACATGGGTGGTTGTGTCGTGCTTGGAATCCACACCCGGCGCTTCTAAGACCCAGAGCCGGATGAAGAGCCAAAATCACGAGAGTGCTTGCGTGAAGCGTCATAATCAGACTGGCCTGTCTCGGCACTGATGGCTTTATTGACCAACTTCTGAAAGGAGGTGCACTCGTGCAGACAAAGATCACGGTGAAGCTCAGGGCTAAGGCCCTTGCGGAACCTTGCCTGCTTCTTAGCATCGGTGGATACCTCTTCAGGAGCATATCGTGCCAAATTCCCAAATTCACGGCTATATGCATCCACAATCAGTCTTCCTTGGGTGAAATTGCAGAACTCTTCCCTCTTGCGATCCATGAGACCTTCCGGAATGTGATGCGCACGGAAAGCCTCACTGAATTCAGCCCAACTAGTGATTTGGCCGACCGGGCGCATAGCTTCAAAAATTTCCCACCAAAGGCTAGCAGGGCCTTCGAGGTGATAGGCAGCATAAGTAACCTTATCAGCTTCGGCTACGTTGGCAGAACGTAGCTTGTGGGTGATGCTGCGAAGCCAGTCATCCGCGTCGAGGGGCTCGACGGAATGGTTAAACTTTGGTGGGTACAGCTTGATAAAGTCATTGATTGACACCAAGTCATTTCGCTGATGGCGTGCAGTGTTCTGCTCAATCCGCTCTAGCAAGCGGTTAGTCTCACGCTTGTTTCTTTCCGCCTCCAGCATCACTTCGGCCAGAGAAGGCGGGTGAGGCAGATTTTCAACCCTAGCTGCACTGGCTTCCCCCTGCTCCGGGGCAGCAGGGTTGCTGCGGGTGTTGACCATCCTAGGAGAAAACAAGTCAATGGTTTAGATAAGGATGGCACAAACTTAGCAAGGAAGTGCAGAATGTAATGGATAACATGGAATGCTAAGATGTTCATTGCACGACATGGTAATATAGAAACTGCCATATATATACCATTGGTCATACACCGTACATAGTTTAGTACAAGCCCAGGCTAGAGTACAACTACGGTGAAAGACATTATATCTCATCGAAGGCATTCCAAGCTCTTGTACATTATTTTCCTACACCTTCGGAGCGTGATACACACCAAGTCGTATCCCACGGTCACGCAGGACTGTGGAGAATACAACTACTACAATACTAGTGAAACTACTACTATCTCAGACGGCTCCGTAGTAATCCTCATAGAAGTCACCACCAAAACCTGGTAGTGGAACATGATCATCTGGGAACAGACGGTCCTGCGGAGCCTGCGGACCAAAGGGACTCGGATGTGGCCTTGGTCCCATAGGTGGTGGCAGACGGGGACCACGAGGAGGGGTGATGGCTCCCACATCGCGCCACTCCATACAATCTGGCAATCCAGACCGTACAGGGTACAAATCCCTCAGATCCATGTATCCTGCCTGTACCGCCGGTGCAAACCGAGTCAAAGTGGCCCAGTGATCAGCACGAGAGTTAAAAAGCTCCATACGCAAGGCCCGATTTTCGCGGCCCTTATCCTCGAGCATCTCGGCAGTGGTGCGGAGTAGTGACTCCTCATGTGTGGGGTCAGCATAGATAGCCTGGAGATACCCTTGCGCTCTCGGAAGTGAAGCTGGCATATAACGGAAGTCGGTGTTCCGAAGCAGGCCAGTCCGGACTCGCATGATGGTCATCATGGAATAGGCAGCATCCTGCATAGCCATCTCAACAGTAACCCCGAGTCCATAGGAACAGTGAAGGGGCTCAGTGGCTCCAGGATAAGAGGGATATATCCTGACGGTACAGAGGTACTAGCTCTGGTTGAAGTCTCTGAACTGCTCTTCGACAGTGTATTCGGGATACCAACGGTAACCCGTCTCGATCATTACCCGGACTAACATAGCAGTATGACCGGGCACATCGAGGCACCGGGTCAGGCGAACCACTTGGTTTTGAGCACGAGTGGCCATCTGAAAGCACAACCACAATGCAAAGACATTAGAATTTCTAGGGAAAATTGGACAGCATAACAGCTGTAAATGCTTAGAAAAAGATTTGAGACATCCACAACAGTTTGCAATACCACTCAACAACATCATATCAAGGTTCTGATTCAACTGGCAACATACTAAAAGTAGTAGAAACTGTACTGAGGCTTGTAACAACAATCCTATAAGCTACTACGGATTAGTAACACGTGAACCTGATAGAAGAAGAGAGCCTAGTCCTTAACCCACATTGAATGAGAAGAGAATGACTCAGATCAGAGGGCATAAGGTAAAGGAGGGCTTTATTGACCAACTTCTGAAAGGAGGTGCACTCGTGCAGACAAAGATCACGGTGAAGCTCAGGGCTAAGGCCCTTGCGGAACCTTGCCTGCTTCTTAGCATCGGTGGATACCTCTTCAGGAGCATATCGTGCCAAATTCCCAAATTCACGGCTATATGCATCCACAGTCAGTCTTCCTTGGGTGAAATTGCAGAACTCTTCCCTCTTGCGATCCATGAGACCTTCCGGAATGTGATGCGCACGGAAAGCCTCACTGAATTCAGCCCAAGTAGTGATTTGGCCGACCGGGCGCATAGCTTCAAAAATTTCCCACCAAAGGCTAGCAGGGCCTTCGAGGTGATAGGCAGCATAAGTAACCTTATCAGCTTCGGCTACGTTGGCAGAACGTAGCTTGTGGGTGATGCTGTGAAGCCAGTCATCCGCGTCGAGGGGCTCGACGGAATGGTTAAACTTTGGTGGGTACAGCTTGATAAAGTCATTGATTGACACCAAGTCATTTCGCTGATGGCGTGCAGTGTTCTGCTCAATCCGCTCTAGCAAGTGGTTAGTCTCACGCTTGTTTCTTTCCGCCTCCAGCATCACTTCGGCCAGAGAAGGCGGGTGAGGCAGATTTTCACCCCTAGCTGCACTGGCTTCCCCCTGCTCAGGGGCAGCAGGGTTGCTGCGGTTGACCATCCTAAGAGAAAACAAGGCAATGGTTTAGATAAGGATGGCACAAACTTAGCAAGGAAGTGCAGAATGTAACGGATAACATGGAATGCTAAGATGTTCATTGCACGACATGGTAATATAGAAACTGCCATATATATACCATTCGTCATACACACCGTACATAGTTTAGTACAAGCCCAGGCTAGAGTACAACTACGGTGAAAGACATTATATCTCATCGAAGGCATTCCAAGCTCTTATACATTATTTTCCTACACCTTCGGAGCGTGATACACACCAAGTCGTATCCCACGGTCACGCAGGACTGTGGAGAATACAACTACTACAATACTAGTGAAACTACTACTATCTCAGACGGCTCCGTAGTAATCCTCATAGAAGTCACCACCAAAACCTGGTAGTGGAACATGATCATCTGGGAACAGACGGTCCTGCGGAGCCTGCGGACCAAAGGGACTCGGATGTGGCCTTGGTCCCATAGGTGGTGGCAGACGGGGACCACGAGGAGGGGTGATGCCTCCCACATCGCGCCACTCCATACAATCTGGCAATCCAGACCGTACAGGGTACAAATCCCTCAGATCCATGTATCCTGCCTGTACCGCCGGTGCAAACCGAGTCAAAGTGGCCCAGTGATCAGCACGAGAGTTAAAAAGCTCCATACGCAACGCCCGATTTTTGCGGCCCTTATCCTCGAGCATCTCGGCAGTGGTGCGGAGTAGTGACTCCTCATGTGTGGGGTCAGCATAGATAGCCTGGAGATACCCTTGCGCTCTCGGAAGTGAAGCTGGCATATAATGGAAGTCGGTGTTCCGAAGCAGGCCAGTCCGGACTCGCATGATGGTCATCATGGAATAGGCAGCATCCTGCATAGCCATCTCAACAGTAACCCCGAGTCCATAGGAACAGTGAAGGGGCTCAGTGGCTCCAGGATAAGAGGGATATATCCTGACGGTACAGAGGTACTAGCTCTGGTTGAAGTCTCTGAACTGCTCTTCGACAGTGTATTCGGGATACCAACGGTAACCCGTCTCGATCATTACCCGGACTAACATAGCAGTATGACCGGGCACATCGAGGCACCGGGTCAGGCGAACCACTTGGTTTTGAGCACGAGTGGCCATCTGAAAGCACAACCACAATGCAAAGACATTAGAATTTATAGGGAAAATTGGACAGCATAACAGCTGTAAATGCTTAGAAAAAGATTTGAGACATCCACAACAGTTTGCAATACCACTCAACAACATCATATCAAGGTTCTGATTCAACTGGCAACATACTAAAAGTAGTAGAAACTGTACTGAGGCTTGTAACAACAATCCTATAAGCTACTACGGATTAGTAACACGTGAACCTGATAGAAGAAGAGAGCCTAGTCCTTAACCCACATTGAATGAGAAGAGAATGACTCAGATCAGAGGGCATAAGGTAAAGGAGGGCTTTATTGACCAACTTCTGAAAGGAGGTGCACTCATGCAGACAGAGATCACGGTGAAGGTCAGGGCTAAGGCCCTTGCGGAACCTTGCCTGCTTCTTAGCATCGTTGGATACCTCTTCAGGAGCATATCGTGCCAAATTCCCAAATTCACGGCTATATGCATCCACAGTCAGTCTTCCTTGGGTGAAATTGCAGAACTCTTCCCTCTTGCGATCCATGAGACCTTCCGGAATGTGATGCGCACGGAAAGCCTCACTGAATTCAGCCCAAGTAGTGATTTGGCCGACCGGGCGCATAGCTTCAACAATTTCCCACCAAAGGCTAGCAGGGCCTTCGAGGTGATAGGCAGCATAAGTAACCTTATCAGCTTCGGCTACGTTGGCAGAACATAGCTTGTGGGTGATGCTGCGAAGCCAGTCATCCGCGTCGAGGGGCTCGACAGAATGGTTAAACTTTGGTGGGTACAGCTTGATAAAGTCATTGATTGACACCAAGTCATTTCGCTGATGGCGTGCAGTGTGCTGCTCAATCCGCTCTAGCAAGCGGTTAGTCTCACGCTTGTTTCTTTCCGCCTGCAGCATCACTTCGGCCAGAGAAGGCGGGTGAGGCAGATTTTCACCCCTAGCTGCACTGGCTTCCCCCTGCTCCGGGGCAGCAGGGTTGCTGCGGGTGTTGACCATCCTAGGAGAAAACAAGTCAATGGTTTAGATAAGGATGGCACAAACTTAGCAAGGAAGTGCAGAATGTAATGGATAACATGGAATGCTAAGATGTTCATTGCACGACATGGTAATATAGAAACTGCCATATATATACCATTGGTCATACACACCGTACATAGTTTAGTACAAGCCCAGGCTAGAGTACAACTACGGTGAAAGACATTATATCTCATCGAAGGCATTCCAAGCTCTTATACATTATTTTCCTACACCTTCGGAGCGTGATACACACCAAGTCGTATCCCATGGTCACGCAGGACTATGGAGAATACAACTACTACAATACTAGTGAAACTACTACTATCTCAGACGGCTCCGTAGTAATCCTCATAGAAGTCACCACCAAAACCTGGTAGTGGAACATGATCATCTGGGAACAGACGGTCCTGCGGAGCCTGCGGACCAAAGGGACTCGGATGTGGCCTTGGTCCCATAGGTGGTGGCAGACGGG
>NC_041390.1:208496049-208503412 GCF_002162155.2 Triticum dicoccoides | reverse complement strand
CTCCCACATCGCGCCACTCCATACAATCTGGCAATCCAGACCGTACAGGGTACAAATCCCTCAGATCCATGTATCCTGCCTGTACCGCCGGTGCAAACCGAGTCAAAGTGGCCCAGTGATCAGCACGAGAGTTAAAAAGCTCCATACGCAAGGCCCGATTTTCGCGGCCCTTATCCTCGAGCATCTCGGCAGTGGTGCGGAGTAGTGACTCCTCATGTGTGGGGTCAGCATAGATAGCCTGGAGATACCCTTGCGCTCTCGGAAGTGAAGCTGGCATATAACGGAAGTCGGTGTTCCGAAGCAGGCCAGTCCGGACTCGCATGATGGTCATCATGGAATAGGCAGCATCCTGCATAGCCATCTCAACAGTAACCCCGAGTCCATAGGAACAGTGAAGGGGCTCAGTGGCTCCAGGATAAGAGGGATATATCCTGACGGTACAGAGGTACTAGCTCTGGTTGAAGTCTCTGAACTGCTCTTCGACAGTGTATTCGGGATACCAACGGTAACCCGTCTCGATCATTACCCGGACTAACATAGCAGTATGACCGGGCACATCGAGGCACCGGGTCAGGCGAACCACTTGGTTTTGAGCACGAGTGGCCATCTGAAAGCACAACCACAATGCAAAGACATTAGAATTTATAGGGAAAATTGGACAGCATAACAGCTGTAAATGCTTAGAAAAAGATTTGAGACATCCACAACAGTTTGCAATACCACTCAACAACATCATATCAAGGTTCTGATTCAACTGGCAACATACTAAAAGTAGTAGAAACTGTACTGAGGCTTGTAACAACAATCCTATAAGCTACTACGGATTAGTAACATGTGAACCTGATAGAAGAAGAGAGCCTAGTCCTTAACCCACATTGAATGAGAAGAGAATGACTCAGATCAGAGGGCATAAGGTAAAGGAGGGCTTTATTGACCAACTTCTGAAAGGAGGTGCACTCATGCAGACAAAGATCAAGGTGAAGCTCAGGGCTAAGGCCCTTGCGGAACCTTGCCTGCTTCTTAGCATCGTTGGATACCTCTTCAGGAGCATATCGTGCCAAATTCCCAAATTCACGGCTATATGCATCCACAGTCAGTCTTCCTTGGGTGAAATTGCAGAACTCTTCCCTCTTGCGATCCATGAGACCTTCCGGAATGTGATGCGCACGGAAAGCCTCACTGAATTCAGCCCAAGTAGTGATTTGGCCGACCGGGCGCATAGCTTCAACAATTTCCCACCAAAGGCTAGCAGGGCCTTCGAGGTGATAGGCAGCATAAGTAACCTTATCAGCTTCGGCTACGTTGGCAGAACGTAGCTTGTGGGTGATGCTGCGAAGCCAGTCATCCGCGTCGAGGGGCTCGACGGAATGGTTAAACTTTGGTGGGTACAGCTTGATAAAGTCATTGATTGACACCAAGTCATTTCGCTGATGGCGTGCAGTGTGCTGCTCAATCCGCTCTAGCAAGCGGTTAGTCTCACGCTTGTTTCTTTCCGCCTGCAGCATCACTTCGGCCAGAGAAGGCGGGTGAGGCAGATTTTCACCCCTAGCTGCACTGGCTTCCCCCTGCTCCGGGGCAGCAGGGTTGCTGCGGGTGTTGACCATCCTAGGAGAAAACAAGTCAATGGTTTAGATAAGGATGGCACAAACTTAGCAAGGAAGTGCAGAATGTAATGGATAACATGGAATGCTAAGATGTTCATTGCACGACATGGTAATATAGAAACTGCCATATATATACCATTGGTCATACACACCGTACATAGTTTAGTACAAGCCCAGGCTAGAGTACAACTACGGTGAAAGACATTATATCTCATCGAAGGCATTCCAAGCTCTTATACATTATTTTCCTACACCTTCGGAGCGTGATACACACCAAGTCGTATCCCATGGTCACGCAGGACTATGGAGAATACAACTACTACAATACTAGTGAAACTACTACTATCTCAGACGGCTCCGTAGTAATCCTCATAGAAGTCACCACCAAAACCTGGTAGTGGAACATGATCATCTGGGAACAGACGGTCCTGCGGAGCCTGCGGACCAAAGGGACTCGGATGTGGCCTTGGTCCCATAGGTGGTGGCAGACGGGACCACGAGGAGGGGTGATGCCTCCCACATCGCGCCACTCCATACAATCTGGCAATCCAGACCGTACAGGGTACAAATCCCTCAGATCCATGTATCCTGCCTGTACCGCCGGTGCAAACCGAGTCAAAGTGGCCCAGTGATCAGCACGAGAGTTAAAAAGCTCCATACGCAAGGCCCGATTTTCGCGGCCCTTATCCTCGAGCATCTCGGCAGTGGTGCGGAGTAGTGACTCCTCATGTGTGGGGTCAGCATAGATAGCCTGGAGATACCCTTGCGCTCTCGGAAGTGAAGCTGGCATATAACGGAAGTCGGTGTTCCGAAGCAGGCCAGTCCGGACTCGCATGATGGTCATCATGGAATAGGCAGCATCCTGCATAGCCATCTCAACAGTAACCCCGAGTCCATAGGAACAGTGAAGGGGCTCAGTGGCTCCAGGATAAGAGGGATATATCCTGACGGTACAGAGGTACTAGCTCTGGTTGAAGTCTCTGAACTGCTCTTCGACAGTGTATTCGGGATACCAACGGTAACCCGTCTCGATCATTACCCGGACTAACATAGCAGTATGACCGGGCACATCGAGGCACCGGGTCAGGCGAACCACTTGGTTTTGAGCACGAGTGGCCATCTGAAAGCACAACCACAATGCAAAGACATTAGAATTTCTAGGGAAAATTGGACAGCATAACAGCTGTAAATGCTTAGAAAAAGATTTGAGACATCCACAACAGTTTGCAATACCACTCAACAACATCATATCAAGGTTCTGATTCAACTGGCAACATACTAAAAGTAGTAGAAACTGTACTGAGGCTTGTAACAACAATCCTATAAGCTACTACGGATTAGTAACACGTGAACCTGATAGAAGAAGAGAGCCTAGTCCTTAACCCACATTGAATGAGAAGAGAATGACTCAGATCAGAGGGCCGGGCTGTAGCAGGCTAGGCAGGACTCCGGAAGTCACCGCGTGACATTTCCCCGAAGGGACAGACATAGGAACAAAGTGAAACACATGCCGGCCAGTCAAGTGTCCTGAGCAGTAGTGCTGGGCTAGCAGGACTCCGGTGAACCGGGCTGTAGCGGACTACTATAGCTTGAGGAGCACTAGACTACATTTCCCCATAAGAAAGGCTGCCAAGGATAAACAACTAGATTTTCAGATCCCACACATACCAAGCATTTCAATCATACACACAATATGCTCGATATGTGCAAATACAACATGGCATCACAACAAAACTCTACAACTCAAGTACTTGATTTAAAGGCTCCAGAGAGCCATACATAACATGTTCATACAGATAGGGGTCACATGACCCGACAGTCAAGTCATACAAGCATACAAGCACATGCGGAAGAAAATAGTCTGAGTACAGACACTAGAAAGAAAGAAGGCTTCTCGAAGCCTATCTATCTACATAGGGCCCTCCATGGCGAGGATCACCACCTGGGTGGCTAGTCACTCATCGACATCAAGGTCTACATAAAACCCATCGGAGGGGGCGGTGTTGTCGTCTGGAAATAGTAATTAAGCAAACATGAGTACAAAGGTACTCAGCAAGTCTTACATCAGAACCTACTATACATGCTCGTTCTCAAGAAGGTGGTGGAGTTATTGCAGCAAGCCAGCTTTGACTCTTGGCTAAGCTATCCTACGAGACTCCACTAGTAAAATAGTTTTCGCACACGACTCCACTACTCACCAACACAATACTCCCCCGGGGATCCTCCCTCGTCATCCTACGAGAGGGCCATCCTCGGTACTCACACTTATATTGAGTCTTTTAGTAGTATCCATTAACTTGTCTATGAACTGTATAGGCAACCAAGTAGTCCTTTATCGCGGACGCGGCTATTCGAATAGTTTTATACCCTGCAGGGGTGTACTTCTTCATACACGCTTTCACCACTTACCGCCATTTACTTGACATGTACTCGGCAACCTTCAAGCGGAAGCCCAACGAGGGTGTCGGCCACGGCCTACCTAAACACTCAAGCCTCTAGTCCAGGTTTATCGCCTATCCAGGTTCCATCCGCAGGGAGTCCGGCTGAGGTTTCCACATACGGCCCCGAACGATGTGAACAGGGTTCCCGAGACACCAAACAGGTGACTCGGTACACCGTGACACAGTGTATCTACTGCAACATAGCCCACCCCTAGGGTCAGGGCTACGCACGGCTGTGTAACACCCCGGATGTAACTTTCCCAATTTGTACTCCAACTCTTGCCGTTTCGGCGTTAAGTTAATTTATTTTCTCGGGTTCGGGTTTTTGTCTCCCTGTGTTGTTTTCGTTGTCATGCATCTCATATCATGTCATCATGTGCATTGCATTTGCATACGTGTTCGTGTCATGCATTCGAGCTTTTTCCCCGTTGACCGTTTTGCATTCCGGCACTTCGTTCTCCTCCGGTGGTCATTTCTAGCTTTCTTTCGTGTGTGGGGATTAAAAATTTCTGGATTGGACCGAGACTTGCCAAGCGGCCTTGGTTTACTACCGGTAGACCGCCTGTCAAGTTTCGTACCATTTGGACTTCGTTTAATACTCCAACGGTTAACCGAGGGACCGAAAAGGCCTCGTGTGTGTTGCAGCCCAACACCCTTTGATTTTCGCCCAAAACCCACCTAAGCCTTCTCCATCATCTAGATTGTTCGATCACGATCGCGTGGCCGAAAACCGCACCTCATTTGGACTCTCCTAGCTCCCTCCACCTCTATTTAAAGACCACTCCCCGAAATTTTCGGGCAAACCCTAGATCTCTCCCTCACCTCGCGCGCCAGACAAAAACTGCTGGGCCGGACGTGTCCGACCCGAGCGCCGCCGCCACGTGTCGCTCCTCCATTGGCTGCCGCCCTCGTGCCCACATCACCGCGCCGCCACCCATGGAGGCCCGCGAGGCCCAAGGCCGGCCCCCGCGGCCCGCGGCCGCCCGCCGCCGCCTACCGCTCCTCCTCGCGCCGCGCTCCGCCACTCCGGCCGCCGGCACCACCGCTCCGGCCGCGCCGCCCCAAGGCCGGCTCCGGCCACCCCGCTCCTCCTCGGTCGCCCTGGTCTTCTTCCTCTCCGGCGACGCTCCGTGAAGCTCCGGCCGTCTACAGTAAATCCGGCCATCCTCGTAATCTGTGCCAGATCCAGATCTGAGATTCGGGTTGACTTTTGCCCGAAACCCTAATCCATGTGCCCTTCTTCATCATGCTATAACTTTGCATCCCTAACTCCGTTTTTGACATATAGCATATCAAAATGTTCATCTCAGAGAGTGCATCATTTCATTCCACTGCGTCATTTTCATTTGAGTTCATCTTTATGCCCGAAATACTGTTAGAAGAGGGTTACTTGAGATAATTGTCAGATCTGCTGCTCCATTTAGGTTTTTCTCATTTTTGCCATGATTAATGTGTGCATGATATGCCCTGTTGCTCTACATATGTTTTGTTAAGGGTTTTGTCATCTCTCCAGAGGTGCAACCCATGTATTTTTGTGAGGTGTGTGGTGACTAGCACGAGCTTGCAAAGTGGTGCACTTGTTAATTCTGATTTCAGGGACTTAGCAATTCCACTAAGTCCTTGATCTGTTTATCTCATGTTGCCATATGTTCATGTTGTTTCCTAGTGATCCGTGCCTCTTTTGAGGATGATCAGTAAGGATGATTTGTTAATCTTGTAGTGCTCTATCCATCCATGTCTTTGTTTGCAATTATGGAGCACCCTATCTTGAGTAAATCAAGCTCTACTTTTGCTACTTTGTGAATCTGGGCAGATTGTCAACTTGTTTGCAATTTTGCCGATGATGTTGTAGTTGATCCGTGCATGCTATGTTATTGTTCTTGCCATGTCTAGCATGCATTTTGTGCCTTCTTGATGGATGTATGCCTAGCTTGCCATGAATTGCACCGTAGTGAGTGCATCGAGCTCGTAAACATGCCTACTTGATATCTATTTCAGCATGCTCCAGTTTTCACTAAGTCTGAAAACTGATTATGTTTTTGCTATGTTCGCATGCTTGCAATTGTAGTTTCTGGTCCTTTTTGGCTCAAGGTCACTACGGGACTTTTGTTAAGCTCTTTGAGTAGCTCCATGCCATGTTTTACTTTGCCATCTTCAGGTCCTGTAGCATGTAGTTTTGTTGCTCCGAAGAGGGCTACCTGATCTGAAATTCCAGACAAGTGTTAATTTCACTAAGTCTGAGATCTGTTTGCCATATGCATTTTTTCCATGCTTGTTTGAACCTGTTAATGGATGAATTGGCCGTAGCTCAGTGCTAGATTTTTGTTAAGCATCTTGTATGCATCCCTGCCATGTATTTTGTTGTCATGTTTGGGTGCTGTAGCATGTTCATTTCGTTGCATTTAGATGGCTACTTGCTGTAAATCGCAGACCGGTGCCATATTTTGAATCGCTTGCCATTTCCAAACCGTAACTCCGATTCTGGCGTTCTTTATATCGTTTTCAAGCGATTTCATCTCATCTTTCCAGTGGCACACTTGGATTTCCAAGTTGAGGCCAGGTTCTAGAATTTCCTGTCATATCTTGCATATGCATCCCGCATCGCATCCCGCATAGCATATCATCTTTGCATCATCTTGTTTGGTCCTTGCACGTGGTTGATTGTGTCCTTGTTGCTTGTTTGTCTTGTTTGGTAGAGCCGGGAGATGAGTTCGCTAACGAGGATCCCGTTGAGTTTGCTTTCGAGGATCCAGTCAACTCTGACAACTATGCAGGCAAGATGATCATACCCTGGAAATCATTACTATCTTTGCTATGCTAGTTTGCTCGCTCTTTTGCTATGCCAATGCTACGATGCCTACCACTTGCTTTCAAGCCTACCAAATTGCCATGTCAAACCTCTAACCCACCATGTCCTAGCAAACCGTTGATTGGCTATGTTACCACTTTGCTCAGCCCCTCTTATAGCGTTGCTAGTTGCAGGTGAAGATTGGAGGCCGTTCCTTGTAGGAACATTTATTTACTTGTTGGGATATCATTTTATTGCCATGTTATCTTAATGCATCTATATACTTGGTAAAGGGTGGAAGGCTCGGCCTCTCGCCTAGTGTTTTGTTCCACTCTTGCCGCCCTAGTTTTCGTCATATCGGTGTTATGTTCCCGGATTTTGCGTTCCTTACGCGGTTGGGTTATAATGGGAACCCCTTGATAGTTCGCCTTGATTAAAGCTTTTCCAGCAATGCCCAACCTTGGTTTTACCATTTGCCACCTACCCTTTTCTTTCCCTTGGGTTCTGCAGACTCAAGGGTCATCATTATT
>NC_041390.1:208488603-208495763 GCF_002162155.2 Triticum dicoccoides | reverse complement strand
CGGGCCAGTGCTCCTCTGAGTGTTGGTCCAAACTGTCAGCCGCCGGTGGCTACCAGGGGCAACTCTGGGCTGGCCTACCAAAAGTTTAGACAATCTGAGTGTGCCCTGAGAAAGAGATATGTGCAACTCCTATCGGGATTTGTCAGCACATTCGGGCGGTGTTGCTGGTCTTGTTTTAACCTGTCGAAGTGTCTTGAAGAACCGAGATACCGAGTCTGATCGGAACATCTTGGGAGAAGGTCTATTCCTTCATTGACCATGAGAGCTTGTCATGGGCTAAATTGGGACTCCCCTGCAGGGATTTGAACTTTTGAAAGCTGTGCCCGCGGTTATGGGCAGATGGGAAATTGTTAATGTCCGGTTGTAGATAACTTGAACCTTAACTTAATTAAAATGAATCAACCGAGTGTGTTACCGTGATGGCCTCTTCTCGGCGGAGTCCGGGAAGTGGACACGGTGTTGGAGTAATGTTTGCGCAGGTTGCTCTCTAGTTTCTCGCTCGCGCCTTGCCTCCTCTTCTCGCTCTCTTTTGCGAATAAGTTAGCCACCTTATTTGCTAGTCGCTTGCTGCAGCTCCACATATTTACCTTGCCTTCCCTATAAGCTTAAATAGTCTTGATCGCGAGGGTGCGAGATTGCTGAGTCCCTGTGGCTCATAGATTACTATTACACCAGATGCAGGGCCTGATGATTCCGCTCCAGGTGACGCGTTTGAGCTCAAGTGGGAGTTCGACGAGGACTCTCAACGTTACTATGTTTCCTTTCCCGATGATCAGTAGTGGTGCCCAGTTGGGGGTGATTGGGACCGTGTCGCATGTTGGGTTCTCTTTTATTTTGGCGCCGTAGTCGGGCCATGAGTGTTTGGATGATGTGATGTTAATTATGTACTTGATTGATGTGGCGAGTGTAAGCCAACTATGTTATCTCCCCTTTATTATTTATATTACATGGGATGTTGTGAAGATTGCCTAACTTGCGACATATGCCTTCAATGCGATTATGTCTCTAAGTCGTGCCTCGACACGTGGGAGCTATAGTCGCATCGAGGGTGTTACAAGTTGGTAATCAGAGCCTTCCCCGACCTTAGGAGCCCCATTGCTTGATCGTTTTTAGCGGCTGAGTTGTGTCTAGAAAAATGTTTTGAGTCATTAGGAATTATATATCGGAGAGTTTAGGAATTCTTTTTACTTCCCAATCTCCTCATCGCTCTGTTAAGGCATCCTGACGTAGAGTTTTGACTCTTCTCTTCTCAAATTTCACTAAAAAAATTTAGGATCACGCGGGTATCTTGGAATTGTTCCGATGGTTTTATGATGAGAACATTGTCTTGGTGCCTCTTGTCAGGGGTTTAGTGGAAGTGTCCCGGGGAGTTCAGCTCTGAGGTGTTGTCATCATGATTTTATCGTTGCAGTTCTGGAATACCTGAGTCTAGTACCCCGACATCGAAAATCTCTTTTATGCAGTTCATTGGTGAGATAACCTCGACGCCACCCAGTACTGGGGCGGGAGTTCGGGAGTATCGCCATAACTTGTATAACGGATGCTTTTCGAAGGTTGAGGTAGATGGTTTCCGAAGGTTTCTTGGTTATGTGTGGAAGGATGGATACAGCTGGATGTAGGATTTGCTAGATTTGGGTGAGATATTATGCTTCCCTTGTATCCCCAACACCTGATTGCATAACCGGAAAGGTTGGGGAGTTTCATAGGTGGGAATTCTAGTAGCTCTAGTTCTTCTTCCACGGATATTGGTTTGAGATTGGGATTTCTTACCGATTATTCATTCTTGATCCGTACCTTGTTGATTTATTTCTCTACCTTAATTCTACGTGGCTTCTCAATTTATGGATATGTGACCATTTCAAGAGGAATGCATTCGTTCATTTTGTTCGGATGTGAAGACTATATGTTGCAATTTTCATTCCGTTGGATTCAGCTTCAATATTTGTCTATCAATGTGCTAATGGTGGTCAACCTCTTCAGGATGGCTCCTCCAACACGCACGACTCCGAATCCTGATCCGCCACCACCTCCACCTCCTCCAGAGGCATGGCAAGCTGTGATCGCCGCAACCAATGCAAACACACAGTTGATCATGCAAATTCTTCAAGAGCGCAATCAAGGCAACCAAGGGAACCAAGGCAACAATCAGAATCACTTTGCTACACTCAACCAGTTCCTTGCTAACGGGCCAAAGACTTTCAGCAATTGTGTTGAGGCAACCGATGCTGACGATTGGCTTGTGGATCTGTGCAAGCATTTCGAGTGCAGTAACGTCAGGCCTGAGGACTTTGTCAAGTTCGCTTCCTTCCAACTCAAAGGTCAAGCTGCAGAATGGTTCCAGCAGTACAAGGACTCCAGAGGTGGACATGTTATCATTTGGGATGATTTCCGTCGAGATTTCCGAGCTCATCATATTCCTCAAAGCGTGGTTGAAAGCAAGCGTGAGGAAGACCGCAACCTGAAGCAAGGCTCTTTGTCTGTTTATGATTACAACAAGTTGTTTCAGAAGCTCGCCCGCTTTGCCAAGCAGGACGTACCTGATGAGAAGAGCATGATATACCAGTTCAGGGGTGGTCTCAGAGAAGAAATTCAGCTAGCTTTTGTTCTCTTTGAGCCCTTGAGATACGATGAGTTCTACAACATGGCATTGAAGCAAGAGGCTGCTCAGTTGAGGTGTGATGCTTCCAAAAAGCGAGTCAGAGATGTTACTCCTTCTTCCTCTACTCAAGTGGCCAAGCAACAGAAGTATTGGCTTCCTCCTCCTCCGTTCCGTCAGCCGTATCAGCAGAAGAGCAAAGGTGGCAGTGGATCTTCCCACCCACCCAACCCTGGCTTTCAGAACAAGACTTCGTCTCAAGCTCCAAGATCGAGTGCTCCGCATCACCGTCCGCTTGCGGAGGTCACATGCAACAAGTGCCAACAGAAGGGTCACTATGCCAACAAGTGTTTCAACCAGAGGTGTCTTCCTCCTCCTCCTGTCAGATCGGCAAGTACAGCTGTGGTCAAGCATAACCCCAAGTACGCCAAGGTCAATATGGTGAATGCAGCTCAGGCAGAGGATTCATCAGATGTCATCATGGGTAACCTTCCTGTTAACGATGTTCCTGCCAAAGTTCTTTTTGACACTGGTGCATCGCATTGTTTTATCTCGAGACCTTTTGCATCTAAGCATGGGTGGTTTTCTCAAGTTATGCATAAGCCATTAGCAGTTGTCTCTCCGGGTAAATGTTTGCTCGCTAACTACGAAGTTCCGGATATTTCTATCTCGATGGGTGATTTCAAGTTTCTGGCTTCTCCAATGATCCTTGCTAACTCGGATATTGATCTTATTCTCGGAATGGATTGGCTTTCTAAGCACAAGGCTCAGCTTGGTTGTGCAGCCAGGCAGATTCAATTGACTCATTCGTCTGAGGATGTGATTGTCTTTGCCTCTCGGGATAATACCATCCGTCTATTTTATCTCAATGAGAAGGGTGAATTGGATGCCATCTCTCAAATTCCAGTCGTTTGCGAATATCAAGACGTCTTTCTAGAAGAGCTTCCAAGAATGCCTCCGCACCGGCCAGTTGAATTCGTTATTGATCTTGAGCCTGGCACGGAACCTGTGTGCAAACGTCCTTACAAGCTCGGACCTGAAGAGTTGAAGGAGCTGAAGAAGCAACTCGATATTCAAGAGAAAATGGGTCTCATCCGGCCTAGTTCTTCTCCGTGGGGTTGTGGTGTTCTTTTTGTGAAGAAGAAGGATGGAACGGACCGACTTTGTGTTGATTACCGTCCATTGAACAAGAAGACTATCAAGAACAAATACCCACTTCCCAACATCAACGAGCTGTTCGAACAACTCAAAGGTGCCCAAGTATTCTCCAAGCTTGATCTCCGTATGGGTTATCATCAGATTCGAATCCGTGAGCAAGATATTCCCAAGACGGCTTTCAGGACAAGCTATGGTTCATATGAATACACTGTCATGTCTTTTGGCCTCGTCAACGCTCCTCCGACATTCTCTCGCATGATGAACTTCATCTTCAATGCCTACACCAATGACTTCGTTTTGGTCTATCTCGACGACATTCTGGTTTTCTCGAAGAACAAGGAAGATCATGCCAAGCACTTGCGTTTGGTTCTTGACAAGCTCAGGGAACATCAGTTCTACGCCAAGTTCTCCAAGTGTGAATTTTGGCTCGATGAGGTTCTTTATCTTGGTCATATCATCTCTGCCAAGGGCATTGCCGTGAATCCTGAGAAGGTGTCTGCAATTGTGAATTGGGAACCTCCTCAGAACGTGAAGCAACTCCGTAGCTTCCTCGGTCTCGCAAGCTATTGCCGAAGATTCGTTGAAAACTTTTCTAAGATCGCGAAGCCTCTCTCTAATCTTCTCCAGAAGCACGTCAAGTACATTTGGTCTCCGGAGTGTGACATTGCTTTCAACACTTTGAAAGATAAATTGATCACTACTCCAGTTCTGACTCCGCCTGATGAATCCAAGCCGTACGAGGTCTTTTGTGATGCCTCTCTCCAAGGTCTTGGCGCAGTTTTGATGCAAGAGAAGAAAGTTGTTGCTTATACCTCTCGCCAGTTGAAGCCTAATGAGAAGAACTACCCCACTCATGATCTCGAGTTGGCAGCAGTTGTGCGTGCTCTTTTGACTTGGAGACATCTTCTATTGGGAAGAAAAGTGGACATTTTTATTGATCACAAGAGTCTCAAGTACATCTTCACTCAGCCTAATCTCAACCTCAGGCAAACTTGATGGGTCGAAATGATTCAAGAATATAATCCGAGTATCGAGTATACTCCAGGCAAGGCCAATGTGATTGCTGACGCTTTGAGCAGGAAAGCTTACTGCAACAGTCTGATTCTCAAGCCTTATCAACCCGAGCTTTGTGAAGCTTTCCGCAAACTTAATCTGCAAGTTGTTCCTCAAGGTTTCCTCGCCAACCTTCAAGTCTCTCCTACTTGGAAGACCAGATTCGCCAAGCCCAGCTTCTTGATGCTATGGTGAAAAAGGTGAAGATTGGGATTGCCA
This sequence comes from Triticum dicoccoides, assembly GCF_002162155.2. Lineage (NCBI taxonomy): Eukaryota > Viridiplantae > Streptophyta > Magnoliopsida > Poales > Poaceae > Triticum > Triticum dicoccoides. The sequence goes on along the minus strand of NC_041390.1, from coordinate 208,490,737 downwards.
AGAGTCAACCCAAGTACAAGTGCTACCGCCTTGATGACAAGGACACTCTCTTATTCGAGGATCGTATTGTTGTACCCAAAGGTGACCTCCGTAAAGTGATCATGAACGAGGCTCACGATTCTCTCCTCTCCATCCACCCTGGGAGCACGAAGATGTATCAGGACCTTAAGCAAGCTTATTGGTGGACTCGAATGAAGCGCGAGATTGCTCAGTTCGTGAATGAATGTGACGTCTGCAGAAGAGTGAAGGCAGAACACCAAAGGCCAGCCGGTCTCCTCCAACCTCTTGCCATTCCAGAATGGAAGTTTGACCACATTGAAATGGACTTCGTGACTGGGTTTCCAAAGTCCAAGCGTGGCAATGATGCTATATTCGTTGTCATCGACAAACTCACCAAAGTGGCTCACTTTCTGCCTATCAAAGAGTCAATCACTGCAGCTCAATTGGCGGAACTCTATACCTCTCGGATTGTCTCTCTGCACGGTATCCCACAAGTGATCTCTTCAGACCGTGGCAGCATCTTTACATCCAAGTTTTGGGATTCTTTTCAGAAGGCCATGGGCACCAACATCCGCTTCAGCACAGCTTTCCATCCTCAAACTAGCGGTCAAGTCGAGTGTGTCAACCAGATTCTTGAAGATATGCTCAGGGCTTGTGTGATCTCCTTCGGCATGAAGTGGGAAGATTGTCTTCCTTATGCTGAATTCTCCTACAACAACAGTTTTCAAGCAAGTTCGGGCAAGGCCCCATTTGAAATTCTGTATGGCAGGAAGTGCCGTACCCCTCTCAACTGGTCTGAAACCGGTGAACGTCAGCTTTTGGGTAATGACTTAATCACAGAGGCAGAGGAAATGTGCAAAGTCATTCGTGATAACCTCAAAGCAGCCCAATCCCGCCAGAAGAGCTACTATGATAGTAAGCACCGTGATTTGGCTTTCGAGATCGGAGATCATGTTTACCTCCGCGTCTCTCCTATGAAAGGTACTCGTCGCTTCGGTATCAAAGGGAAGCTTGCCCCTAGATACGTGGGACCTTTCAAGATTGTCAGCAAGAGAGGCGACCTCGCCTATCAACTCGAGCTTCCTTCAAACTTTGCAAATGTTCATGACGTGTTCCATGTCTCTCAGCTCCGAAAGTGCTTCAAGACTCCTGACCGCACCGTCAACTTCGAGGACATTGAGCTCCAAGAAGATATCTCTTATCGTGAGCACCCAGTTGCTATCCTTGAAGAGACTGAACGCAAGACTCGCAACAAGTCAATCAAACTTCTCAAAGTCAAGTGGTCACATCATTCCGACTGCGAAGCTACCTGGGAACGTGAGGATCACCTCTGTTCTGAGTACCCGGTGTTCTTTCAGTCCTAGATCTCGGGGAGAGATCCTTTCGTAGTGGTGGAGTGTTGTAACACCCCGGATGTAACTTTCCCAATTTGTACTCCAACTCTTGTCGTTTCGGTGTTAAGTTAATTTATTTTCTAGGGTTCGGGTTTTTGTCTCCGTGTGTTGTTTTCGTTGTCATGCATCTCATATCATGTCATCATGTGCATTGCATTTGCATACGTGTTCGTCTCATGCATTCGAACTTTTTCCCCGTTGTCCGTTTTGCATTCCGGCGCTTCGTTCTCCTCCGGTGGTCATTTCTAGCTTTCTTTCGTGTGTGGGGATTAAACATTTCTGGATTGGACTGAGACTTGCCAAGCGGCCTTGGTTTACTACCGGTAGACCGCCTGTCAAGTTTCGTACCATTTGGACTTCGTTTGATACTCCAACGGTTAACCGAGGGACCAAAAAGGCCTCGTGTGTGTTGCATCCCAACACCCTTTCATTTTGGCCCAAAACCCACCTAAGCCTTCTCCATCATATAGATCGTTCGATCACGATCGCGTGGCCGAAAACTGCACCTCATTTGGACTCTCCTAGCTCCCTCCACCTCTATTTAAAGACCACTCCCCGAAATTTTCGGGCAAACCCTAGATCTCTCCCTCACCTCGCGCGCCGGACAAAAACTACCGGGCCGGACGTGTCCGACGCGAGCGCCGCCGCCACGTGTCGCTCCTCCATTGGCCGCCGCCCTCACGCCCACATCACCACACCGCCACCCGCGGAGGCCCGCGAGGCCCAAGGTCAGCCCCCGC
>NC_041390.1:208485556-208487829 GCF_002162155.2 Triticum dicoccoides | reverse complement strand
CCGCCCCAAGGCCGGCTCCGGCCACCCCGCTCCTCCTCGGCCGCCCCGGTCTTCTTCCTCTCCGGCGACGCTCCGTGAAGCTCCGGCCGTCTACAGTAAATCCGGCCATCCTCGTAATCCATGCCAGATCCAGATCTGAGATTCGGGTTGACTTTTGCCCGAAACCCTAATCCATGTGCCCTTCTTCATCATGCTATAACTTTGCATCCGTAACTCCGTTTTTGACATATAGCGTATCAAAATGTTCATCTCAGAGAGTACATCGTTTCATTCCATTGCATCATTTTCATTTGAGTTCATCTTGATGCCCGAAATGCTGTTAGAAGAGGGCTACTTGAGATAATTGTCAGATCTACTGCTCCATTTAGGTTTTTGTCATTTTTGCCATGATTAATGTGTGCATGATATGCCCTGTTGCTCTACATATGTTTTGTTAAGGGTTTTGTCATCTCTCCAGAGGTGCAACCCATGTATTTTTGTGATGTTTGTGGTGACTAGAACGAGCTTGCAAAGTGGTGCACTTGTTAATTCTGATTTCAGGGACTTAGCAATTCCACTAAGTCCTTGATCTGTTTATCTCATGTTGCCATATGTTCATGTTGTTTCCAAGTGATCCGTGCCTCTTTTGAGGATGATCAATAAGGATGATTTGTTAATCTTGTAGTTCTCTATCCACCCATGTCTTTGTTTGCAATTATGGAGCACCCTATCTTGAGTCAATCGAGCTCTACTTTTGCTACTTTGTGAATCTGGGCAGATTGTCAACTTGTTTGCAATTTTGCCGATGATGTTGTAGTTGATCCGTGCATGCTATGTTATTGTTCTTGCCATGTCTAGCTTGCATTTTGTGCCTTCTTGATGGATGTATGCCTAGCTTGCCATGAATTGCACCGTAGTGAGTGCATCGAGCTCGTAAACATGCCTACTTGATATCTATTTCAGCATGCTCTAGTTTTCACTAAGTCTGAAAACTGATTATGTTTTTGCTATGTTCGCATGCTTGCAATTGTAGTTTCTGGTCCTTTTTGGCTCAAGGTCACTAAGGGACTTTTGTTAAGCTCTTTCAGTAGCTCCATGCCATGTTTTAATTTGCCATGTTCAGGTCCTATAGCATGTAGTTTTGTTGCTCCGAAGAGGGCTACCTGATCTGAAATTCCAGACAAGTGTTAATTTCACTAAGTCTGAGATCTGTTTGCCATATGCATTTTTTCCATGCTTGTTTGAACCTGTTAATGGATGAATTGGCCTTAGCTCAGTGCTAGACTTTTGTTAAGCATCTTGTATGCATCCCTGCCATGTATTTTGTTGTCATGTTTGGGTGCTGTAGCATGTTCATTTCGTTGCATTTAGATGGCTACTTGCTGTAAATCGCAGACCGGTGCCATATTTTGAATCGCTTGCCATTTCCAAACCGTAACTCCGATTCCGGCGTTCTTTATATCGTTTTCAAGCGATTTCATCTCATATTTCCAGTGGCACACTTGGATTTCCAAGTTGATGCCAGGTTCTTGCATTTGCTGTCATATCTTGCATATGCATCCCGCATCGCATCCCGTATAGCATATCATCTTTGCATCATCTTGTTTGGTCCTTGCACGTGGTTGATTGTGTCCTTGTTGCTTGTTTGTCTTGTTTGGTAGAGCTGGGAGATGAGTTCGCTTACGAGGAGCCCGTTGAGTTTGCTTTCCAGGATCCAGTCAACTCTGACAACTGTGCAGGCAAGATGATCATACCCTAGAAATCACTACTATCTTTGCTATGCTAGTTTGCTCGCTCTTTTCCTATGCCAATGCTACGATGCCTACCACTTGCTTTCAAGCCTCCAAAATTGCCATGTCAAACCTCTAACCCACCATGTCCTAGCAAACCGTTGATTGGCTATGTTACCGCTTTGCTCAGCCCCTCTTATAGCGTTGCTAGTTGCAGGTGAAGATTGGAGGCCGTTCCTTGTTGGAACATTTATTTACTTGTTGGGATATCATTTTGTTGCCATGTTATCTTAATGCATCTATATACTTGGTAAAGGGTGGAAGGCTCGGCCTCTCGCCTAGTGTATTGTTCCACTCTTGCCGCCCTATTTTCCGTCATATCGGTGTTATGTTCCCGGATTTTGCGTTCCTTACGCGGTTGGGTTATAATGGGAACCCCTTGATAGTTCGCCTTGATTAAAGCTTTTCCAGCAATGCCCAACCTTGGTTTTACCATTTGACACCTACCCTTTTCTTTCCCTTGGGTTCTGCAGACTCAAGGGTCATCATTATTTTAACCCCCCC
>NC_041390.1:208452837-208485366 GCF_002162155.2 Triticum dicoccoides | reverse complement strand
TCCTCTGAGTGTTGGTCCAAACTGTCAGCCGCCGGTGGCTACCAGGGGCAACTCTGGGCTGGCCTACCGGAAGTTTAGACAATCTGAGTGTGCCCTGAGAAAGAGATATGTGAAGCTCCTATCGAGATTTGTCGGCACATTCGGGCGGTGTTGCTGGTCTTGTTTTAACCTGTCGAAGTGTCTTGAAGAACCGAGATACCGAGTCTGATCGGAACATCTTGGGAGAAGGTCTATTCCTGCGTTGATCGTGAGAGCTTGTCATGGGCTAAGTTGGGACTCTCCTGCAGGGATTTGAACTTTTGAAAGCCGTGCCCGCGGTTATGGGCAGATGGGAATTTCTTAATGTCCGGTTGTAGATAACTTGAACCTTAACTTAATTAAAATGAATCAACCGAGTTTGTTACCATGATGGCCTCTTCTCGGCGGAGTCCGGGAAGTGGACACGGTGTTGGAGTAATGTTTGCGCAGGTTGCTCTCTAGTTTCTCGCTCGCGCCTTGCCTCCTCTTCTCGCTCTCTTTTGCGAATAAGTTAGCCACCATATTTGCTAGTCGCTTGCTGCAGCTCCACATATTTACCTTGCCTTCCCTATAAGCTTAAATAGTCTTGATTGTGAGGGTGCGAGATTGCTGAGTCCCTGTGGCTCACAGATTACTATTACACCAGATGCAGGGCCCGATGATTCCGCTCCAGGTGACGCGTTTGAGCTCAAGTGGGAGTTCGACGAGGACTCTCAATGTTACTATGTTTCCTTTCCCGATGATCAATAGTGGTGCCCAGTTGGGGGTGATTGGGACCGTGTCGCATGTTGGGTTCTCTTTTATTTTGGCGCCGTAGTCGGGCCATGAGTGTTTGGATGATGTAATGGTAATTATGTACTTGATTGACGTGGCGAGTGTAAGCCAACTATGTTATCTCCCCTTTATTATTTATATTACATGGGATGTTGTGAAGATTGCCTAACTTGCGACATATGCCTTCAATGCGATTATGTCTCTAAGTCGTGCCTCGACACGTGGGAGCTATAGTCGCATCGAGGGTGTTACAGGCCGCCAACACATAACCTACAAACACCAGAAACTAATTGCAACTCCTGGACAGAGTACTAGGGTGAATAAGAAGCCGAGAGGGTCCATTGGTTTCGGGCCCAATGTATGGTACTAAATGAATCTCAAATCACACATACAGATCTCAGTTCTTATGGACGGCCTCAATGAAACAACCCACCATGTACTCCTACATGGCCTCTCATCGATACCTTTACCAAATCATGTTCAACACATCCCTCACATTACCGACATAATCATTTCACTCTAGCCCATCACCCAGATGAACCAGACCTGACACAACTCTAAGCATAGCAGGCATAGCAAGGTAGGAAACACATACATGGCTCAATCAACTCCTACACATGCTAGTGGGTTTCATCTAGTTACTGCGGCAATGACAGGTCATGCAGAGGGTAAGGGTTCAACTACCGTAACACACAGCAGTTTGAATCGCGTTGTCTTAATGCAGTAAACAAGAGCAGAAGCAAGAACATGGGTTTGTATCAGAATGATCAATGGGTTGCTTGCCTGATGTAGTGGTAGTAGGGTACTGCCCTTCATACGGATACTCGGGGTTATCCTCGGAGGCAGAACCTACCACGAAAGACACACCGAACATAATCAACACATGACAATATGCAACAATATGATGCATGCTATGACATGGCAAAAATGAATGTGTCTTGGCCTAATGCAAGCTAAAACGGAAAGGAATGAACTCATTTGAATCAAAGATTCAAATGTTAGTTCATTTAACATAGCCTTATTAGTGCATTATCTTATTTTGCTTAAATAGCAAGGTTAACTTGTTTTGTCATGCATGAAACCATTACAGATGGATAGATTGAATTTTTCTGATCATTTTTCATATATAATTTGTTCGATTTGGAGCTATGGTTGATTTTCTATGATTTTTAGAAGTTTTGGCTATTTTCTGGAATTTCCTATTAAAGAATAAATCCAGAAAAGGATTTACTACGTCACCTTACGTCAGTGTGACGTCAGCAGTCAACTGAGACGGTCCAGGTCAACCCTAACATGTGGGTCCCATCTGTCGGTGTCAACTAACTAACTAAATTTAGTTAGTGTTAAACTAATGCTAACCTAGTTTAATTAGTGGCCTCGGGCCCACACGTCAGTGAGTCAGGAGAAAATCAAACTGGGGTCAACCCGGGTCAAACTCGCCGGAGTTGACCTGGGGCTCGTCACCGGCAAGGCCAGGGACGGCGGAGGGGTGCGGGTTTCTTCCTCTGGCAACCAAATGGCCGGCGGAGGGCATCTAAGTGACGCGGGCACTCGTCCGCGTCGAGTGGTATGGGTGGTTGGGCCTGGGGTGGCCGGAGTCATCGCCGGCGTCGACCTTGGCGGTCGCCGGGGCTCGGGTGAGGTCGGGGTCGTCGTTGTGACGGTCATGGCGGCTCAAGCGGGGCACGTACGTGCTCTACGTGGCGCGGGGAGGAAGCTGGGCACGACGGCCGGACCATTAGATGGTCGGAGACACATCGGCGGCGAGCACAGGCGGCGGTGCGTGCGGGAGAACTCGAGGCGGCACGTACGGTGCACGAGGGCTAGAACAGAGAGGGGGAGAAGGGTCAGTAGCTCACTACGGTTGCAGGGGAGCGAACGGCGAGCTCGGGGAAGAGCTGGAGCGAGCGGGCGGTGAGGGGGATCTCCGGCGACCGAGGTTGAAGACGAGCTCGGTGTAGCGTCTCCGGGGCGAGCGAGCACTCGGGGATGGGTCGAGGCGAAGCAGTGGACGACGGCGGTACTTCTTGCCATGGCGAGGCAGCGAGTGGACGGCGGTGGCTGCGGTGGTGCTTGTCGGCGGCGACGGCTGCGCCCTGCTTCGGGGGAGAGAGCGAGAGAGGTGAGACAGGGGGAGAGTGGAGCGGTCGAGGGGTCCAGGGGGTCGGCATGGCACTCGTATACGCGTCCGGGGCGTCGGCGGAAGCAGGAGGTGGCCGGCGTGTGGCCACAGGCGCCGGCCACATGCCTCTCGTCCTCCTGGCGAGAGGAGGAGGATGACTGGCGTGAGCCAGTGGACTGGGCCGAGCTGGTGGGCTAGGTGGGCTGCGCCAGGTAAGTCTCTGTTCTCTCTCTCTTTTTCTATTTTTCATTTATTCTATTATTTCTGTAACTTCAGGGCTTTATTAAAAATGCCAGGGCATTTCCAAAAATCATAAAATTAATCATGGCTACTGCTTAGAATATATCCAACAGGAAACATTTTAGTTTATGATTATTTGAGAATTTAAAATATTTTATAGCATTTAAATACCCAAATGCAAATACTATAAGAATTAATCGAATGACCTTAAGATGTCCTAGAAAAATGAGCACCATTTTTGTCAAAGGTTTTAACCCAAAACAAAAAGGGTGGGCTTTTTAGAAGGGCATTTCAGGTTCATTGAAAAAGTTTTTAGTAAACCCTAGTTGTTCCAGGGGGTGCTTGGGGGTTCTGTCATCCCATTTCAAATTTAAAATAAATTTAAACATGATGCACATGTTCAACCAATCCTAATGCATGACTAACACAGGGATGTGACAACAAGTTATCCTGACCAAAGGTGGTCTTCGGCTGCCAAAAGTACTGGTGATGACGCCGTCTTGGTCTGAACGGTGACCTTCGTCCTGCCGCTCTGCTAGTCTTGGTCTCGTTGCACCGGAATGGTAACCTTTGCCCGATGCCTTGGCCTGTGCTTGCCCCCTTTGCACCCAAGGGGAAACAAGGACACTGCGCAGGCCGGCGCCCGCCTGGCGCCCGCCTGGTCTTGATAAGCTGCAGGTGACAATTAAGCGCGAAAGAGCAAATTCATTTTAAGTAGACGCGGAGAAGCAAACGCCGCTGGGCCAGGCCCGAGCAGCTCGGGGATGATGCAGCCCGAGGGGCGCCCCCAACAAGGTAAGTAAAGAGCATAAGCAAAACGGATACATGCCGCAGGGACAGACCCACGCGGCCTGGGAATGATGTGGCCCTGTGGGCGCTCCCAGCTAAGAACAGAACTTAGAAAGGTGTCACCTAGTGTCGTTGAAGATGCAGTGATGTTGAAGAAGCGGGCGATGCGAGATGAAGACGCCGACCCTCACGAGCCCCCAGGCCCAGGAGCCTCGGCAGGCTCCGGGGGTGCAGGTGGGTCTCCGAGGGCCATCTCCATCTCCGCCAAGACCGCGCAATGCCTGACCTCCTGGGCTTCCAGAATACTCCTCAGCAGGCACTGATGAGCGGCGACCACGTTCGGTAGGCCGAAAGGCATGGCAACGTAGCTGTGAGGTGGACCCTCGCAACGCCCCACGCGTGAAGGCCACAGGCACTCCTGAGACGCGGCTCGGTTGAGCCCTGGCACGTCGATGTAGACGCGCAGCCCACCATCCTCGCGTGGATGTGGGGCTACGGTGGGCAAACAGCGGCTGCCGCGCATGACTCTCGACTCCTGTAGCTCCTGGGTGTTTCTTGCGATGAACTCCTGAGGGTTTGGTCTTCCTTGCCTTGTACCTTCCTGAGGGAAACGTACCTGGAAGCACCCCTCCAAGTGGTGCCCGAGCGCCTCCCTCGCGACCTTGGCAAAGTCAATGGTTCTCCAAGAAAGAGCCTGAAAGTACAACTATCCCTAGGTGGTTTTGGTAATTCATAACAACATATAGCTCATTGAGCTAATGCTATTCCAAGATGATTATTTCAGGAAAGCTCAATGATTGGCATGGCATGGATATGAAAGTGGAACCCTCAAAATGCTAAGGACAATGGATTGGCTCAAGCTCAAAATCTCAAGACTCTTCATTTCATATTTTAGTGACCCAAGATCACATTGAGTCCATAGGAAAAGTCAATACTATTAAGGAGGGATGAGGTGTTGCTTAATGAGCCTCTTGCTTCATGTGCTTAGTGATATGCTCCAAAACCCTCAACTACTTTCCCATATCCACATATGACCTAAACTCTAAGCCAAACTCGGTCCTACCGATTCTTCCTATCCGGCGCCACCGAGTTTCACTTGTCATTAGCCACTGCCAAAACCCTAGCAATTCGGTTCTACCGATAAGGTTCTCGGTCCCACCGAGATGGGGTTGCAATCTCTCTGTTTCCCTTTCGTAACTTTTCGGTCCCACCGAAAGAGCGAATCGGTCCCATCGAGATTGCAATGCAAACTTAGTGTTTCCCCTTTGTAACTTTTCGGTCTCACCGAGTTTCACTCAGTCCCACCGAAAGAGCAAATCGGTCCCAGCGAGTTTGCCTGACCAACTCTCTGGTTAGCTAATTACCAAACTCGGTCTCACCGAGTTTGTGTAATCGGTCTCACCGAGATTACGTTATGCCCAAACCCTAACCGAATCGGTCCTACCGAGTTGCATGTCAGTCCCACCGAAATTTCTAACGGTCACTAGGTTTACATTTTCGGTCCGACCGAGTTTTATGACTCGGTCCCACCGAGATTGGAAAACTGTGTAACGGTTGGATTTTGTGTGGAGGCTATATATACCCCTCCACCTCTTTCTCATTCAGTGAGAGAGCCATCAGAACACACACATCATTCCAACTCATTTGTTCTGAGAGAGAACCACCTACTCATGTGTTGAGATCAAGACATTCCATTCCTACCATACGAATCTTGATCTCTAGCCTTCCCAAGTTGCTTTCCACTCAAATCTTCTTTCCACCAAATCCAAATCCTATGAGAGAGAGTTGAGTGTTGGGGACACTATCATTTCAAGCACAAGAGCAAGAAGTTCATTACCTACACACCATTTGTTACTTCTTGGAGAGTGGTGTCTCCTAGATTGGCTAGGTGTCACTTGGGAGCCTCCGACAAGATTGTGGAGTTGAACCAAGGAGTTTGTAAGGGCAAGGAGATCGCCTACTTCGTGAAGATTTACCGCTAGTGAGGCAAGTCCTTCGTGGGCGATGGCCATGGTGGGATAGACAAGGTTGCTTCTTCGTGGACCCTTTGTGGGTGGTTGCTTCTTCGTGGACCCTTCGTGGGTGGAGCCCTCCGTGGACTCGCGCAACCGTTGCCCTTGGGTGGAGCCCTGTGTGGACTCGCGCAAACGTTACCCTTCGTGGGTTGAAGTCTCCATCAACGTGGATGTAGGATAGCACCACATATCCGAACCACGGGAAAAACATCCGTGTCTCCAATAGAGTTTGAATTCTCCAAACCCTTCCCTTTACATTCTTGCAAGTTGCATGCTTTACTTTCCGCTGCCCATAAACTCTTTGCATGCTTGCTTGAATTGTGTGATGATTGCTTGACTTGTCCTAGAATAACTAAAATCTGCCAAGAACTAAAATTGGGAAAAGGTTAAGCTTTTATTTGGTCAAGTAGTCTAATCACCCCCCCCCCTTTAGACATACTTTCGATCCTACAAGTGGAATCAGAGCTTTGGTCTCCATTTGCTTGATCTCCATAGCCTTTGGTGGTCATAGCCTTGGTTTCACAACCTAGGAGAGTATGGCATCTAGCGAGGGAAATTATCACCGTAGAGGTCCTTACTTTGATGGTACTAATTTTGCTAGTTGGAAGCACAAAATGAAAATGCATATTCTTGGACATAACCCCGCCGTTTGGGCTATTGTGTGTGTTGGTTTGCAAGGTGACTTCTTTGACGGGAGAGAACCAAACCGTGAAGCTACCGCGGAAGAGTTGAAGATGTTGCAATACAATGCTCAAGCTTGTGATATTCTCTTCAACGGATTGTGCCCCGAAGAATTCAACAAAATCAGCCGCCTTGAGAATGCAAAGGAAATTTGGGATACTTTGATTGATATGCACGAAGGTACCGACTCCGTCAAGGAATCCAAGTTGGATGTGCTTCAAAGCCAACTTGACAAGTTCAAGATGAAGGATGGTGAAGGTGTCGCTGAAATGTACTCTAGGCTTGCTCTCATCACAAATGAGATTGCCGGCTTAGGAAGTGAAGGGATGACCGATAAATTCATCATCAAGAAGATCCTAAGAGCCTTGGATGGAAAATACGATACCGTGTGCACATTGATCCAAATGATGCCCAATTACAAAGATCTCAAGCCAACGGAAGTGATTGGAAGAATTGTTGCTCATGAGATGTCACTTAAGGATAAAGAGGAACTTCACAACAAATCAAGTGGTGCCTACAAAGCCTCATGTGAAGACCCTACATCATCAAGTGAGAAACAAGACTTCAATGAAGAATTGAGCTTAATGGTGAAGAACTTCAACAAGTTCTACAAGAATAGAAGCAAAGAGAGAAGCTCCAAATCAAGGTCCTACAATGACAAAAGATCTTCTAGTCGAGAGCGAAACTGTTACAATTGTGGAAGACCCGGACACTATTCCAATGAGTGTACGGCTCCCTACAAGAGAAGAGAAGATTCTCCAAAAAGAAGAAGCAAAGGATCACCACCAAGAGAGAGAAGGAGTAGAGATGATCGTTATGAACGAAGATACTCACGGAGAAGCAAGGATTCGGAAAGGAAGGAAAAATCATCAAGGAGCTACACAAGACGAAGACATCAAGCTCATGTTGGTGAATGGGTATCCGGCTCCGACTCCGACAGCCACTCCGAGAGAAGTTATCACTCCGACTCCGAAGATACTCAAGATGAAGGTGTTGCCGGTCTAGCACTTGTGTCAACCAACTCCTACGACATATTTGACTCACCAAATGAAGGAATTGGAAGATGCTTCATGGCCAAAGGTCCTAAGGTAACACACCCCGAGTATGTTGACTTCAATAGTGATGAAGATGACTTGTTAGGTGATGATTTGCTTGGTGACAAATCTAGTGATGAATACTATTATGAAAGACCAATTAATCATGCTAATCAAGATAAAACGAGTGACAATGATAAGGAGAAGATTGAGGCCCTAACTAAAGAACTAAAAACTCTTAAGTTAGCTCATGACACTATCTTCGAAGATCATCGAGAACTTTTAAGAGCTCATGAGAAGCTACACTTTGAAAAGCTCAATCTTGAGCAAGAGCATGAGTTCTTAAAGGCAATCAATGATGATCTCCGCAAGAAAAGTTCTTCTTACATTGCCAAGCGTTTACTCTTATCCACTTACATGCCTCAAGTCAAATCTAACAAGAAAGATTCTTCCTCTAGTAGTAACAATGATCATGCTAAATCCAATATTGTTGCTTCTAGTAGTTCTCTTGATTCCACTAATGATTCTCTTAGCCAAGTTACACTTGAGCAAGAAAATAGCTTATTTAAGGGAATTATAGAGAAAGGAGTGTACAAAAGCCTTGCCGGGAGTAAGCAATTCGAGGAAATTATGCGCAGGCAAGGAATGCACCGGAAGAATCAAGGTGTTGGTTTTGAACGAAAGTTCAATGCCAATGGAGTTGAGTGGGAAGAAGATCAATACCCCAAGACAAAGTTTGTCCCTCAACAAGAGAAGTTTTTCAAAGGGACACAATCTCAAGATGATCTTCCACCACAAGACTACGAGCAAAAAGGCAAGGACAAGCTTCAAGAGGAAATTGATGCATTTGAAGAAGCTCCTAAGACCTTAGTCAAGTGGATTCCCAAGACTACTTCAAGTTCCACTTCATCAAGTACGACTACAACTCCAAGGATTCCCATCAAGATGATGTGGATCCAAAAGAAGAAGAACTAGAGAGTTCTTGAGGGTGACTCCGCCAACATACTTCACTCTTATCATTTTGGCAAGAACAAGTGCAATCAACTTCCACATCTTGCACTAGTTCAAGGAGTCACAAACCCTCTTGTTGGTAAGACAAGGGACAAGGTAACCTAAAGTTTTCATGGACATCATCTTTTGTGTGCATCACTCTATGTCTATGGATATCCTTGTTTGTTCCTTGTGGGACTAATCCATGTAGGTATTGAAAGTGCAATTCACTCAAATGGATAGCTCCAAGAGATCTACATCAACATTGAGCATCCACATCTTCAATATCTACATGAAGTCATCATCGACAAAACCCAAGGTTAGTTCATCCCTCTTAAGGGGGGATATCACATCTAGGGGGAGCTTTACTCTAAGACTTGAGCTAAAGCAACTCTAAAGATGTGAACAAAACAATGAATTATGTAAAAGTGGTAACCCCACTTGAGCTTAAACGATGAGTATGACCTACGATCAAGTGTTCTCACTTGACTCCTAAGTCAATATACTCATATATAGATGACCTAGTCATCGCAAATTGCTTGATAGATGCTAGAATTGGTTGTGCATGCTTTGCCACATATTTCATTTGCTATCTTATTGTGTGAGCATGCTGATTGCATATTTTACTCATTCAAGGACATCCACTTGTTGCTTTGACTGTTTGGCTTTATCTTCTTTTGCCAAGTGGATGGACAAGAATGCCTAAGAACCTTCTCTAGCTATCTATGCTTTTCTCGTCTCAAACTCTATTCATGTTGCATCACAAAAATTGATCAAGTCAGATTCAAACCACTCTGTGTGAGGAGCGCTCGGAGTCCCTGATTTGTCATAGACTTGAACTTCCAAAACCTCTTTATGAATCTCGGTCTGACCGATACTCCATTTTCGGTCCTACCGAGTTCATTAAGTTGATCTAGGTTTTCAATCTCGGTGCAACCGATTTGAACTTTTCGGTCACACCGAGTTGCAAAAACTGCACACAGTTTTGCATCTCGGTGCCACCGAGTCGTTCCACTCGGTCACACCGACAGGGTCGGGCTATATATAGTGATGGGCAGAATTTTGGAAATTTCTCCGAAGCCTCCTCGCCCGTGCGATAGCCTGCTCTGCCCCCGAGGTCTCCGGATCGTCTCCTCGCCGCCAACAGCCTCCAGTCGCTGGTCTTCGCCGCCGTCAACGGATTTCTGCCCCGCCGTTGCCGCCATAGCAAGTCCACGCTGAACTAGGGTATGGACTTGATCATTGTGCTATTCCTCAATCTGATTCCTAGCACATTGTGATCATCATGAATCTTGCCACGATTGATAAACTTCTATCCAGTCAAAACGCTCGTAGATTAGGTTTAATTCGAAAATTTTAGGGTTAGGTTTCCGCCGAAACCATCTCGGACTCACCGAGTTGAAAAACTCGGTCCCACCGATCTGGCTTTTGCCATTGCACAAGTTAAACTCGGTCTGAGCGAGAATAACTTATCGGTGCGACCGATTTTGGAATTCTGTGAAACCCTAGCAGTCTCGGTGCCACCGAACTGTGACTCGGTCTGACCGAGTTCACCAGTTCTGGTGCCAAAACTGCTATCGGTGTCACCGAGTTTGAAAATCGGTAGATCCGAGATGCTTTCTGTGGAAAACTAAAACTAAGTTTTTGAGTTAATCTTTTGCAAAAATCTCTGCTTTTTGTGATGCTCATCCACTCTATCTTATCCATAATCTATTCACAGGGTCAGCAGTCAGTGAGCAACATGTCTGATCAAAGTGACAGCCAAAACCTCTCAGAGCAGCAAGTTGTCATGAGTGAGGGCACTAGCCCCTCAAGTTCTTCTGATGATGGCAGCAGGAGCACACCCAGAAATCTGCCTAAGGCTGCCACACGTCAAAGAAAGAAGAGAACGTCTGATTCTGAGGATGAAGACTATGTGGCAGAGGAAGAGGCCACTTCCAAAAGGGTTGAGCCAGCTCAAGGCTCAAAGCCAGGCCTGAAAGTCAAGAGGCCAGCAGGGAGGCAGCCAATGTCAAAGGCTAGAGCCTCAACCGAGAAGCCTGCACCTGCTCCCATTGAGGCCGTTGCTGCTGAGGGCAAAAAGAGGAAGGAAAGAGTGAAGAAGACAGTAGCCAAAGTGCTTGGGAGAGCCTCCATCATGGTAGAGGAGGAGGAGGAAGAAGAGGCAGCTGCACCAGCGCCCAAGGCAGCCAAACTTATGGGAGATGCCATAAGGTTAGGAACAGCTGCATCCAAGCCCAAGGAGGCACCCAAGGCTGCATCTAAGCCTAAGACAGCACCAAAAGAGAAACACAAGGAGTATACCTGCCGCAGAAAAGAACAAGGCCCCAGTGCCTGAAGCCATTGAAGAAGAGGAAGAGAGTGTCCTCCGGAAGCTCAAGCCCAAGATCCCAGACCACAACGATGCTCATCCTGTGGCTGAGGATATGAAGCTCAGGAGAGATTCAGGGCTAAGGAAGTGGAGAGAAGCAGACCCGTATGCTTCTAGGAGAAGGACTGCCGTGGATTATAGATTTCACACCAAGGAGCAACAAGACTTTTATGAGACTGTTTTGCTTGACAAGAAGCTAATCGTTTGTGACATGAGATGGGTCGACTGGACCTACATCAAGGAGAATGAGGAGTACTTCCCAGGAGTTCAGGACAGCTTCAGAGCGTGTGGAGTAGAGGACTTTGTTGGGCAGAAGCTCACAAAGTGGAACGAGGAACTCATCATGCAGTTCTACTCCACAACTCACTTTTATCCGGATGGAAGGGTTACATGGATGTTAGAGGGTACAAGGTACTAGTCTACAGTGGCTGAGTGGGCACAGATCATCAATGCCCCAGAAGAGCAAGATGGGGACTTGGATATCTATGCCAAGAAAAAGATGGACCATAACTCCATGTCCAACATGTATAAGGAAATTCCCAATGAAGCTCTTGACACATTCAAGTTTGGCTCAGTGCACTATCTGCTCTCAGGATTGCCCACTATCAATTGGATACTAAGGCACACTCTGTTGCCCAAGTCTGGAGATCACAATATGATCAGAGGTCACGCGATCAACTTGCTTCATGTCTTTGATGTGCCTCAAAAATTCAAGGTCATGAGTCTCATTATGGAAACCATTAAGAGGACAGCTGCAGATCAGAAGAGGAGCTGTGGATATGCCCCTCAGATTCAGGAGCTCATCAACTCCAAGATGGGCACGATCATATACTTGTTGGATAAGGAACACCTGCCCATCCGTCCAGAATTTGAGAAAAATGAAGTTGTGATGACAGAGAATGAGCCATCATCTGCACAAGCATTTGCAAAGAAGGAGAAGGCGAAGAAGGAAAAAGCTGCTAGGATGCCTACTCAAGCAGAGGCATCTGAGTACTTCTTGAATACCAAACAAGAGCAACTCAGTTACTTGATTGCATCCATGCTTAGAATTGAGCAAAGTCTAGCCAACCTCACTAAGAATCAGCAGAGCCTAGAGAGGATCATGGAACAGAAGTTCTATGACTTGGATGTCAAGGTAACAGAAGTTCAGTCTGTAGTGGAGCAGCTTCAGGAGGACATGAATGAGAGGAGAGGCAGGACCACGACTCATGCTTTTTCTAGAGTGCCACGAGGTCCGAGGTCGTCTGCACTGCCAGTTGCTGACACTAGAGCTACAACCTCAGCACCAGCTACAGCCTCAGCTCCAGCGTCTACCTCAGCTCCAACTCCAGCGACTACTTCAACATCTATAGAAGCCTTCGTCCTTGGAGTGATCCGGACTCCACCACCACCTGAAGATCAAGCTTGAGCGACGACTTAGCACTATGCATTTTCTAGGAACTTTTTGGTAACTTGTTGCCAAAGGGGGAGAAGATGTATAGATCATAGGCTTCGAGAGAGAGAGTGTTGCTTTTCTCTCTTGCTTTATTTGGTGGTTTTTCGAACTTTGTTTGCTTTTGAGTGCTTGATACTACGTCCTTATGTTTGTGAGACATCGATGATCATGTGTTTGATCATAAGCTACACTTAATGTTTGCTTGATGCTTGCTTAAATATTATCATTATATCTATCATTTGTGATCATTCACTATTCTTGGTGATGAGTGCATGCATTTCATTCTTATCATTTTGAGCGCTCCACCAAGATGTATGTGACATGGAAGAGTAACCCATGACTCTAACTCATTGTGCATTTGCAGTCCAAAGCAAATTTTAAATATGCACAAATTTAGGGGGAGCTCTTACTTATCACATACTTCTCAAAGCGACGATATATTTCATGCTTATTATCATTTGTCGAAGCTTTGATCTATATGTTGTCATCAATTACCAAAAAGAGGGAGATTGAAAGTGCAACTATCCCTAGGTGGTTTTGGTAATTCATAACAACATATAGCTCATTGAGCTAATGCTATTCCAAGATGATTATTTCAGGAAAGCTCAATGATTGGCATGGCATGGATATGAAAGTGGAACCCTCAAAATGCTAAGGACAATGGATTGGCTCAAGCTCAAAAGCTCAAGACTCTTCATTTCATATTTTAGTGATCCAAGATCACATTGAGTCCATAGGAAAAGCCAATACTATTAAGGAGGGATGAGGTGTTGCTTAATGAGCCTCTTGCTTCATGTGCTTAGTGATATGCTCCAAAACCCTCAACTACTTTCCCATATCCACATATGACCTAAACTCTAAGCCAAACTCGGTCCTACCGATTCTTCCTATCCGGCGCCACCGAGTTTCACTTGTCATTAGCCACTGCCAAAACCCTAGCAATTCGGTTCTACCGATAAGGTTCTCGGTCCCACCGAGATGGGGTTGCAATCTCTCTGTTTCCCTTTCGTAACTTTTCGGTCCCACAGAAAGAATGAATCGGTCCCACCGAGATTGCAATGCAAACTCAGTGTTTCCCCTTTGTAACTTTTCGGTCTCACCGAGTTTCACTCGGTCCCACCGAAAGAGCAAATCGGTCCCACCGAGTTTGCCTGACCAACTCTCTGGTTAGCTAATTACCAAACTCGGTCTCACCGAGTTTGTGTAATCGGTCTCACCGAGATTACGTTATGCCCAAACCCTAACCGAATCGGTCCTACCGAGTTGCATGTCAGTCCCACCAAAATTCCTAACGGTCACTAGGTTTACATTTTCGGTCCGACCGACTTTTATGACTCGGTCCCACCAAGATTGGAAAACTGTGTAATGGTTGGATTTTGTGTGGAGGCTATATATACCCCTCCACCTCTTTCTCATTCAGTGAGAGAGCCATCAGAACACACACATCATTCCAACTCATTTGTTCTGAGAGAGAACCACCTACTCATGTGTTGAGATGAAGACATTCCATTCCTACCATATGAATCTTGATCTCTAGCCTTCCCAAGTTGCTTTCCACTCAAATATTCTTTCCACCAAATCCAAATCCTATGAGAGAGAGTTGAGTGTTGGGGAGACTATCATTTGAAGCACAAGAGCAAGGAGTTCATTACCTACACACCATTTGTTACTTCTTGGAGAGTGGTGTCTCCTGGATTGGTTAGGTGTCACTTGGGGGCCTCCGACAAGATTGTGGAGTTGAACCAAGGAGTTTGTAAGGGCAAGGAGATCGCCTACTTCGTGAAGATCTACCGCTAGTGAGGCAAGTCCTTCGTGGGCGATGGCCATGGTGGGATAGACAAGGTTGCTTCTTCGTGGACCCTTTGTGGGTGGTTGCTTCTTCGTGGACCCTTCATGGGTGGAGCCCTCCGTGGACTCGCGCAACCGTTGCCCTTGGGTGGAGCCTTGTGTGGACTCGCGCAACCGTTACCCTTCGTGGGTTGAAGTCTCCATCAACGTGGATGTAGGATATCACCACCTATCCGAACCACGGGAAAAACATCCGTGTCTCCAGTAGCGTTTGAATTCTCCAAACCCTTCCCTTTACATTCTTGCAAGTTGCATGCTTTACTTTCCGCTGCCCATAAACTCTTTGCATGCTTGCTTGAATTGTGTGATGATTGCTTGACTTGTCCTAGAATAGCTAAAATCTGCCAAGAACTAAAATTGGGAAAAGGTTAAGCTTTTATTTGGTCAAGTAGTCTAATCACCCCCCCCCCTTTAGACATACTTTCGATCCTACAGAGCCCCCGAGCCTTGCCTAAGGAGGGTGCCGGGCACGCCTTCCTATGTGAGAGAGGGTGGCGCTCCCTGATTGGGCGCAGATCCTGACGCAACACCTCCCGAGGCGCCTGCCTCCTTATGGCTTGGGCGAGGCGAAACCTTCTTCTTCTTAAGGGCCGCCTCGGGAAGCCTTCCGTTGCTGTGGTCTGGGTCTTCGATTGCTGTGGCTTGGAATGTGCGCTCAAGTGAACACACCGCGTCCCTTTCTTCACAGGGCATGGTGATGACTCCACCGCTTCCTGGCGTCTTGAGGACATTGTACCCATGGTGAGTCACTACCATGAACATGGCCAGGGCTGGGTACCCGAGGATGGAGTTGTATGGCAAAGGATGTGGGCGACGTTGAAGTCGATGTGCTCAGTGCGGTAGTTGTTGCGCTGCCCGAAGGTGACAGGAAGGCGAACCTGCCCTATTGGAACAGTGGAACCATCAGTGACTCCTGAGAAGGGCTTGGTCGGCTGAAGCTGATCGTACGGCACTTAGAGATTGTTGAACGTCTTGACGGACATGACGTTGAGTCCTGCTCCGCCATCAATGAGGGTCCTGGTGACCTGCACATTGCTGATGACTGTGGAGCAAAGCATCGGGAGGACTCCGGCCGTTGCCGCGCACTTGAGCTGATCCGCTGAGCTGAACGTGATAGCGCACGCAGACCACCTGAGAGGGCGCGTGGCCTCAAGCTTGGGGAGGACTGCATTCACCTCGCGAGCAAACTGCTTGAAGATGCATTGTGAGGTTGGGGCCTGCACGCCACCCAAGATGCAAGCGATTGCGCGCGGCTCCTGGAAGCCCCCAGCTCCCTTATCTTGATGTTGGTCTTCGTTCCTCCTTGGTGGTGGCGGTAGAGGAGGAAGGCCTGCGTTGCCGTGCAGGCAATCCTCACGAGGCTGATCTCTCCAGCCTCCCTCACGAGGCGGGTCCTGCCAGCGGTCCTCGCGAGGTCGGTCGCGCCACCCTTGGCGAGGGCCACGGTCTTCCCATCGTCCGCCACCTCTTCCTCCTCCTCGGCCATAGGCCCTGTCGTTGCGCTCGGGGCGTCGGCTGATACGTCCACCTCTCATGGCCCTGAGCTCTTGACATTCGTTGGTGTTGTGGGTGTGGAGGTCGTGGTACACGCAGTACCGGCTGCCCTTGGATGACTCAGGCTGATCCCTGCCTCACTTGGTGTCTGGTTCCGCTGCAAGCACGGCAGCCCCCTTGCACTTCACGTCCTTGGTCTTGGGCTTCTTCTCTTCTGGGTCGGCAGCTGGGAGTTCGAGGAGGGAAATGCGCCCTTCCTCGGCCCTGGCGCACTTGGTCGCCAAGTTGAACAACTCCAGGGATGTGCACAGGTCTTCATGAATTGCTAGCTCCTCCTTCATCTTGATGTCGCGTACGCCATTGGAGAAGGCCGAGATCTTGATGTCGCGTACGCCATTGGAGATGATGGCTTCTTCAGTCACCTTGGAGATCTTGAGGCGAGCGTTGTTGAAGCGCTGGATGTATTTCTGCAGGGTTTCCCCTTGCTGCTGCTTGATGCGGCATAGATCGCTCACGGCTGGGGGCCGGTCGCGGGTGCCCTGGAAGTTGGCGATGAAGCGAGTGCGCATCTCGTCCCAGGAGGAGATTGTGCAAGGAGCCAGGTTCAGGAGCCAGGTGCGGGCCCCGTCCTTGAGCGCCATGGGAAACCAGTTCGCCATGACCCTTTCGTCTCCGTTGGCGGCTTCGATGCATAGCTCGTAGAGCTGTAGGAACTCCGTGGGGTCCGCCGTGACATCATAGCGAGGGGCAGGTCAGGCTTGAACTTGCCTGGCCATGCGACGCCGCGTAGCTTGGGGGTGAGGGCGCGGCAGCCTGCTGTGGCCACCGGCGCCTTTTGCTGGTGTTGGGCTTGTTCCTGGGGATTACTGCACGTCGCCGCTTGGAGTAGCGCGGGGTCTTGGCGTGGAGGTGCAGGGACACGATCTTGGTGCGCCGGCGCTAGGAGCGTGCGAGCACCTTCTTGGGGATGAGGGATCTCTTGGCAGCTCCTTTCTTACTGCGCAGGCGCCAGACGTGAAGGGTCTAGCCTTGGGGCTGCGTGCCTTGGAGCCAGGGCGCCTTCTTGGGGAGGAGGTGGTGGAAGCACCTCCTGATCCTCGCCTCCTGGGCGGAATGGAGGGCGAGGCAGTGAGAGGGACAGCAAGGGGGAGCCCCTGCGGCGCTGACGAGCTCGGTGATGCGGGCGAGCCAGTCCTCGTAGAGGTCGTTGATGGGGCGGTAGTGCAAGAGCTCTCTTGCCAGGAGCAGCACGGCGTGTGCATCCGTGGGGGCACGACGGGCGTGGGACGACGAGGTGTCTGGAGTTAGCGACGGTGTGGCAGTGCGGCCCTCCCGCCACACCGAAGGATGCTAGGACGAGGCCTGCTGCTCGTTCCCCATCGGGCCGGTGGCGGCATTGGCGGCAGGCGACGGGGAACGACGAGGACGTCCGCCGATGGGTGCCGTCTTGGCGACGCGGGCAGCGAGAGCAGCCCGACGCTCGGCGTGAGCCCGGTGAGCGTCAGCCATGGATACGACGGAAGATCGCACGCGAACAGCGGAAGAAAGAAAGATTCTGGCGCACCCCTACCTGGCGTGCCAAATGTCAGATTTCGGGTTCCGGTAGACCCTTGAGGTTCAAACAACGGGGTGCGCGCGAAGATCTCTCCCCTACCGATCTACGTCCAATCTCCTCGCATGATCTAAGCTGGAAACAATGAGCAACATAAGGGACACGAGGTTTATACTGGTTTGGGCCACCATCGTGGTGTAATACCCTACTCCAGTGTGTGGTGTGGTGGATTGCCTCAGGGGCTGATGATGAACAGTACAAGGGAAGAACAGCCTCGTGAGAGGTGTTCTTGAGCTGATGCGATGAACTGCTTTGGTGAGTTCAGTCGCCTTTCTCTCTCTCTCTGCTAGAGCTCTACCAGATCTCTAGATGTCTAGGTGTGTCCCTCTCCATGTCCCCCCTCCACTCTGTGGTGGCTAGCTCTATTTATAGAGGCCCTGGGCCTCTCCCCAAATAATGAGCAGGAAGGGCGCCAACAATTGGTCGTTTTGAAGGGGAACATCTAGTACAAGTTATCCTGACCAAAGGTGGTCTTCGGCTGCCAAAAGCACTGGTGATGACGCCGTCTTGGGCTCCACGGTGACCTCTGTCCTGCCGCTCTGTTGGTCTTGGTCTCGTTGCACCGGAATGGTAATCTTTGCCCGATGCCTTGGCCTGTGCTTGCCCCCTTTGCACCAAAGGGGAAATAAGGACACTGCGCAGGCCGGCGCCCGCCTAGTCTCGATCGTCATGGCTTGCGTCACGGGCTCCTCGTGAGGTACCCCTGCCTTGATCTCTCTGCCTCCTCGCGAGCCTGCCTGATGAGGCTGCCTCTGAGGAAGTTTTCTGTCGTCCGCCCCGCGAGGCTTGGCCCCTCGCGAGGGTCTTGAGCTTGAGCTGATGAAGACAGGCCGCGCTGGGCCCCCACTTGAGCCATGCCACAGGCCACAGGCAGGCAAGTCTGGGGACCCCCGTTCCCAGAACACCGACAAACGTGTCAAGAAAACCGCCTCGCGATATGTGCGGTGCTGGTTGAGAAAAACGGTTTGAATAATGACCGGGCCGTGGTGTAATGCCATGCTGTCAAAACATATCAGCAGATTAGATTTGTGGAAATATTATTCTCTCTACAGTGGTATGTGGAACTTATTTTTCAGGGCCGGACACTATTCTTGTGTTTAAACTCTTCCATGGAGTATTCGAAGGAGGAACCCATCTTGCAATGCCGAAGACAATACTGCGCGCCGGACTCATCATCATTGAAGCCTGGTTCAGGGGCTACTGAGGGAGTCCTAGATTAGGGGGTCTCCGGACAGTCGAACTATATCCTTTGGCTGGACTGTTGGACTATGAAGATACAAGATTGAAGACTTTGTCCCGTGTCCGGATGGAACTCTACTTGGCATGGAAGGCAAGCTAAGCAATACGGATATGTATATCTCCTCCCTTGTAACCGACCTTGTGTAACCCTAACCCCCTCCGGTGTCTATATAAACCGGAGGATTTTAGTCTGTAGGACAACAGACAATCATACCATAGGCTAGCTTCAAGGGTTTAGCCTCTCTGATCTCGTGGTAGATCAACTCTTGTAATACTCATATCATCAAGAACAATCAAGCAGGACGTAGGGTATTACCTCCATCAAGAGGGCCCGAACCTGGGTAAACATCGTGTCCCCTACCTCCTGTTATCATCCTCCCTAGACGCACAGTTCGGGACCCCCTACCCGGGATCCACCGATTTTGACACTGACACGGGGGCGCGTCAGCGCACCCACTGGGTGTAGCCCCCGAGATTCGGGCCGACCGACTAGTTTGTCTTCTTCTTCGCTGGGACGCGTCAGCGCACTTGCTGGGTGTAGCCCCCGAGATTCGGGCCGGCTGCTGAGCAGTCGGGTCGGATCTCCCGGCGACTAGTTTGTCTTCTTTCTTCTTCTCTTTGTCCGGTTGTTGACAGCCGGACGTAAAAAAAAATCTCGTCAGCCAGACGTATAGGCTACTCTCTCTCTATTTATTTTTCATAGTCGGCCTCTCTCTCTATTTGGGCAGCCGGCAGCTCTTTTTCATCCGGCCCCATTTCTTCTCTTTTTTTCAGCAAGCCGGTGACAGGTAGTCGGCCGTTGACTTGGACAGCCGGCCTCTTATTCTTCCTTACTTTTCAGCCGGCCTCTGTTTTTCTCTTCGGGCACTCAGTCGTAGCAGGCGGCTAGACCTGGAGCGCAGCAGCCGGCGGCAGGGGAGGCCGAGCCTGGTGGTGGGCGGGGCCGGCCGTCCGGGTGCGGAGGCGGCAGTGCACGGCGGGGCGTAGGGCTGCAGCCGCAGGGGCCGGGATGCGGGAGGCCAACATGGCAGGGGCAGGAACCCAGCATGGGGATGGCGGGGGAGCCCGCGCGGAGCTGGACTGGCGCGGCCGGTGCGCGCGGACCCGGCAGGGTCGAGGCGGATGCGATGGAGCCGACAGGCGCGCGGGGCCGGAGCCGCCGCCGCAGCCGGCCGGCCGGCCTGCGAGCAGAGGGGCGGACGCGGCGAAGCGGCACGAAGCCGGTAGGCGTTGCGGAGCGTGGAACTGGCGCGGGGAACAGTCGGGCACGACCGAGCCGTGGGAGGCCGACCGCGAGGGCCGGAGCCGCAAGGCGGGGCAGCGGTGGCGGACGCGCACGAGTGGCCGGAAGGGGCCAGAGGCGCGAGGCAACGCAGGCAGGGGCCGGCGGGCGGCCGGCCCACCCAAGCGACTGGCTGCAGCCGGGCGTGCGTGAGGTGGACCCAGGCGGCGACGGCGTAGAGGGCGGGGGCGCCGGCGACCGGCGGCCGGGTGCAGCAGGAGGCGGCCGGGCTCAGCGGCGAGGCGGAGCCGGACGGGGCTGTGCGGGAGGCTGGGTGGAGCCACGAGCCGGCGGGTGCAGGAGTCGGTCGGCGCAAGGAGGCGGCCATGGTCGGACGCGGAGGCGGCCACAGGCGGAGGCGGAGCCGGCGAGCGCGGTGGTGGCCGGAGCAAAGGCCGAGCCGGCGCACGCCGCGAGCCTGACGCACCCACAGACGGAGCAGTCGAGCCTGTTGGCAGGACGCAGGCATGTCGTCTCGGGAGCGGAGGCGCTCGGACGGAGCGACGCCCGGAGGCAGCGGGGGCGCATCAAGATGGAGCGGAGCGGAGACCAGCCGGAGCATGTGCGCGCACGCGCGGGCCGAGCGAAGCGGAGGCGAGCCGGTGTATGTGTTGCATAAAGGCAATGTTTGACTTTGATTGACTGATGCATGGTTAGCTTAGGAATGATGTATGAGCATTGTACGACTTGCATCTAGAAAACGTATAAGCGGGGTGGCAGGTAGCAATGGAAACATCGCAGCACAGCGACGGAGTCGCCGGCCGGAGCAACGACGAGGCTCACTCGTCCGGCGAGTCACACACGCGCACACGAACTAAGCTAGCTAGCGAAGCTAGTACGCACACTGCTGCAGCCAAATTCATCGTGTTCGCTAGCTAGTCGTGCACGAACGCGTGTATGCACAGAAACCGGAGGTGCTCGGGACAGCCGCGGAGCAGAGCGGAGCTGCGAGCATGCAGAATGAGGGCAGATGACGACGACGACGGGCCGTCTAGCACGGTCACGCCAGGGGCATGATGATGTCAAGCCCCCTACCGGTGCCGGAGAGACGGCGGTGACGTCGCGGTGATGATGAAGATGGCGAGGCCAACGGCAAGGACGCGCCGCCCTCGCGGCCACTCTGGGGGCAATGTCGATGTCGAGCCCCGGCCGCTATTAGAGAGACGGCACGCCACCGCGGCGATGAAGACGAAGATGGTCCCGCCCGGACTACGAAACCAGCAGCAGCACGGTAGCATAGTACCGTCCCACGGTGGGCGCCAACTGTTATGGTATTCTCACGGGGGGTGCAAGACGACAGATGCCACAGGGTGGCTTAGTGTGAGGGCAGGGCTGCTGCTGATAGGCCCGGGAGCGGGTATGCGAGTAGCACGCGCTAGTTTACCCAGGTTCGGGCCTCTCCGGAGAGATAACACCCCTACTCCTGCATGTTTGAGTATAGCTGGTATGTATATCTAGTACAGAGTTACTCCTGAAGCTGTATTTGAAAGCAGTGCCACGGGCATCTGGTTTCATATATGCATGTATGCGGCCTACTCTAGTGGCCGGCCATGCCCATGGCTTATGGCCGTGATCATGTATGTGCTCATGCGTGAGTTCATGTGAGAGTGGATGGACGGACGGATGGATGCTATATATAGTGAGGCTAGCTGAGTATGTAAGCTAGCTAGTGGCATGGGGGCAAGTGGGCATGGTGGGTGGGTTTGGTTGTAAGCTACGTTGGATAGCTTACAAACCAAGCCATGTATGAGGCATGGTGCACGTCATGTTTGTTCCCTGGGGCATTTTATAAATCAATGCCCACGGGACACGGTACATTGTAGATGACATTGCGGTACGGCCATCTCGTCGGGGTTTTGTCAGTGTCGGGTCGGGGCTGCAGTCGGCAGCCGACTGGTTGGCTCAGTCGGCAGCCGGCAGCCGGCCAGGTAGCTAGCCGGCCGTGTGGAGCAGTCGGACGGGGAGCCGGCAGGAGCGGCCGGGCAGTGGGACTGAGGGGCTTTGCTGGCCCCGATGTCTTGATTTATTGTCTCGCCGTCTTCGGGGTACCCGTGGCCAATTACTCCGACAATGAAGGTGGCTCGTGAATTAAATGAGAAGCCACGCATGAGGAATAAGTTTAGAAACAGGGGTGTTGTTTTGGTAGTTGTTGCCAAAGGGGGCGAAATTGTATAGATCATTAGGCTTTCAGAGAGAGTGTCTCGCTTTTGCTCGTTGTTTTTTCTTGAGTTCTAGCTACTATTTCCCTTGATTTGTGGTACTTTGTTTGTTATGTGTGTGAGATACTATGTTTGTGTTGTGTGATTGATCATAATATGCTTCATGTGATGATTAATGCTTATGTGACATGGAGATTGTAAGCCAACTATTTATTTATCCTTGTTCTTGTACATGCGATTGTGTGAAGATGACCCTTCTTACGACAAAACCAAAATGCGATTATGCCTCTAAGTCGTGCCTCGAAATGTGGGAGATATAGCCGCATCTTGGTCATTACAGCTTATCTCTATCATTATTTGTGTATGATCATTAACTTATGTCTTTGGTGATGCGTGCTTATTATTTCACTCAGATCATTTTGTGCGCTCCACCAAGTTGTATATGACATGGAAGAGTGACTGTCGGTGTCAAAACCGGCGTATCTCGGGTAGGGGGTCCCGAACTATGCGTCTAAGGCGGATGGTAACAGAAGGCAGGGAACACGATGTTCTACCCAGGTTCGGGCCCTCTTGATGGAGGTAAAACCCTATGTCCTGCTTGATTAAGATTGATGATATGGGTAGTACAAGAGTAGATCTACCACGAAGAAATACACCCAGGTGTACCTTGAGTAGTCATCCACAATCACCAAGCAATACTTCCTACCTCCAAGACTATCGAAAGATGGAGGCCCAAAGAGATCCATGTGAAGGAGCTCCAAAGGCCTCTTCGAATAAATGATCGTCGTGGGAGGGTGAGCCTTCTCATGTAGCTTTCCTTCGATACAGGCACTGCAAGCACGATCTTTAGCAAAACTAACATTTCTTAGTCCACGGACATGGTCCCCCTTGAGGAGACTTTGCAAAGATCTCATATTGACATGGGCTAAACGACGATGCCAAAGCCATCCCACATCAACTTTAGCCATTAGGCACGTCACGGTCTTAGTGGGTCGTCCGAAAAGTTAATCACATATAGACCATTCTCGTCATGCCCAACAAAGGCTACTTTAAGAGTCTTGCTCCACAAGAGGGCCACGGTATCGATATCAAAGAAAGTGGCAAAGCCCATGATTGCAAGTTGATGAACAAAGTAAATTGTATGCAAGGGACTCAACAAGCATGACCTTCTCGATCGTGAGATCATGAGAGATGACCACCTTGCCAAGTCCCAATACCTTAGAAGATGAGGTGTCACCCCACTCGACATTGGTGGGCATAGATGGAACCTTGTGCACGTCCACCACCAAGTCCTTGCTTCCGGTCATATGATTTGTAGCTCCGCTATCGAGCAACCATGATCCACCATCGGAAGCAAACACCTACAAGAGATCAATGATTGGTTTTAGGTACCCATTTTGTAATGGGTCCTTTGATGTTAGTAACAAGGGTCTTTGGAACCCAAATAGACCATTCAATGTACTCATGAAGATAACCAACAAATTTGGCATAAACATGCCCATCACTAGCACGGCATAACACATAAGAAGGATTAAAATCGCCAGCTTTGTTGGGAGGGGTGACATTTCCCTTCTTGACATTGTTCTTCTTCTGCTTGGAGGCACTCTCTCCCTCCTTCACAAAGGTTTGCATGAGAGGAGGAGGTCGTTTGGTCTTGTCATTCTTCTTCTTGTTCTTGGAGTCGGGCACGTACCCAACCCCTTCCTTGGCCACAACCCCCCTTTGGTTGATCAAGAGATTGTTGAGGTTCTTCTTGCCTTGTATGCAAGTTGCAAGACCTCTCTCAAGTTGTCCTTTTAGCTTAGCGTTCTCCTCAACGAGATGCACATGCTCACAACACAGGTTAGTAGCATTTGCATTATCAATTAACATCATACGAGGGAAAGTGGCTTTTTCCTTGGTTAGCTTTACTTGAAGTTGAGCATGAGACTCTTTGAGGCTAGCATGAGCACCCTTCAAGACCTTGTGAGCCTTGTCAAGTAGATCAAACTCCTCTTTGAGTCTAGCAAGATCAACCTCAAGTTCGGCATTCTCGGAGTTTAGCACATGAGAAACTATGAGGACATGATCATAATCTTTCTTTAACTTAGCATGATCAATGTTGTGTGACTCCTCAAGAGCCAAACGTAGACCACGCTCTTCCTCAAGAGCATTGGAAAGATCTGAAATCTCATCGGCATAGTCACGACTATGCCCTTCCATCTTAGTGATGGTGTCTTCGTGAGCCTCGATCATGTCATTGGCTTCACCAAGTTGTTCCAAGAGAGCAACAAAGTGCTTCTTGGATTTTCCCTTGAGTTTGCCCATAAAGGCCTCAAACTCGTTAGCCTCCACATTAGCTCCCTCAAGTTCATTAATGCTATCCATCGGAGAAGGATGATTAATGATGGTAGTTTTGATGTTGGGGGTTACCTTGTTGGTGGCTTTAGCCATGAGGCACTTGGCGGTGATGCTCTCATTGGGTGAGTCAAAGAGAGACACCCGTGACGTCGTCGCAATGGCAACGGAGGCCATGCCAACCGACTCATCATCTTCATCATCGTCATCATCCTCATTGTACTCTTCTTGCACAACCAAAGCCTTGGGAGGAGTCTTCTTGGTGAAGTTGTTCTTGTTGGGGAACGACTTGGCCTTGTCCTTTCGGATGAGCTTTCCACCGTTGTCTTCCCTCTTCTCATACGGGCATTCTGCAATGAAATGACTCATGTTGCCGCAATTGTAGCAAGTCCTTACACGTTGCTTGCCCCTCGTGCCACTCGAGTTGTTTTTGCTAAAGTTTGGCCTCGAGTTTTTCTTGCTCCAAAATTGCCTTGAAGCAAGTGCCATGTGTTCATGATATGCATACTTCGTATCTTCGGGGTTGCTCTCCTCTTCTTCCTCTTCTTCCTCTTCTTCTTCTTCCATGGTGAGCTTGGCCTTCTGCAAGGTTAGGCTTCTTTGCCCATTGAGAACGGAGCACCGCATTGTCGGCGGTCTTGTCCAAAATGTTCATGGCCACAAACTCATCCAACACTTCGCTTGAGGTTAAAGTGTGGAAGTCCGGTCTTTGACGAATGACGGAGGACATGGCCTTGTGATAGGGCATCATTGCCTTGAGGAATTTGCGCTTGATCCAATTGTCATCCGTGTCCTTGCTCCCGTGATCTCGTAGTGAGACCGCGAGTTTGGTTACTCTCCGATAAAGCTCACGAGGTTCTTCATCTTCTTTCATTGCAAACTCATCGGCCTCATCTTGTACCACTTCATAGTTGGAGCGTTGAATTCTTGCGCTTCCCCGGTAGAGAGAGACAACACAATGCCATGCATCTTTGGCCAAGGCGAAGGGACGAAGATGAGGTAGGTCTTTGGGTGGAATTGCATCTTGAATGATGAAGAGAGCATTCTCATTGAATTGATTGTCCGCAGCTTCTCGAGGAGTGAAGTTTCTTGGATCATGTGGATAGAAACCTTCTTCAATGATTCTCCAAAGGTTAGTGTTCACATGATTTAAATGATGTTTAAAGCGATAAACCCAAGAATCAAAATCCTCATTTTTCACAATCTTAGGGGGAGGACCGGCATGATTCAAATGAGTGGAAGGAATCGGTCCACCATAAACAAGTGGTGGTTCCACATGGGCAAAGATGCCGGTGCCATTTTTACCACTAGAAGAAGGAGCCTTTTCACTACTAGCTTCCCCCTTGTCGGGGATAGCATCCGTCACCTTGTTGGCGGGGTCACCCACTTTCAACGGTGCGGTGGATAGTTTAAGCCCCTCAAGAAATTTGGTAAACATGCTTTCAACTTCGGTCGTCATGGAGGTTTTCAATGTCTCCAAGGCCACATTGAACTCCTCACGAGAGACCGAGGTTCCCCCATCGCCCGTAGACGAGATCGGGTTCACACCGGAGTGTTCCTCCACACCATCTACGGTATCAACCATACTCTTTGGACGGTAAAGTCCTTAATAAAGAGACGAGGCTCTGATACCAATTGAAAGGATCGATATGGTTGACTAGAGGGGGGGTGAATAGGCAACTACCAATTTTTATTTTTCTTTACCAAATTAAACTTTGCATCAAAGTAGGTTGTCTAGATGTGCAACTAGGTGAGCAACCTATATGATGCAATAACAACAAGCATACAAGCAAGCAAGGGAAGAAACACTAAAGAGCTTGCACAAGTAAAGGTAAGAGATAACCAAGAGTGGATCCGGTGAAGACGAGGATGTGTTACCGAAGTTCCTTCCTTTTGAGGGGAAGTACGTCTCCGTTAGAGTGGTGTGGAGGCACAATGCTCCCCAAGAAGCCACTAGGGCCACCGTATTCTCCTCACGCCCTCACACAATGCGAGATGCCGTGATTCCACTATTGGTGCCCTTGAAGGCGGCGACCGAACCTTTACAAACAAGGTTGGGGCAATTTCCACAACTTAATCGGAGGCTCCCAACAAGACCACGAAGCTTCACCATAATGGACTATGGCTCCGTGGTGACCTCAACCGTCTAGGGTGCTCAAACACCCAAGAGTAACAAGATCCGCTAGGGATGAGTGGGGGAATCGAAAATCCCTTGGTGGAAGTGTAGATCGGGGCCTTCTCAACCACTCCCGAGCAAATCAACAAGTTTGATTGGCTAGAGAGATAGATCGGGCAAAAATGGAGCTTGGAGCATTTAATGGAGCTTGAGAAATAAATGGAGCTTGGGGGAGGAAGAGGTAGGTCAAAGAGAAGAAGGGGACTCCCTTTTATAGTGGGGGCAACAATCCAACCGTTGCCCCCCACCAACCAGCCCCGCACAGGGTGGTACTACCGCTGAGAGGGGGTGGTACTACCGCCAGGACAGCGGTACTGCCGCGCCAGCCAGCGGCACTGCCATGCAGAGGAGACTAGTAGGATAGGACCCAACCGCGGTACTACCGCGGTGGTAGGGACGGTACTACCGCTCCTAGAACGGTACTACCGCCTCTACAACCGCGACTAGTGCCGCAAAACCCGACACGAGAAAAAGACCTCTCGAATCGAGGCGGTAGGAGCCAGACTGCCCAGCGGTACTACGGCAGCGGGGTCACGGGCGGTACTACCGCTGTGGAGCGGTACTGCCACTTGTGACCCTTCGGCCGTACTACCGCTGGTAGTGCGGTACTACCGCTGGGGCGCAAAAGAGAGAGAGAGAATCTCTCAAAGATGCTGAGGACGAGGCGGAGGTGCCAGGCACCCCAGCGGTACTACTGTTGTGGAGCCACGGGCGGTACTACCGCTGTGGAGCGGTACTGCCGCTTGTGGCTCCTCAGCGGTACTACCGCTGGGTTGCGCGGTACTACCGCTTGGACCCAGACAGGACAAGGAAGAGAGGAGAGATCTCTTCAATGGAATGGAGATGCTCGGAGGGTGAGAAGCTGATGTGTACGTGATGATTCCACCCATGCAATACCCCAGCGGACCCCCTCTTGATAGTACGGTGCCCTCTACACAGCTAGTCCATCGAGAAAGAAACGAAAGAGCTACACCGTCTTGAAATACACTCCGAGGGGAAGAAAGCGTCTCATGCCAGGGGAGAATCTGTGAATTATTCAAAGCACAAGATTAGTCCGCAAACATGTTGTCATCAATCACCAAAACTACCTTGAGAGAGATATGCCGTAACAAAAGGCATTCCCACGCAACATTTATCCACACAGACCCCTCTTAATAGTGCGGTCTTTCCTACGACTCGAAGCACACCAAAACTAAACCTTCGAAGCGTCGAAAGACCACGCCTTTGTCCTTTTTGAAATGGGGGGGGGGTCGCACATCTCCATCGCGGGCACTTAGAACCAATAACCTGAGATAAACTTTAGCAACCGATATTAGTTCAACTAACCACATTGTCATCACACCAAAATATAGCTTAAGTGCCATTAGCACTTTCAGGCGGGAGGGACCCTGCTCTTGTTCTTATTAGGTGTCTTGGTTGGGGTTGTACAACAATGGCGATGTTCCACAAGCTATGTTCGGTTATTAGGGATTTGACCCCGTAGAGGATACAATCCACACGGGTGTTGGGTTGACCCCGCCCCTTCACCCGCTCTGCAACAATGGCGGGATTAATTCCATGCATATGTAGGGCGGCTTTTGCGTCAAAACCGTAGGGTTGCGAGGGGATTTGACAGGGTTTCTATCCCCGTCTAGTATAACCGAATGCACTGTATGAAACAGACCGTGAAAAATCCCCAACCGCGACAATCCTGGCCGATCCACGGGGTTTTGACCCCAATCCCTAGGGGGATTAACCGAACGAAGCCTCGGTAAGAATAATTCCCCTGACGTTCGATCCTCTTCCCGACGGCGTGTCTAGCATCGTCAGACGGCGTGTGGGGTTTGTCTCGGTCGGTCCTCGCGGGATTCGGTCGATGCTAGTCTTAGGTCGATCTGTCTGGATTCGGTCTTCGTTGATGTGTTTAGGTTTGATCCTTTTGATCTACGACTTTCTTCATCGACGATGGCTGTTGCTCTAGTGCACTGGTCCTATGAGGCTTTAGCACGGTGACTTCCTGACTATTTACTACAATCTATACTCCTAATGAAGCAGTTGGTAGTCTCCGTTCCTGATTTTTTTCGTCCCACCTCCCACTTTCGCTAGTTTTTTTCATAGATTTTTTTCGTCCCTTCCCCCACTTCACCGGTTTATTTTCGCATCACCCTCTCACACAATGAAAGAAATCTGAACATACCAGAATTTTCCATGCTGGAGCAAATCTCTACTCCTAATGGAGCAATTGGTAGTCTTCGTTTCGGGTTTTTTTCCGTCCCACGTCCCACTTTCGCTGGGTTTTTTTCATAGATTTTTTTTCGTCCCCTCCCCCACTTCACCGGTTTATTTTTGCGTCACCCTCTCACACAATGAAAGAAATCTGAACATACCAGAATTTTCCATGCTGGCGCAAATTATTTAGTAATGTAGAATCAATCAAGATCAATCTCTAAAGATCAAATCTAAATTAATTAACATTACCTTAAATCGCTCAATCACATTAATTAGAAAACAAATAATTGATTTTAAGAAAAATCGCTCAATCACATTAATTAGGAAACAAATAACCAATTTTAAGAAAATTAATGTGTAAATCATAACAAAGAAATCTCATGGGCGAACGAGGCCCCCTCGAACGCCCGTGCACAACCGCCTTGTTCCCTCTCCCCCACCCAAAGCCGCCCTCTTCCCCACCGGCGCCGCCCTCCACTCACCTTCTTCTCTTAAAGTGGGGAGGCCCCAGATCGAGTCGAGGAAGCCAGCGGGGCGGCGGCCAGATCCATCACGGCCACATCTCGTCGAGATGGACCACACCGGGAGAGGTAGATCAAGGGGGCGGGCACCGTGTGCATCTTCTCTCTCGGGACGCCGCTCCAACCCGATTCGGTGAGAAGGCAGGCCTCCGTGTGCGGCAACAAGGGCGGCTGGCGATGGGCGACGGTCGGCCCTCTCCCTCCCCTCCGGCCCTCCACTCTATGTTTCCTCCAAATGATTCTCCTCTAGATGGCGATGCGAGGTCTCTGTAACAGGTGTGTTATTCATTTGAATGGTGGTCGCCTTTGTGCAGTCGTCGACCACTATCGCCATGTTCATTGCTCCCATGTATTGGTACTTCACGTCAATAATACAACCTTGAGTATTAGTTTGATAATTCATGTTGAAGGCATTACCTTTGGCAGCACATATTAGGTATAATATACTCCACTCTCCATGATTGTTGTACTCTCTTCCCATAAAGTCAGATTTGTTCATCCTTTTAGTGCAATTTATTTCCTGTCAGCAATCTGCTACGCATGCAATCTTATGAGCAAAATTTTATTTAGGCCATCCTTTTCATAGTATTATTCAGGCACCACTTTTTGGTCTCTGGGTATCAGAATTACTGTATCCTACACAAGCTAGATTTGTACGTGAGACTGACAATTAATCATACTCCGTTGTTATGCAACACCAAGACCCTTGACTTTTTCAGTCCAACAGTATCCCATAGCTACATAGATAAAATAGAACCATCATAATCTGTAAAGCAGCAGAAGAGCTAACCATATTCAAACTGCAAACAAAAAGTATAAAGTTATTTTTACAGCAAAGACTAGCTTTGAGAAAAGAAATGCATATATTTGATTGGGAAAAGAAGACATGCTAGCTCAAATATTTTGTGATGCAATTATGCACCATTTGATAGCAGAGTGGTATTATGTCCCTCAATGATTCTAAATTTCTATTATCTGACAAAATTTGTTTACCGGTCTTTGTCGTGCTGCTTTTAATGCCAGGGTCATAGTAGAATTGTTGTTCCACCAAAATTCAGATGTGAAGAGGAGTTCTTGACAATAGATGAACATACCAGCCTACTTGCCTACAACCAATGTAGAATTATCAGCGGGTACGCCAGTCGGAGCAGTTGACTGAAGAAAACTTGCAGATAGCTACCATCAATGTCACTTAAGTAAATAGTCTAGATCTTACACGTGACCGTTGTTTTTGAAGCCTTATCTGGAGTTTAGACTATATGGCGAGAAGACACAAGGGCATGATACATTGGATACTACAAAGTAGACATGTTTTTACAAATGACATAGGGGAATATCACCACAGTGGAAGCAAAGCACCCTATATCTATGAAAATAAATAGTATAAGACATCAAGGAAGAAAATGAGACATTAACATTTGATGAAGATTCAACTTCATAGGAAGTAGGAGTGCTTATGAGGGGTGCTGCTATAAAGGGGATGGAGGTAATCAGAAGAATTTGCATGTGGTAAAATAACTACCTCATAGAAGAGTTAATTGGTTTTAATGTAGGAAAAATCTACAGGCTGATTAAGCTTTGATGTATTTGATGTATAAATATTAGCATTTCGCTCTACGTAAAAAAAATCTTGCTAAGGTTATTCAATAGGCTAAGAGAATACTTGATGGACCAAGGCAAGTAGTGTTTGTAATGACTTGGTTTATGATAGTGCAAAATAAATTATAAAGAGAGTACATAGATTATTGCCATGAAATATTTTAAACTTGCACATATTCCGGTTCGTATCATGATATCCACACAAACCTAACTATCCTGCTTACAATGCTTCACACAAATAGATAAAAAAATGTTTCTTATCAAAAATGAAAAATTACTCCATCATATGTGTGGAGTATGTTGTAGTGCTCCACAAAATATTTCTCATGACCCCTGAAAACTTTTAAGGATGGAGCGAATTACCCAAAACAATTTTCATGAAATTCCTTTTGTTGTGGTGGCAAATATAATGCTTAGAGCATCTCCAATAGATGATGTATATTTTGGTGATCCAAACCGGTGATGTAAAAAATTACATCACCAAAAAGTGCTTTTTACATCTCCAAAAAGGCTTAACTCCAACAGATGGTCCAAAACGGAGGTGTAAAAGAGCAACTCCAACAGATGGTCCAAAACGAAGATGTAAAATTCTGAAAACGACCACTACTACTTCATCTCAACATAGTTCAAACATCAAATTCAAACATAGTTCAAATATAGATGACATAAATTTAAAATAGCAGAACTACTCGTTGTCCGAGGGCATCCAGTATGACCCTTCGGAGTCATCCGAGAGCCCCCAGAACTCCTCGTCCTTCTCCGACGATGATGGAGGATGGGGATCACCGTTGAGGGGCCGGCCTCGGCCTCCTTCTTCACCTCCTCCTCCTCCTCCTCCTCCTCCTCCTCCTTCTTCTTCTCCTCGGCATCACACTTCCAGTAGAACTCCTGCTCGGCCTGGGCATACTCGGGATGCTCCTGCGCAAACCGAGCCATCACCGCCTCGTCGCTCTCACCGGGAGTGATGACAGTCGCCGGTCTCTTCTTCTTCTTCGTCGGCATCTCCTCCATCCGGATGCCCTGCAGCACGAGCCACTCTGCCACCGCCCAGGTCTCGATTGCCGGGAAGTTGACGTCCGTCTTCGGCCGTCCGACACGCCACACCGCCAAGTCGTGGGCACATGCAACCTCGTCGGCGGTGGGATACGTGCCAAGCCACCAACGCCGCCCGGCGTCGAAGAACTCCACTCCAAAGTTCCCGGAGTGCTTCACCCTTACGCCGAAGAAACCCGACTTGCCCTCCGGCGTCTTCTTCGACGCCATCGGGTGGCGGCGGCGGCCGGAGTGAGTCAGGGCGGCGGTAGATGGGGAGAGGTCAGGGCGGCGGCCGAGCGGGGAGCGGGCGGCGGTGTACGGTGTGGGGCGGAGGCGGACGAAGCGGGGCGGTGGCGTACAGTGCCGGCAAGGGAGGGCGGCGGCGGCGAGCGGTGCAAGCGAGGCCGGAGCGGGGCGGAGGCGGGCGGAGCCAGGGCGGGTCTAAGGCAGACGGGTCCGGGGCGGGGTGGAGGCGGCCGGAGCGGAGGTGGACGGGGCCGGGGCGGCGCGGTGCGGTGACGGCCTGATCCACCCATACGACGGCGGCTGG
>NC_041390.1:208433324-208452444 GCF_002162155.2 Triticum dicoccoides | reverse complement strand
ACGGGGCTGGATCTGCGGCGGGGCGGTGTCGCGGAGCTGTGGCGGGGCGGCGGCGGGCGGGCGGGAGGAAGAAGGGGGGAAATGAACTGAAGGGCGGTTGGGCGTTGGTGCGCGGCCGCGGTTTTTACATCTTCTGACTCTAGAGATGTAAATTTGCACCGCGAGGTGTTGTATTTTACATCTCGTGGAGGCGAAAATGTAAAAAAAATTGCATATGGACCATCTGTTGGAGAGATAATTTTTGCCTCAGAAGATTCAAAAGTTGGTTATTTTTACATATGGTGTTGGGGAACGTAGTAATTTCAAAAAAAATCCTACGCACACACAAGATCATGGTGATGCATAGCAACGCGAGGGGAGAGTGTGATCTACGTACCCTTGTAGATTGACAACGGAAGCGTTAACTTGGTTGATGTAGTCGTACGTCTTCACGGCCCGACCGATCAAGCACCGAAACTACGGCACCTCCGAGTTCTAGCACACGTTCAGCTCGATGACGATCCCCGGACTCTGATCCAGCAAAGTGTCGGGGAAGAGTTCCGTCAGCACGACGGCGTGGTGACGATCTTAATGTACTACTGTCGCAGGGCTTCGCCTAAGCACCGCTACAATATTATCGAGGACTATGGTGGAAGGGGGCACCGCACACGGCTAAGAATATGATCACATGGATCAACTTATGTCCAAACTCGTAACTCAAATATTCTCCTCCATGATCAGATCGTAGAAACTTTATTTTCTTGTTACGATGACTTTCAACTTCACTCTGAAATTCTTTGAACTTTTCAAACGTTTCAGACTTATGTTTCATTAAGTAGATATATCCATATCTGCTTAAGTCATCTGTGAAGGTGAGAAAATAACGATATCCGCCACGAGCCTCAATATTCATCGGACCACATACATCAGTATGTATGATTTCCAACAAATATGTTGCTCTCTCCATAGTACTGGAGAATGGCGTTTTAGTCATCTTGCCCATGAGGCACGGTTCGCAAGTACCAAGTGATTCATAATCAAGTGGTTCCAAAAGTCCATCAGTATGGAGTTTCTTCATGCGCTTTACACCGATATGACCTAAACGGCAGTGCCATAAATAAGTTGCACTATCTTTATCAACTCTGCATCTTTTGGCTTCAACATTATGAATATGTGTGTTACTACTATCCAGATTCAATAAGAATAGACCACTCTTGAAGGGTGCATGACCATAAAAGATATTACTCATATAAATAGAACAACCACTATTCTTTGATTTAAATGAATAACCGTCTCGCATCAAACAAGATCCAGATATAATGTTCATGCTTAACGCTGGCACCAAATAACAATTATTTAGGTCTAATATTAATCCCGAAGGTAGATGTAGAGGTAGCGTGCCGACCGCGATCACATCGACTTTGGAACCGTTTCCCACGCGCATCGTCACCTCGTCCTTAGCCAATCTTCGCTTAATTCGTAGTCCCTGTTTCGAGTTGCAAATATTAGCAATAGAACCAGTATCAAATACCCAGGTGCTACTGCGAGCATTAGTAAGGTACCTATCAATAACATGTATATCACATACACCTTTGTTCACCTTGCCATCCTTCTTATCCGCCAAATACTTGTGGCAGTTCCGCTTCCAGTGACCAGTCTGCTTGCAGTAGAAGCACTCAGTTTCAGGCTTAGGTCCAGACTTGGGTTTCTTCTCTTGAGCAGCAACTTGCTTGCTGTTCTTCTTGAAGTTCCCCTTCTTCTTCCATTTGCCCTTTTTCTTGAAACTAGTGGTCTTGTTGACCATCAACACTTGATGCTCCTTTTTGATTTCTACCTCCGCAGCTTTCAGCATTGCGAAGAGCTCGGGAATAGTCTTATTCATCCCTTGCATATTATAGTTCATCACGAAGCTCTTGTAGCTTGGTGGCAGTGATTGGAGAATTTTGTCAATGACGCAATCATCTGGAAGATTAACTCCCATTTGAATCAAGTGATTATTATACCCAGACATTTTGAGTATATGCTCACTGACAGAACTGTTCTCCTCCATCTTGCAGCTATAGAACTTATTGGAGAC
The DNA here is from genome assembly GCF_002162155.2 of Triticum dicoccoides. Lineage (NCBI taxonomy): Eukaryota > Viridiplantae > Streptophyta > Magnoliopsida > Poales > Poaceae > Triticum > Triticum dicoccoides. The sequence goes on along the minus strand of NC_041390.1, from coordinate 208,450,388 downwards.
TTCATATCTCTCAATCCGGGCATTTGCTTGAAATATTAACTTCAACTCCTGGAACATCTCATATGCTCCACGACGTTCAAAACATCGTTGAAGTCCCGGTTCTAAGCCGTAAAGCATGGCACACTGAACTATCGAGTAGTCATCAGCTTTGCTCTGCCAGACGTTCACAACATCTGGTGTTGCTCCAGCAGCAGGCCTGGCACCCAGCGGTGCTTCCAGGACGTAATTCTTCTGTGCAGCAATGAGGATAATCCTCAAGTTACGGACCCATTCCGTGTAATTGCTACCATCATCTTTCAACTTTGCTTTCTCAAGGAATGCATTAAAATTCAACGAAACAACAGCACGGGCCATTTATCTACAATCATACATAAACAAGCAAGATACTATCAGGTACTAAGTTCATGATAAATTTAGGTTCAATTAATCATATTACTTAAAGAACTCCCACTTAGATAGACATCCCTCTAATCCTCTAAGTGATTACGTGATCCAAATCAACTAAACCATGTCCGATCATCACGTGAGATGGAGTAGTTTCATTGGTGAACATCACTATGTTGATCATATCTACTATATGATTCACGCTCGACCTTTCGGTCTCTGTGTTCCGAGGCCATATCTGTATATGCTTGGCTCGTCAAGTATAACCTGAGTATTCCGCGTGTGCAACTGTTTTGCACCCGTTGTATTTGAACGTAGAGCCTATCACACCCGATCATCACGTGGTGTCTCAGCACGAAGAACTTTCGCAACGGTGCATACTCAGGGAGAACACTTCTTGATAATTAGTGAGAGATCATCTTATAATGCTACCGTCAATCAAAGCAAGATAAGATGCATAAAAGATAAACATCACATGCAATCAATATAAGTGATATGATATGGCCATCATCATCTTGTGCTTGTGATCTCCATCTCCGAAGCACCGTCATGATCACCATCGTCACCGGCGCGACACCTTGATCTCCATCGTAGCATCATTGTTGTCTCACCAATCTTATGCTTCCATGACTATCGCTACCGCTTAGTGATAAAGTAAAGCATTACAGCGTGATTGCATTGCATACAACAAAGCGACAACCATATGGCTCCTGCCAGTTGCCGATAACTCGGTTACAAAACATGATCATCTCCTACAATTTAGCATCATGTCTTGACCATATCACATCACAACATGCCCTGCAAAAACAAGTTAGACGTCCTCTACTTTGTTGTTGCATGTTTTACATGGCTGCTACGGGCTTAAGCAAGAACCAATCTTACCTATGCATCAAAATCACAACGATAGTTTGTCAAGTTGGTGCTGTTTTAACCTTCACAAGGACCGGGCGTAGCCACACTCGGTTCAACTAAAGTTGGAGAAACTGACACCCGCAAGCCACCTATGTGCAAAGCACGTCGGGAGAACCGGTCTCGCGTAAGCGTACGCGTAATGTCGGTCCGGGCCGCTTCGTCCAACAATACCGCCGAACCAAAGTATGACATGCTGGTAAGCAGTATGACTTATATCGCCCACAACTCAATTGTGTTCTACTCGTGCATATAACATCAACATATAAAACCTAGGCTCGGATGCCACTGTTGGGGAACATAGTAATTTCAAAAAAATTCCTATGCACACGCAAGATCATGGTGATGCATAGCAACGAGAGGGGAGAGTGTGATCTATGTACCCTTGTAGATCGACAACGGAAGCGTTAACTTGGTTGATGTAGTCGTACGTCTTCATGGCCCGACCGATCAAGCACCGAAACTACGGCACCTCCGAGTTCTAGCACACGTTCAGCTCGATGACGATCCCCGGACTCCGATCCAGCAAAGTGTCGGGGAAGAGTTCCGTCAGCACTACGGCGTGGTGACGATCTTGATGTACTACTGTCGCAGGGCTTCGCCTAAGCACCGCTACAATATTATCGAGGACTATGGTGGAAGGGGGCACCGCACACGGCTAAGAATATGATCACGTGGATCAACTTATGTCCTTAGGGGTGCCCCTTGCCTCCGTATATAAAGGTTCAAAGGGGGGGCGGCCAAGAGGAGGCGCGCCAGGAGGAGTCCTACTCCCTTCGGGAGTAGGACTCCCCCCCTTTCCTAGTTGGAATAGGATTCGCGAAGGGGGGGAAAGAGGAGAGAGAGGAGGAAGGGGGGCCGGCCCCCTCTCCTTGTCCTATTCGGACCAAGGGGGGAGGGGCGCGCGGCCCATCTCTGGCCACCTCTCCTCTCTTCCACTAAGGCCCACTAAGGCCCATATACCTCCCGGGGGGGTTCCGGTAATCCGGTAAAATCCCGATTTCACCCGGAACACTTCCGATATCCAAACATAGGCTTCCAATATATCAATCTTTATGTCTCGACCATTTCGAGACTCCTCGTCATGTCCGTGATCACATCCGGGACTCCGAAAAACCTTCGGTACATCAAAACGCATAAACTCATAATATAACTGTCATCGAAACCTTAAGCGTGCGGACCCTACGGGTTCGAGAACAATGTAGACATGACCTAGACACGTCTCCGGTCAATAACCAATAGCGGGACCTGGATGCCCATATTGGTTCCTACATATTCTACGAAGATCTTTTATCGGTCAGACCGCATAACAACATACGTTGTTCCCTTTGTCATCAGTATGTTACTTGCCCGAGATTCGATCGTCAGTATCCTATACCTAGTTCAATCTCGTAACCGGCAAGTCTCTTTACTCGTTCTGTAATACATCATCCCGCAACTAACTCATTAGTTGCAATGCTTGCAAGGCTTAAGTGATGTGCATTACCGAGAGGGCCCAGAGATACCTCTCCGACAATCGGAGTGACAAATCCTAATCTCAAAATACGCCAACCCAACATGTACCTTTGGAGACACCTGTAGAGCTCCTATATAATCACCCAGTTATGTTGTGATGTTTGGTAGCACACAAAGTATTCCTCTGGCAAATGGGAGTTGCATAATCTCATAGTCATAGGAACATGTATAAGTCATGAAGAAAGCAATAGCAACATACTAAACGATCGGGTGCTAAGCTAATGGAATGGGTCATGTCAATCAGATCATTCAACTAATGATGTGATCCCGTTAATCAAATAACAACTCTTTGTCCATGGTTAGGAAACATAACCATCTTTGATTAACGAGCTAGTCAAGTAGAGGCATGCTAGTGACACTCTGTTTGTCTATGTATTCACACATGTATTATGTTTCCGGTTAATACAATTCTAGCATGAATAATAAACTTTTATCATGATATAAGGAAATAAATAATAACTTTATTATTGCCTCTAGGGCATATTTCCTTCATATCGACCGTCTGTTGAAGATGCTCTTAGTCCTGAAAATATTATAATGAAAAATATTATTTTGTGCATAGTCGAACACTTAAATAATTGATTGAGGGAATTTGAGAGGATGGAGAAGATGAGGGCACAATAAAGAAATGGATGGAAAAAAAGAAAGAAGAGTGTTGGAGATAAGAGACAGAGTGAGAAAGAGGGTCTTTACATAAAAAAAGTCGACAATGATGCATAAACATAATTAGTATGAGGGTAAAGTATATATTATACACAAGTGATGTTGAACTATTGTTATATACAAAGAACCCGTAGCAATGCATGGGCGTTCTATTAGTAAGATAGTGAGGGAGGGGCGATGACGGCGGCACGCCTTCGACTTGCTCTAGTGCTTGTAACTTTTATGACTTATATATGATGTGAATAGATCAAAAGTTTCTCTCATAATTTTTTATTTTGTTTGCATTGTTAATCTCTACTCCTTTTTTTTGAGGGCAAGCAATAAGCTTTATTACGAAATGAGTTGGGCAATACCGCCCATTACAAACTCAACAACACTTGCTGGAAGAACATGATTAGCAACAAGGATATCCCCCTCTTGACGGGCAAGTCCTAATCTGGCCATATGACGCGCTGGCATATTAGCCTCGCGCTTACAGTGGGCAAACACACACGAGGAGAACCATAATCTGGATTGCACTTTAATGTCTTCAATCGCTTGTGCTTGACGCGAGTAGTCGGGGTTCTCTTGTTTAAGGCCTGTTCAAGCATGAGGGCGTCCATCTCGACCGTCAGGCGCACCACCCCCAGCTCTGCAGCAAGGTCCAAGGCTTTCTCCACTGCATGCAGCTCCGTACTGAACGCATCGACGGCATGGTCCATTCGCCCCGCCCGTGCCGCCACAACATCCCCTGTACTAACCCGGACGACGACTCCCCATGCTCCCCGCCCGCCTTCCTTGATGAAAGCACCATCGACGTTGAATTTCAGCATGTCCTGTGGGGGCGGGTTCCAGTGAGGCATGCAGGCCGGCGCCGGGGTCACTTTGCAGAAACAGTCCTGGAATTCTTCGGCCGTGCATGCAGCTCTAATGGCAAACTGCGTGTGCTCCATTGGCTTTTCTCCCTCTCTAACCTTGTTTCGTTGAGTCCACCACTGCCGCCACATGGTTATGATCATCATCCGTTCCTTTTTAGGAAGCTGCCACAAGAATTCCAAGGTTGTATGCACACTATCACACTCTGCCAGCCGCTGTCTGGCATACTCGAGATCGAGACTCCGCCACACCTGCTTGACTTCGTGTCATTCCACGAATAGGTGTTTTGCCGACTCGTTTCTCATGTTGCACATGAAGCATTTGTGATCCTCGATTCTCATTCCTTTTCGACACAAAATGTCCTTAGTGGCTAGTGTGTTATGCGCAAGTCGCCACATGAAATGACGAATCTTCCCTGGGCATGGAAGTCTCCATATTCTCTTCCACTTTGCCTCTCCTCCGCCCTCAAGATTACCGGCAACAGGAGGGATCCCAACTCCTTGTTCGGCTTCAGGCTCAGCAAGAGCCCTCTTTAGTTTATACGCCTGCTTAACCGAGAAGAGGCCCTTGGTGTCAAAGTGCCAAGCCAAAAAATCGAGTGCTCCATCCCGAAGAGGCATTTGGAGTATCAATCCTGCATCCTCCTCCCAAAAAGTGTCCCTGATCAGCTCCGTATCCCACTTGCCAGTAACTGGGTCGATTAGTTCAGAGACCTTGGTCAAGATATTTCCCCCACGAGGAGTGATGACCCGTCTAGACCATGCTCTGGGTATCCAAGGATCATCCCAAATGCGGATACTTGCGCCATCTCCAACACGCCATATCATACCTTGTTTAACTAGATCAATTCCGTGGATGATGCTGCGCCAAGCGTAGGACGTGTTTGTGGTCTGTCCCGCATCAAGGATGGAACTGTTCGGGTAGTATTTGGCCTTCAGGAGCTGAGCACATAGACTGTCTGGGTTTTCAATCAGACGCCACACCTGCCTGGCAAGCATGGCAATGTTAAAATCATGAATATCTCGGAAGCCGAGGCCCCCCGCCCTTTCGATCGTGTAAGTTTTTGCCACCCAATCCAGTGTATCTTATTGTCCTTATCTTGCTGGCTCCACCAGTAACGCGCAATCATAGAGCTTAACTCTTCACAAAAGGACTTAGTGAGATAGAACACTGACATAGCAAAAGTTGGAACCGCTTGTGCAACACCCTTAACCAGGATCTCCTTTCCTTGCCGAGAAAGTGTTCTCTCGTTCCAGCCTTGCATATAGTTCCAGATCCGGTCCTTCAGGTAAGCAAAGGCCTTCTTTTTGGACCGGCCGATGTACACGGGAAGCCCCAAATATTTCTCGTTATACGCCTCGCTAGCAATCCCCAAAACTCCTTTCACAGTACCCTTCGTCTGTTCGGTGCAGTTTTTACTGAACATGACAGCAGATTTTTCATAGTTGACACACTGGCCCGAGCATCTCTCATATACTTGGAGTATCCGCTGTAGTTCCACAGCTACAGCAGCCCTGGCTCGCATCAGGAGGACCGAATCATCCGCAAAGAAAAGATGCGAGATGGATGGTGCCCCCGGGCAGATTTGTATTCCTCCAAACGAACCACGCTGTTGGGAATCATTTAGTAAGGCCGATAGTCCTTCAGCAACAATGGCAAAAAGATATGGTGAGCTTGGGTCGCCCTGCCGGAGCCCTCGAGAAGGTACAAACTGCTGGGTGAGTTCACCATTGATTTTGATACTATACTTTACCGAAGTTACACACTTCATCACTAGCTTGGCCCATCTTCTCGCGAACCCCAACTTGTTCATCATTGCTTCGAGGAAACCCCACTCTACCCGGTCATATGCTTTGCTCATATCCACTTTGACCTCAGCAAATTCCTCCTTCCCCGACCGCTTGTTCATCAAGAAATGTGAAATCTCATAAGCCATAAGGATATTATCAGTTATCAACCGTCCAGGCACAAAGGCACTCTGATTATCTGAGATGATCTGTGGCAGAATGATCTTGAGGCGATTCGCCATAACCTTGGAGATAATCTTATATAGGACATTACACAGACTTATGGGCCTGAGATCCTTGATCCGAGTCGGGTTTTTCACCTTGGGTATAAGCACAACATGAGTATCATTCCAGCCCACTGGCATCTCACCACCCTCTAAAACATGCCGCACCTCATCAACTATGTTCTTGCCCATAAGCTGCCAATATTTCTTGAACACCACCGCAGGCATGCCATCCGGCCCCGGTGCCTTGAGGTCTCCAATCTGATCCAGAGCGGTTTTGATCTCCATATCCGTGAAGGGAGCGGTGAGGCCATCATTCATAGCACTAGTGACCTTCACCGGAACAGCTCGGAGAAGCTCATCATATTGGCCAACGCCATTGGAGGTGAACAAGCCCTGAAAGTAAGACATGACATAGTTAGTGAGCTCCCTCCCTTCCTCTACAACTACTCCATCCTCCCTCTTAAGCCTCCGAATCATGTTAGCCTTCCTTCTCGCCGAGGCATAACAGAAAAAAAAACTTTGTGTTCCTATCCCCTTCCTTCAGCCACCAGACATGAGCTCGCTGCCTCCATTTAATGTCAATTACCTCCTCTAAATGATCCACCAAAACTCTTAGCCTCACCTCCTCAGCCACCTTCTCCGGTGTGACACCCTCCCTCCTACAAGCTTCCAGCTCCCGCTTTGCTTCCTTTAACTTCTTCTTCGTATCTCCCACGACATCTCTACTCCATCTAGAGAGATCTCTAGCCACGCCCATCAGTGCCGCGGCCATGTCCAGAGCCCCTCCCTCGCGCACTCTTCGCCATGCTTCCTCCACAACCAAATCGCACCCCTCTTCCTTCAACCACCGGGCTTCGAACCGAAAGCATCCCGGTCCCTTCCTTCCCCCGTCCCCCATCTCCTCTGTGTCAACCACCACCGGCCTGTGATCGGAATGCCTCGGGACCTCATTTCAAACTCGAAACTCCGGGAACTTTGAGCACCATTCCATGTTGGCAGTAGCCCAATCGAGACGACCACAGACATAGCCATCCGCACGCGTGCAGTTGTTCCACCAAGTGATAACATCTCCCTCATATCCTAGATCACTCAGCTTGCATTCCTCCAACGCATCTTTAAACTGGTTCATACACCCGTCCGATCGGTCCACACCCCCTCTCTTCTCTTCATTGGACATGATTTCATTAAAATCCCCCAAGCAAAGCCACGGCCTTCCCTCCGGGTTCTGCTGGTTAAGCAAATGCATCGTCCTCCAGGTTTCCTTCTTCCTTCCCCACTGCGACTCCCCATATACTCCAGTAATCCTCCAAATTGAACCATCCTCCTCCGTTATGTCTGCATCAACATGCCTTCTACCCACTGATCTCAAAGAGAGGTTGATCCCCCTCCTCCAAAAGATGGCCACCCCCCGGCTCCTCCCTTCCGAATCCTTAGCACACATATTAGCCAACCCTAGCTTCCACCTATACTGCTCCAACTCCTTCTCCAACAGTTTTGTCTCACACAAAAACAAAACATCGGGATCCTCCACCCTCTTGAGATCCAAGAGGCCACGAACTGCCGGGCCATTCCCGAGTCCCCGGCAGTTCCAGCTTACAATCCTCATTGTGTCCGGCGGGGCTGCTCCTGCAGCCCGGCCGATATCATGTTTACTGGAGCCGTTACTGACTCACCCACCCTTCTCTCTTCCCCATCTTCCACTCTTCCCTTCTTTTTCATCTTTTCCTCCTCCTCCCCCTCCACATTCCTCTTCTGACCCAACAAGCAGCCCACTCCACCGTCTTCCTTTGCCACCACCGGCCCTTCCCTTCTAATCTTCTTGTATTTCTTCGGGACATGGCCACCACTACTTCCTCTCCCGTCCACCCTCACATCGCTCTCCTCTACTACTGCCTTCCCGTTCTGCTTCTTCGGTTGGTGTACCACCTCCTTACAAATTGTCCCATCCTCCCCCTCCACTTCCATAGCTCCTCCTTTCTCCTCCACCTCCCCCTGATCCGATCGTGCATCTCCCCCCGACACCTCCTTGCTTTCACCAGCGGTCTGAAAAGTCAGCCTCTTTGGAAGCCCCCCTCCCCCGTTCGCCTTCAAAGTCTTGCTAGGGCTAGTGACCTCTTCTTCTTCCTCCGTCCCACCCTCAACTGTCTTGGGGTCAAATTTTCGCCAGTTGAGATTATCACTCCGAGACCTACCCGCCAGCCTCCCGCCCATACGATCGCCCACTTCCAGAGCCGCTCCCACTCCCACTCTGATTGCTCCTCCACATCCGTCCTTCCTCTGCACCACGTCGTCGCATCATGTCAGCACGCAACCATCTCCCATACTGCGCATTCTCCCCCTTCTTTAGTCTGATGGAGCATCCTTTGTCCACATGTCCAATGAGTCCACAGATATAACAGAAGTCAGGGAGGAATTCATACTCAAAACTGCAAAATGGCCTCTCCCTATCGCCATCTCCTCCACGCTCACCCCCATTCTCCTCATCACTTTTAGACTCCTCATCCAGAGTGATTCCCCTCATTATCGGTTTATTGATTGGCATACGTACTTTGATGCGCAAAAACCTCCCCACCGCCGAGCCATCCACTCCTGAGTCCATCTCTACATACTTGCCCACTAGGTTTCCAATCTCCTCCTCCATCTTCCCCAGCGGCAGCCCAAACACTCTTAACCAGATTGGGATCTCATCGAACACGTACTGCTCAATTCTCTTACTTGGCACAAAGTCCACCACCACCACGAGATCATTATCAAACATCCACGGACCATCCTCCAACGCCTTGCGCTTGCCTGATTCTTGTTTGAACGTGAACAGGAATATATTGTCGCCCAACTCTTTGCAGTCCACGCCCTTCAAGGGGCACCAGCACTTCCCCAGCGACAGGCAGATCGCATCATGGTGCGCGGGCCTCTCCGACATCACCTTCCCCACCGCCTGAACCCCAGCCTTGTTCTCCTTGGCCCGCGTCGTCCATCGGATCTTCACTCCTCTCCTCTCCTCCTCCGACAACTTCATCTTCTCCATCAGCCCCGCTACTTTCTCCATGGCCGCACGGAAACAGCGCACGAGACGGAAACCCTAGACAAGTGTTTTACGATCGTGTGCCCTAGGGAACACCCGAAAGGCTTATGGTGGCGGACAGGGTCTCGCAGGGCGGGCAGGGCGCCTCACCGCGGGACGGCGGAAGGGCTCAACCAGCGACCACCGGCGATCAGATCTGAACGCACGGGGCGGACGAACAGCGGGAATCAGGAGGGAGAATATCGCCTCCGTAATCGCCGGACATACCAACCGTCACTGTACGTGAGACGGACTATGGTTTGGTGTTAATCTCTACTCCTAATGAAGCAGCTGGTAGTCTCCGCCGGTCAATTTTCGTCCTCGATCGCACCTCCCAGTTTTGTTGGTTTTTTTTGTCGGGTTTTTATTCGTCCCCGCACGCCCCTCCACCTTCCCTACCCAGGTCGCCGCACACCGCCGCCGCCGCCGCGAATCCCCGGGGACGCCGCACGCCGCCGCCGCCACCGCAAATCCCCAGGGACGCCGCACGCCGCCGCCGCCGCGAATCCCCAGGGACGCCGCACGCCACCGCCGTCGTGAATCACCAGAGACGCTGCTCGCCGCCGCCGCGAATCCCCAGGGATGTCGCTGCCACCGCCGCGGATCCCCAAGGGCGTGGTCGCGTTGCCCTGATTGGAGGAGACCCTGTCGGCCTTGCCTTGTTTGGAGGACTGTGTGCGTCAATCCCGACCTCCGCTTTCCCCCTTTTCCATCAAGGACCGTCGCCGCTGCTTCGTCTTCTATCTCTGCGGGTCCCCATCGGCACCTGCTGGATGGTGCTCCGGGAACAGGGCCGCACAGAGGCCCTCCTCCCGTAGGTTGTGCAGACGCGGCGCGCCTTCCAGCGGCTATTCGGGATGAGCGCGGGCGCGACAACCTTGTCCCAGTCGACGATGGCGGCGGCGAACGCCGGTGCTCCTTCTCGTCCTCTACCTCCAAGGACGCGCACCGGTATAGCTCAAACACCCCCGTCCCCAAATCCCGTCCACCCATCCGGCGTTGTCCAGCTCATCCTCTTGCTCGTGGATTCGCCTCCTCCTGTACGCGACACTTAAAACATGGACGTGGTGAGCTTCCCCTCTCTCTACCCCCAAATCTGGATGGCACTAGCATCTGTTACATACATACATATGGATAAACATCTTGGTTGGTTCTTTGGTTCAGTTTGTATTCAGTCTGTATGCGTCTGGATGTGAATGGCACTTGCAGTATGTGGCTGCTCCTTGGTTGTCCATTTGTATGCGTCCATAGGTATGTAAACGGCCGCTCCTTGATTGTTATTTTGAACAGAACTCCCCCTTAATTCTTCCTGTACTGAAATGAATCCTTGGAAGCTAGCACTACATGTCTATTGTTGCTGTCGTCTTGTACTACATGGCTTTTTCCTATTTAATTTCAGTCAAGTTTATGTGAATATAATCTCCTTTGATTTGATGTTTTGGTCTGACTATTTACATTTTAATTATCATGTACGTACTAATGCATTCTCAGATATTTGGTCGGTGTTATCTTCTAAAATAATAGTAAATGCAATCGTTAAATAGCAGTAGAAGAAGCATGTCCGCAAACAGAATTGTACATTTTCATTCCTTTGTAGAAGTGTAATAGATTATTTCTTGAAAACACAAAGATTTCAAGTATAGCGTCAGAACAAAGATACAAACTATAATTTCAACATCTGGTAAATGATATATACAGCGAGTTGGGCGTGTCAAATGTTGATGCACAAACAGAATACATTGGATTAATTATGTACTTTTTAGAACAGTTCGGAATACATATTGGAAGAACAAATTATGTTATGTTCCCAGCCCATCTCTTTCTGCTATCTTGCTGCTGCTGGACCTGGGAGTTTTAGTGGCTAATATAATTTTGACAATTTTGCTGCAATATCTTCAGTTTCTCTATTGATTCGGATAATTTTGCTGCTCCAATAGTCTGAAGCAGAACCTCCATCTTCTATCTCAACGTCGGCGGCCCGACGGCGCCGACTCCTTATCGACGCCCGTCGGCGGCCCGGTGATGCGACCAGATCACTGCAAATTGCTCCATTTGTGTCAGCAGCCTAATCAGGTTTATTGTAGATTGGAGTTGTCCCTTCAGTCTTGATCAATAAGCAGATATTGGCAAGCTTGAGTTATCCATGGATGCATGGAAAAGATTATTCATTGTTGTGATATGCATATCTGTAGGATTAAATTCATCTGAATTATGAGCTATGTCACACTTTGCAGAGTACAGAGACTTCAGTTCACATAATCTGTTTGTACATTTGTTGATGTCAGGTGGAGGTGGTCGTGCTGGCGCCACTGTTTTGCTTCATGCTGATGCGGTATAAAAGTGCCTCCTCGGCAGATGAGGACCTGAGCGTGGCCATGCTAATGAGGATGCAGGATCCACCGCCACCGGCCAGTCCGAGTGCGTTGTTGTTTTCATTCTTTGGGTCCTAGGGATTTTGAAATCAGGTGTTCGCCCCTGATGATTTCCGGGAGATAAACTGATTTCATTGGCATCATCTATTTCATTGCCTCACCAATATCCATGTGAGCCTGAGTTGTAAGTGAATGTACAAATTGCGTGGATGTGTTCCTGCAGGTGATTGCAGAGAACTTGGCAGGCAGATCAATTACGAGGAGGTCAAGGCTGAGCTGGAGTGGGGTGGGCGCCAACATGAAGGAGCTGGAGATATCTCTATTTTTGTCAGTCATTATTCAGGCTCTAAGCTTCCCCTTTCCCTATACCACATTACTTGATATTATTAAATTCAGTACGCTTACTCAACTGTGAACAAGTTCATGTGGTAAGTAGGATCAACAAGAGTTGGCCGGCAACTGCTATGTATATGTTATTATGGATCAGCCAAGGTGGTTAAATTTTATTTTTTTTCCTTTTTCTTAATTTATGCCCTTAAGTTTATGCTGTTAAATGCATACACATAACTTAGTTCCAGATTTAACAAGAGTACATTTTACAATGAACTTCATAGCTGATGTTGATCATAATTAGTAAGTGTACAAAGCATTTCAAGGAATTTCTGTTTTGTGCATATTGTATATTGCAGACTTGCAGTGAAGCAGTGCCATCTAAGTACCAGATGTATGTTATTTTCAAATAAGCTTTTCTTAAAATGGAAAATACTAAAAAGCAAATTGTGCCACGCCGTGCAATTAAGGTGCCTTTTACTGGAAACTCAATGCAACTTCTTGTTATTTTCAAATAAGCTTTTCTTAAAATGGAAAATACTAAAAGGCAGATTGTGCCACACCGTGCAATTAAGGTGCCTTTTACTGGAAACTCAATGCAACTTCTTGTTATTCCTTCTGAACCTAGCAATTAAGCCATATCTTGTTTTCACTCCTTCTGAACCTAGCAAAATGACCTGCTTGGACCGAACGAGGACAGGTGTCTGGTGGTGGACATAAGATGCACGGCGAACATTGAGCTACAGAAGAACATTATGAAAGGTATGTACGGTAACTCCATCCATGCTTGGCCACACACCAACGTATGTTTTCCACTGGTGCTAACCTAAACAAATTCGTTTACTGTGAACTGAACAACGGTGCATCGTGATACAGAGGTTGGAGAGGCTGGAGGAGACCATATACCAACACAAAGCGCATCTTGATGGCCATCAATGAGGAGCTGGACCTGCTACACCAGGCTAATTGCAAGCATTGGGTACTTTTGTTAGCTATCAATTAAATCTCTTGTCCTGCAAGAACATGTGTTTATTTATGAAAACATTTTACATGAGCGTTGTAGGATGATTTGGACGAGATGACTGATGAGGACATGAGCGTTGTCGGATGATTTGGACGAGAGGACTGTAGCACGACGCAATGAAGAGCCAGATCGTCCGTCCGCTCCCAGCTCACTTCCCAGTTCTGTTGTGCTGCCCCGTGCACCAACCATCCAGTAAAGGTTCTGAGGTTAACATCTCTTTTGCGAGTTTCGTATAACTTTCGTTGTCACTTTATTATCTATTGATCCACATGTTTGTATTTTAACAGACATGAGTACTTTATCATCTTTCCAGGAAGAAATTACTAGAGAGAAGAAAACTCAGTTTTACAAGTAGTGACAGTCCAACATCATATTGACACATCTGGTTTCTCTTTCCACAAGCAGGGTCGAGTGGGGTGATATACTAGGCGCTTTCTTCTAAATTGTACAGAAAGTCCACTGAGTTATTGTTGTTTGTATGCCACCTTAGAGCGAAATAGTACTTCTTTTAATCATTTTTAGGTGAAATACAAGCATGTAGCTACCTCACTTAATTATTGTACTCACTTGAAGTTTATGTTGATACAATGCACTATTTAAGTAGTAGAGAAACCTCACAAATTTAAATTGATGAATGATATTTAGGAAAAGAAGTAGGCATGTTTCATTATAAAGGGAAAGTCTTTTTCAAGGCATAGTGTTTAATTCACGAATGGTTAAACAGTTTAACGGGGACCAACACTGGGTAGCAGGGGAGTGGCAGTGCATAGAGATATAGTGAGGGGAGCGGGGGCGATGATGGAGGCGGAGATGTTTAGAGAGAGATATAGAGAGTGGGAGGTTTACCATGGTGCAATCGAAAACCAAGGCACACCTTGCTAAGACAAGCACACTTTAAAACATAGCAATACTCTGCATTGTTTGATGTTGGTATCAGGACCAGGTACCATGTGAAGCTCAAGGAATGGTTGTAGATCATTATGGATAAACTAAAAAAAAGATCATTATGGAGTACATTATAAACGGCATTTGGTGTCGGCGGCATGTCACTACCACTAACAAAGTTCTTTGAAACACGATTACTATCATGTACAATGCTTTACAGTTCTCTCATATTCAAATGCTAAAATTCTGTAATTTCATATTTAGTAGTTTCTGCGGTGTGAAATTCATGTTTTATTTTGCTTGTGCAGTTGAAAATAAATGCTGGCAAAGATATTAAAATTCAAATCTGGCTTATTTTTCTCAATATGGGTTCAGAAGGAAATTGTCGTTGAGCTTCTATCTAAAGGTATGTCAGATTAACAGGTTGCTATCGCAACTCTTGATTTGGAGTAATGCAAAGCAACTGTGGATCTTGTCGTCGGTACATCTTGGGTTGTTGTTCTTCCAGAACGAAGGATTTTTTCCCCTAGATTGTGCTATGAAATAATGCTTGTATAACGCCTTGATCTCTTGGCTACACCATGCTTTCTTGAGAACACTATACTTACAGAAGAATGATGCTTCTATAGAATCTGCCACCATGAGTTCTGTCAGCTCTTTTAATTTTGTGTTCACTATGGACGAATGAACCATATAATTTGTCAATTTGATCAGTACTTGCTGAGTGCTTGCTTTCATGTTGCAATCTCAGATTTAGGCACTTCATAGCCATAGATTAATTTTGAATTGTTATGCTCAGTACACCAAATGTTGTTCCTAGGTAATGCACTGTTTGCAACTAAGTTTTGTCTTTAAGCACCATGGTGTAGTAGTATGCATTGAAATAAATGGATCATTTCTATCTTTCTGGTGCTCATAATAGACTTTTTATTTTTGAATTTGTATGCTTGAAATTTGATTATTTCTATCAACTGAGAGTGGAAATGAACTGTACAGTAGGCACTTTTTCATTAGATTTCAGCAGCGGCTGATGGCAGCAACCTCATGGGCCACACATCCCCTTCTTTAATTGCATGCCCTCACAAAATGGATGGGGACTTGGTTCTTTGGTTGTCGCCGCCGGACTCAGTGAAGGACGAAAAATTGAGATGATCTAGTGGAGAATAGATGCCACGGGCTGAAGAAAGGAGGCGACGGTTTCAGAGCACACACCTTGAAGCGGAGAGGCGGCAAGGGAGTGCGTCTGGATGGCAGAGGGAGCGGGACAAGGCAACATCACATGGGAGGCATGGTCAAAATCGGCGCCGTAGGAGCAATCGTGCGCGTGGGGGTCGTACCAGGGAGAAGGAAAAGGATGGTCGGTTTTCTAGGGCTTTTTTCCTTGCATCGGGAAATGGGTTTGGTTGAAAAAAACGATGATGTGGGGAGGTTATGCGAGTGGTGGATACGTGGGTACCATTTAATGTACCAACCGCGCTTTAATAGTAGAGATTAAGATGTTGATATTTTATTCATTTTCTTCTTAGCTGAACATTCTTTAAACCAAAAATCTATGAAACTTGTAATGTATCATGGTCGCAATTTGTGAAGTAGAACTAACTATCCTTTGACCAAATACCCTTTGACCATTCATCAATTTTTATGTACTTGTCGCCCGTGACAACAAATATGGATCAAATAACTATGCACTATGGGCACTAATATGTTTACCTTCGAATGGGTTTGTTACTGTGTTTAGTTACTATGATGTTTCATATGTTCATCAGAAAAAATAAAGGCTTATTTGCTTGCATGTGCTTTCTCATGTTTGTTTGTTTTTTCTTCTGGTTGTTCCTTTTCTATAATTGTCACATAAAGTGAATCGAAACTCATATTCTATATTTCTGCTGTGTAGATACCCGTGAGCCCGCTGTTGAACTCGCTAAAAATGGAGATAGACATGGATTTAACGGTTCTCATTCATTTAAATCTTAGTGAATTGATACCAGTTTCCATTTGGAACTGAGATAACGAGGAATCGTTTCCTTCATGATACTGCATGTATGAGCTTTTTTCTTTCGGTCTAGGCCAATATTGTACAAAGTTATTTCCTAAAATTATATCCGAAGGTGTCTTCTATGAGAGTAACCATCTCAATCTTTTTTCTATAGTTGTCACAAGGTTCTTGTGCTAAAGTAAAGTGATTTTTGCTTGGTCAATATGTTTTCTTCTGAATATTTCAAGAATGAATTAGTTTATGCTGCAGTAGTGAGTCACTGTTAAAAATAGGGAGAAAGGTGTTATAAGTGAAAAATTATGTAGTATACTTTTAGCTTCCAAACATTTGTACTTATGTTCTATGCCCATTTTGATTTGGACAAATGTTTGGGAATCACAGTGGTGAAAAGGTAGGATGCAGGAAGAGAAACTTTAGTGCTTGTTGTAACGTGTTTGTGGCATTTTTCGTCTTCTACCCGTAACAACACACGGGCGTCCTACCTGGCGGATTGACTAGGTGTTGCGAGCTTCATATCCTTCCTATGTTGGGTGTTAATATGATAGTTTGCAGACAACTCGGACTTATGGTGATGATATAAGGGGTCTGGTTGGGTCACCTTTTTTCTTCTCTCATATTCGGTCAACGACAGGGCGTGTCCGTAGATTTGAGGGGACGGGCTATAGGTGCTCTATAAGATTATTGTGTTTGATACTATGATGTGTGTTAGCTGATTGTTGAAGAAAAAGATGTGACATTGTTCTCGGTAATCCTAGCTCAGTGAGTAATATCTTTTTTTTCTCAAAAGCTCGTGGCAACGCACGGGCGTTCTACTAGTGTAAAGATAATAATGAAGTAAAACAGAACATGTTGCCGCTGCTCGATTTCTTCTGAACCGCTAGTTTCTCGCCCCAGCGGCGTCGTCAATTATGGACAAGCTCAGCTTGACAACGGCGGCCCCGGTCGACGAGAGCCGCTCCCGTCCGCTCCCTCTCACTAGGGTTCCGCCACCGCCGCCGGCGGCCGCCGGCTCGCGCGCCCCGGCCCTCCCCGCCCCCTTCTTCCCCCTCCCCATCT
>NC_041390.1:208408295-208433150 GCF_002162155.2 Triticum dicoccoides | reverse complement strand
GGTAGGCGCGGTGGCGGTGCTGCCCTTGGCAGCAGGGCGGCGTGGTGGCGTGCGGTGGCCGGCGGCGTGTCCTCGGCCCAGATCTGGGCCCTCCCGGCTCCATCTGGGTCCTAGCGGGCCGGTCCCTGGTGTGGCTTCGTCGTCGTCTGTGTGGTGAGGAGGAGCGGCTCGGATGGGGGGCGGCGATGCCGATGGCGTGCCTGCTGCAGCGCGATGGCGAGAGCTTTTCGGGAATGGAGTTCCCGGCAGGGCCTATAGGCACACGGGCCTGGTAGGCTCCTGCTAGTGTGTCCGGTCGGCTACTGTCGTTGATGGTGGAGGTTGTGCCCTTGCGCGTGCCAACGGTGCTGCGGCCCCTAGTCCCGGCTCCTATCCCTTGTTGTGCAAACCTCATCTCGTGGTACCGTGGTGAGACGGCATGGAGGCTTCTTGACCATGGTGGCGCAAGATGGTGGTCGGTTTGGTGGCAGGCTCTGGAGCACCCGAGGTGAAGGTTGGGATCGGGGGAAACCCCTGTCCGCCTGTCCGACACCGACGTGGCGACGCTGATGGGTGCCGCCGGACCTTCCTGGAGGGTGTCGGGGGCGACCCTTCCTCTCGCCTAGTCGTGTATCGGGGGAAACCCTTGGCAACAGCGTCGTCTTCGTCGCGGTCCTTCTTGAAGGTGTTGATTGGTACCGGTGCTTCGGAGCCTTGGAGCTTCGTGGGAGATCTTCGGTGGGCGCAGTGGTCGTGAAGCTTCTTCGTTTCCGTCGATCCATCGTTGTCGGCATTCTTTTCTCTTGTTGTTTCTCTTTCGTTTCTTTTAGTGTGATTGTGCTGCTTTCGCCCCAGCACCTATCCTTTGATGTATCGGTTGGTTGCTTTGGAATACAAAGCGGGGGGAAACCCTTTTTCTTGCAACGGCGGCCCCCTTGACCATCCACCGACACGAGGAAAACCCAGCAGCGCCGCAACAAAACAAGGGCATCAGGGGAGCAAAGGAGTAGGCATCGTGCGAACGAAAGAAGACAAGGCAGCCACGTCAAGGGGATGCTGCAATTGCAACGGCTCAGACAGCTTCGACTGCTCAGCATCATCGTCGGACGGCGCATACTCTTGTCTGTGGCAACTACATCAATAAAACCAGCTGACATAGACCCTGAAAAAAATAACAGCTCACATTGACGCTCTATATTAGCCAAAATCCTGGGGAGTCCAAACGTGAACTGCGACAGTTCGAAAAACTGAAGGACCAGAAGTGAACTTGGGGCAAAATTCAGGGTCCAAAAGTGGACTTTGTTCATCCAATAATGATCTAAGCTGCATCCACAACGTGTGTTATACTAAGAGATCTTTTTAGTTGATTTATATCTTGAAATTCAATCCTTGGTAAATATACCTCGCGTGACTCTGAACGGGTATGGCACACCACAGGCGTAATAGGAGAAACAGCCAACCAAAAATGCACGCGAGGACAAATCAAGAGCGTATCAGACTCATAATCCCATTATCACAAGTTGCCATGTAACCCTAACAAATCAACAAAAAGCGCACTAAAATAAGCTGCGCCCTTACTTGATTATGCAAGCACTTGTCTCTTGTCGACACAACAAACTAAAACACAGCAAAGGGCAGAAGAACAGTAAAATTAAGCTACAACAGGAACCTTCCAAGTGTTCAGCTTTGCTCTTCCTCAGCGCCCGCTGCCTCCCTCTCCTCTGCAGCGGCAGCCATCAGTTCATCGAATTTCTCCGTCTTGCCAATCAATATTTCGATCTGCCCAGTACAGGTTATGAGAGTAAGGAAAAACAGTCATGTGGATAAATCTTGGTAAGTACTGTCCGTCTGTCATCCGAAGAACACTAACCTTGGCCTTCTGGATAGGGCGGTTCCTTGTATCATCTTTGACATCAACAGTAGATGTCATTATTTCTGCAAGTAATTTCGACCAAGTTAAGAGACTGAAAAGAAGACATAATCGAGCAGAATAATGAGAAACAAGACTCACTCTTCTCAACAGCAAGGCCGTTATTTTTTAGAATTTCCGCAACAGTCACCACAGTTGCAATAGCTGAAAGGACAAAGTTAAAAATAGTTTCATCACGACAAAAAAAGGAATGTAGATAAATAACAGAGGTCCGACAGTAACAAAGGGTCATGCTGACCAACAAAGAAAATAAACCAAGCATCCATACACAAGTGTTGAAGCATTATTATCATGAGTATATGACACATCCATGTAAATTTAACCTTACAAATAGTCTAACCAAAATTAATATCATATTAAGGTGCCTAAAACCACTGTAACCCAAGGCTTAAATAGCAACACACAGGTGCAAAAGCTGGCTACTAGACTTCAGCTACAACTGACAGCAGAACGCTATGATGCAGAAAATAACTTTTGGACAACAATGTCATCAGCAGTTTCTGATTTAATACGAGTATTACATGTCCAGAGCTAGATGACTGTTGGCTGGACATATTATTACATCAGCACAAACTTGCGCATACAAGCAATATTAATTTGATTATCAACGAGCAATGAAAACTGTTTTTAGTACTCTGTAACCCAGTGGATGAAGGCTCAGCTCACTCTGTTTTTAGTACTCCCTCCACCTCCATTTACATGAGGTCATCATTTCTCATGATCAAAATTTGACCATCATTTTGACAAATAATATGTTTGTCGTCTGTCACAAAAATTACACCGCTTGAAATTTTTAATACGAATGGAATGGTATAAATTTAATGACACATAGCCCAAGTTTTGTTAGTCAAACCAAAGGTCAAAGTTGAACTTAGAAATACATGAGCGACATGTAAATAGAGACAGAGGGAGTATCAATTGTCAGTTCTTTGCATGGTACTCCCTCCGTTCCGAATTACTTGTCGCAGGTATGAATGTATCTAGATGTATTTTAGTTCTAGATACATCCATTTCTACGACGAGTAATTTAGAACGGAGGGAGTAGTACTTTATTCTTGAGACTGGTCTTTTGAGAACTTCCCAGAATAGTATAATTTACTTTTCCACAGCCTTTATGAACAGAATAGGCAAGTGTAATTCTTCCCACAACCAGGTGAGAGATCCAACTTCAAATTCTTATTAGTAAAAGTAACATAAAGTGCGGTATAAAGCTAAAGGGCTCAGACTGAGATGAAGGAAGAACATAAATTGTAGGCAAGCAAGAACTATGTGACATGAATGTAGACTTTTCCCCCCATTAAATGAGCTGCAACAACCTCAGTTAGCAGGAGTAATAAAATGCCACTCATGGACAAGCAGAAAGATACCCATCACAGTATACCAGGTCATCAAACATTTATATGCGCCTATGCATACGGCAAATCATTGCCAAAGTAACATAACAGAGGCCTAAACTGATACAAAAATACGCTTCGGCGAGTGAAGATTTACCCATGCCGAGGGCCGAGAGCTCCACCTCTTCGTGCAGCTGCATGTACCTCTGCACACAAACAGCGTCACAAACCAAATTAGTCTTGTTGATTTCATGGTAAATGTTAGCAGGACGCCCAAATCCAATCAAATCACTCGCAAAGATATCTCCTCGGCGGATCCCTCCTACGCAAAGAGGACAACCCTCTCTAGAGTTTAACCCCACAACAGATGTGCCCCTAAAACCCGGAAGAAATCCCCAACCAACGGCACGCTTCTCTCATCCACTCGTCCACAGGACTTGTTTCCCTACCTTGGCGAGGTTGACGTAGAAGAAGAGGGGCTTCTTGGTGTTGGAGACCTGGATGCGGTTCTTCTTGTGCCCCTCCGCTCCCGCCGTCGCCGCTGCTCCTTCCCCTATGGTAAGGTTGTTCACCGCCTCCGTCACCTCCTCCATGGCTGCCACCGAGGCCGCGCGAGAACAGCAACACTGGCTAGCTACGGGGACTTGAGGGGAGCACGAGTAGAGAGATTTCGGCGGCGACGGAGAGGGGAAGCCCTATCTCAGCTTCGGGGTTTTATACGGGGTAGGGTTACGGGGTTTGGGGCTGTTCCGTTTTTTCCCTCTTCCAGTCGGAGTCTGGCCCTAGCAAACCTTCGGTGAACAAGGGCTCAAATAGACCGTGTTCAGCTAGATTTTCCCCAGTTTTGTGTCGGACGCGATTCTGAAGTTTCCCATCTTAACATTGCATTTTGTGTTGCATTTGTTATTATTATTTTTGAAATGGCCTAAGGTCATATATACTATCACACGCAAACTTCATCATGTGCCGGGCTGGGTCGGGTTTCAGACCAGGTTTGTGAAACTAGAAGACTAAGCCTGTCCCCAAAACCAAAGATAGCTATTTTCTTATGTCTGAGCCCTGCTTGAAAAGCAGCTTGAAGCCTGAAATCCTGATCTAACACTATTTTTTAGGCTACGCATTTGCAAGCCTGGCCGAAAATCAAAAAAAAAAACTCGAGCCCGGCTCGAATCCTCTTTCGTGTTGTAAAATGAAGCCCGGGCCCCCCGAGAGGCAAGTCCAAGTCGGGCTGCCCATGATCAAGTTTAATCACAAGTCCTTACAAACACACTTATATAGAAAAATAAAATTGCATTCAAAGCCTTGGGGAACATGTAGTTGTGAGTGGAGGGCATCTTATATTAGAATCAGTGGAAATGTAGTTGTTGATCAACAATAGTCAGTTTTTTCGATTCTGTCTTTGCAAAACGGACTGTAGAAACTTTAAGGCCCCATATGTTCGGAATGGATGTTTTCTGAATAGGTACATATTTTTTACTATCCTTTTTGTCTTGTATAATAAATGTCACACAATTTTTTATCCATTGTATGATTATATTACTTACTAATCTAAACATGTTGCATCGGAGTACCCGATACTCCATATTGTATATCTTAGTGTCACTAGATCTAGCAAATCTAATGGGCTGGGCGTACTTTATTTATTTTTGGGTATCTCCAAAGCACTAAGGATACTGACTTATTCTTGTAAATTCACAAATTTTGGACATTAATACTAGAGCTCGGGCACATCAACTCAATGGATCATGTTTCTAGGGACTATTTCTATTGTTCATGAGATTATGATGTTGCATAAATCAAATGTGTTTGTATTACTTAGATATGAAGGACCTCATGAATGGCGGAGTGTTGGAGCATAACCAAATATGAAGATGGAGGCAAACGCACAAGGAAAGAAATGAACATGAAAATTCAAGCACAAATATCAGGACTTTGGAGACAGCATATGCATAAATATGTATAGGTGTTGCAGCACTTTATCTTCGGGCTAGTCCCATATATTTTAAAATGTCACTCCAGGCAACTTTTAGAGTCCATAACCATTGAGAAAACCAAATATGGTTGGATTTGACCCTTATCATTGGGTTGACTGAACCACTAGCCCTTTCCTTCTTAAATACACCCTAGGCACCGTTTGTATTAGGGTTAGTTAAGAATTAACTATTGCTACAACTTTGTGAACTTTGTTTGTGTTCAATAACCAGGCCAAGACCGCTATCGGAACCATAAGTTTTTATCTATATACATAATATCTAGATTTCATATTATAGTTCTTGCTTTTTACTACCTCTGTTTTAAAATATAAAATGTTTTGGTAGTTTAAATTGAACTGTTAAAATGTCTTATATTTAGGAACGTGGGGTGAATTTAATTGCTTGCATGGATAAACCTTCTTGGTCTGGTTGATAATGCCCCGACATGATCAATAACCTCTCCGGAGTTGGCTTATAGACTACTAAGGTGTGTCGTCCTCGCATATGTTGTATCGAACCGTAGTTGACTCCACCCAAATTGCTTAAATATGTGTCCTACTAAAAGATTAGGACACCATGGTGCTATCATGTTTCATTAAATCATCATCCATATTACTCTCTCTATTCCAGAATATAAGGTGTATTGATTTTCCAATTAGTCAAACTCATGTATATTTGACCAAGATTATAGAATAAACTATCGACGTGTACAATACAAAATAAATAAAATATAAAAGTATTTTGTGATGGATTTAATGATACATATTTGGTACTGTATGTATTGATTTTTTTTAAATGGTCAAACATGCACATGTTTGACTTTTGAAAATACCAATACACCTTATATTTTGGAACGGAGGGAGTATCTACCAATACAATGTGCTATGTTGCACATAAATAGACAAGTTATATAAAGAGAAATATCACTAAGTACATTGCCCCTAAATGTGCTAAGTATATTGCCCCTAAATCATTGTATCCCTTTGAGTTACACTAAAGTAGAGAAATAAACACTTCTGCAAGCCAAGTCTTGCGATAAGCTCACCGACTTGTTCACAAAGTCCTTACCAATTTCAAAAAGTAAAGATATGCTCATTGAAAATATGCGATGACTTCGATATTTGCAAAGGTTAGAGTGTCTCTTCGTGAATGGTAACCTATTCAAACATCCTATTTTATACTCTTTTACCTTTTTGAGTTTGTTTTCAAGGTTCCCATGAGAAATTTGTACAGTAGTATCAACACAAGATTATATGTTATACCTCATATTTTCCCCACTCATGGGTTTAAAGGAAATATACAGAACACATTTATTATTCTTAAACTCACTTTTTTTTATTTAAGTTTTTTCTCATGTGAATTACCAAAGGAGACAATAATCATTGTATGTTATATCATTTTCCCTTTGGGCTTAAAGAAGTTTTAACATGTTAAATATAACCCAACTCATATTATCCCAAAAGTTTTTTACAATAACTTTTTCAAGATGAAACATATATATGAGGAGCAGCAACATATAAGGAGTGGTATTATTAATGGAGCTGCCAGGCAATTGCTACTCCATCCATACCATAGAATATGTTTTGGACAAGTCTTCGGTGACTAGAAATATCATTTTAATTATCTGGATTGAAACTTTCAAAGTCGCATATGTATATTTATCTTCTCCTTTTTTGCTAGAATATTGTAATTTCTTGGGTTTTACACATTTTAATACCAAATAATAGTCAAATTTTTATACCATGAAGAACATGAGAATGCCAAAGATGCCACTTATTTGTGATATGGAGGATAATTAACAACTACCACCTATAAACACCCGACATTATTCATTAAAAAGTGAGCGCAATTTTTTATCCATATCATATCACCTCGGCAAATGGCAACAATTTACCTGATCACGGCCACCTATCAAGATCTTGGAAAACAAAACAAAATAAAATCATTTTCTCGATGATATTAAAGTACGGTTGAAGAATTGAGGGAAAAATAATGCCTCCTTGCCTACTAGGGCTGTTTATTATGCTGTCAAAAATACTAGGGTTGTTTACTAGGAACTAGATCATCGATGGCGCGCGTTGCCGCGCCTGTCCATTATGGCGATGGAATGCTAGGAATTTAGTGAATATATCAAAGCATAAAAATAAACGTAAATATATGTTTTTATCAAAAGTAACCATAATTCTAAAGTATATAAGGCTCTATAAAATGGTATTTTAACCAATCATGGTAAGAATATATGGCCTCTTCATTTCTAAAATAATAATTACATAGCATCCCAAAGATACGAATTAATGGTTCTTTCATAACCTCCACACTTGCACTCAAAGATTTTTTTTCTGGACTTCCTGATGGTTTTGTAAGCTGGTATCTTAACCACACACATCAGAAAAACCAAACCAAAAGATGAGAAGCATGGTTGAGTGAGAAACATCTGTAAGCAAGAACAAGTGCAAAGAATATTGTCACTAAAGAAGTATGAAGCTTCAGATAAAATGCATTAGAAAGTACATGTTAATATAAGGTATATATATAGAAATTTAGTGTACAAATAAACATAATGTAGGAAATATCGAAATGATTATGATTTATCCGTCATACTTACATGAGAGCAGGCACTATAGCTGGTCTCTTCCTCCTAGACTACATCGTTGTTGATGCCATCCTTCACATGAGGAATGCAGATGAGCTGAAGGCATGCATAGAGAAGTATTACTGCCTAAAAGGTTTTTCATTTAGCACACCATTGAGCATGTAGGTAAATAATCAAGTAAATTATCCCTTTTCACGAGTAGTTAGATAGTCAAACAGATTCATTTTCTGCACAACACATTTTCAGAAAATAGCGATGTTGTATAGAGTTGAGCAAACAAAGGGAATTAATGGAAATGCAAGAAAGAAGATTATTTAATAAGTGAACATGTAAGGATAGTCTTTACGAATCTCAGCATAAGCTTTAATGAAGTCCCACTCAAACTCATATGCTCCGTGTGTTTTTGAAGCAAACGGTGCAGCGTGCCACTGGCTAATCAACTCAAATGTTAAGTAAATCTAACAAATCATGTCAATCACTACAATACATTGTGATATGAGGATTTCATCTGTGAAGATACATTGGCTTTTATGCCTGCCTCAATTTATTGAAGTGATATGCTAGTAGGCAGTCCCAAAACTTATTTGTCTTTGAACTTAATTCATTACTGGAACAACGTGTGAAATGAAGCAAAGCAAGATTAGAACATTCGGTGTGGAAGATTGAAGATCAGGCAGGGTAATGGTACCTAATTTCGAACACATTTATTTCTTCACGGAGATCATGCGGCAAAGTTTCATTCATAGTAATCTGCTCGGCATCATCGAGTTTTTACCATCACCTCACGCCATCACGATAAGAGGGTGGTAGAACCAGGGGTCCTACCGGACCTACTCCGGAGATTGTAGGGGAAGGATGGAATGGGATGGGGCGATGATCGGGCGCGCCGGCGGCTGGGCACGCTGGCGGCGGAGGGAGATGGCGACAACAGCTAGGGTTAGAGGCGGCTAGGGTTCCGGCTCCTCTAGGAGCCGGGCAATAGGGATAATAATATTCTTATTTCTTAATTCCAAAAAGAGTCTTACATCCTATATTTATAACCTAGATAACTTGCATAAGAATTAACCTAAGATAACTTGTGGGCTAAGATTGCCCGGTGGGCCTAGCTAAACCGGCCATAACACTTCTCCCCGCCTGCACAAACAGCTCGTCCTCGAGCTGTAAGGTGGGGAAGCGCTTGCGGAACTCCTCGAGGCGATCAACCAGCGTCAAACACCTTCTCGACAGCTGGGGCGGCCAGGTCGGCAGCGACGGCGTCCTCCGGAATGTAGTCTGCAACCTCCAGGTAGAAGAGTCGTGGGCAGGCATGGCCGGGCGTGTAGGGCTCGTCGCAGTTGAAGCAAAACCCTTGACGGCGACGCTCAAGTAGCTCGGCTGAGGTGAGCCGGCGGAACGGGCGCGACGCGGTCGTAGCGAGGGGTGTCGCAGAAGCCTGCGCAGGCCGACCCTGCGCGGAATCCGACCCGGGTAGTGACCCAGCGGTCCGGGACGGCGATTCCTGCTGGATGGCCACCGCGCGGCGCTCGAACGTGCGGGCGTAGTACATGGCCGACTGGAGATCCTGGGGTCCCCGAAGCTCCACGTCCACGCGGATGTGATCCGGAAGTCCACCGACAAAGAGGTCGGCCCACTGTTGCGCCGTCATGCCCGACGCATGGCATGTCAGGCCCTGGAAATGGTCGGCGAAGTCCTGCACTATGGAGGTGAAGGGAAGGCGGCCGAGCTCCGCCAGGAGGCTCCCGCGAACCGGAGGCCCAAAGCGAAGGAGGTAGAGCTCGCGGAAGCGCTCCCAAGGGGGCATGCTGCCCTCGTCCTGCTCGAGGGCGTAGTACCAGGTCTGGGTTGCACCGCGGAGGTGGTAGGATGCCAGCCAAGTGCACTCCGACGCGAGCGTGCGCTGGCCACGGAAAAACTGCTCACACTGGTTGAGCCAGTTAAGCGGGTCCCTCCATGCCGTCATAAGTGGCGAAATCGATCTTGGTGAACCGTGACGGCGTCTGGGTCGGCGCGCCATCGCCGATCGGCTCGGCGACGCGGAGCAGTGATGATGACGGCGCCCGGTCAATGGTGGGAAGGCCGTCGTAGGCCCTCGCGGAGCCAGACAAGGCCCCAGACTGCAGCGTGGGTACCGCTGGGTCCCCGGCCTCTGTGTAAACTGGCGGTGGCGACATCCAGGTTAGCTAGGCCGGGATCAGGGACGATGACGGAGAAAATCGGACCTGCTAGATCGGAAGTCCTCCCGATATGGACTGGCCCAATCCGGAGCTGGGCGGCGGCGGCGTTGGGAGCCGGACCGGCGCGGGCGGCGCGGTTGGCGCGGCTGGGGCCGGTGCGGGCCAGTGCGGCCACTGCGGCGCTGGGGCGGGCGTGGGAGGCGCGGGTGGTGCCACGAGAACCGGTGCGGGCCACTGCGGCCAGGACGGCACTGGGCGGGCGACGGCTGGAGCGACGGATGGGCCCCGGCGATCGCTGCGGGTACCGAGTACCAGGACAGGTGCAGCAACGGCGAGGGCCCGCCGGTGTAGCCCGCTTGGAACGGCAGCAAGGGCGTCCCGCTCGGGCCCGATGCGTTCTGGATCAGCCAATGCGTCGCCGGGTGGCTGTAGGCGGGGGGCGCAGCCGGCGGGGTAGTGTGCGGGCCGACCAAGTACAGGGAGATGCCCTGGACGGCCGTCACGAGGTCCCACAGGGTGCTGGTCATATCCTCCGACGTGAAGATGGAGGTTGTCGGCAGCGCGGAAATGACGGGGGCCGGCGGCGCGGAGGTGATCGGGGCCGGCGGCGTTGGGGACCCGACAGTGGTCATCGGGACGGTGGTGATGATGGGCAGCGGCGGCGTGGGTGTTGATGACGACATGATCAAACCCGAGTCTCTGGATACCAAATTGGTAGAACCAGGGGTCCTGTTGGACCTGCTCCGGAGGTTGTAGGGGAAGGATGGAGTGGGACGGGGCGATGATCGGGCGCGCCGGCGGCTGGGCGCCGTCGCGTCGGAGGAAGATGGCGGCGGTAGCTAGGGTTAGAGGCGGCTAGGGTTCCGGCTCCTCTAGGAGCCGGGCAATAGGGATAATAATATTCTTATTGCTTAATTCCAAAAAGAGTCTTACAGTCTATATTTATAACCTACATAACTTGCATAAGAATTAACCTAAGATAACTTGTGGGCTACGATTGCCCGGTGGGCCTAGCTAAACCGGCCATAACAGAGGGGTTCATCACCGTTGCCTATGCCTTCACAGAAGTAAATTGTCGCATACAATACAAACAGTACCATGGCTTGAATGATAGAGAAACACAAAGTAAGCAATTGTATATCCTTAATGCATATATAGATACCAAAATATGAATGTATGGGGGTATGGCAGTCCCCGTGGACTAATTACCTGTCCCATAGCCCGCATCTCAAGCATAATCTCTTGGTGGCACGTGGATGTAGTGAAGGAAATATGCCCTAGAGGCAATAATAAAGTTATTATTTATTTCCTTATATCATGATAAATGTTTATTATTCATGCTAGAATTGTATTAACCGGAAACATAATACATGTGTGAATACATAGACAAACAGTATGTCACTAGTATGCCTCTACTTGACTAGCTCGTTGAATCAAAGATGGTTAAGTTTCCTAGCCATAGACATGAGTTGTCATTTGATTAACGGGATCACATCATTAGAGAATGATGTGATTGACTTGACCCATTCCGTTAGCATAGCACTTGATCGTTTAGTTTGTTGCTATTGCTTTCTCCATGACTTATACATGTTCCTATGACTATGAGATTATGCAACTCCCGTTTACCGGAGGAACACTTTGTGTGCTACCAAACGTCACAACGTAACTGGGTGATTATAAAGGTGCTCTACAGGTGTCTCCGAAGGTACTTGTTGGGTTGGCGTATTTCGAGATTAGGATTTGTCACTCCGATTGTCGGAGAGGTATCTCTGGGCCCACTCGGTAATGCACATCACTATAAGCCTTGCAAGCATTGCAACTAATGAGTTAGTTGCGGGATGATGTGTTACGGAATGAGTAAAGAGACTTGCCGGTAACGAGATTGAACTAGGTATTGAGATACGGACGATCGAATCTCGGGCAAGTAACATACCGATGACAAAGGGAACAACGTACGTTGTTATACGGTTTGACCGATAAAGATCTTCGTAGAATATGTAGGAGCCAATATGAGCATCCAGGTTCCACTATTGGTTATTGACTGTAGACGTGTCTCGGTCATGTCTACATAGTTCTCGAACCCGTAGGGTCCGCACGCTTAAAGTTCGATGACGGTTATATTATGAGTTTATGTGTTTTGATGAACCGAAGGAGTTCGAAGTCCCGTATGAGATCAGGGACATGACGAGGAGTCTCGAAATGGTCGAGACATAAAGATCGATATATTGGACGACTATATTCGGACATCGGAAAGGTTCCGAGTGATTCGGGTATTTTCGGGAGTACCGGGAAGTTACGGGAATTCATATTGGGCCTTAATGGGCCATACGGGAAAGGAGAGAAAGGCCTCAAAGGGTGGCCGCACCCCTCCCCATGGGCTGGTATGAATTGGACTAGGGAGGGGGGGCGCCCCCTTCCTTCCTTCTCCTTTTCCCTTCCCTTTCCTTCCCTCCTACTCCTACTACTTGGAAGGGCTCCTAGTTCTACTAGGAAAGGGGGAATCC
This sequence comes from Triticum dicoccoides, assembly GCF_002162155.2. Taxonomy (NCBI): domain Eukaryota; kingdom Viridiplantae; phylum Streptophyta; class Magnoliopsida; order Poales; family Poaceae; genus Triticum; species Triticum dicoccoides. The sequence continues at coordinate 208,420,663 of NC_041390.1, read as the reverse complement.
TACTCCCGGTGGGAGTAGGACTCCCCTAGGGCGCGCCATAGAGAGGGCCAGTGTAATACCCTCGATGCGGCTATATCTCCCACGTGTCGGGGCACGACTTAGAGGCATAAAAGCATTGAAGGCATATGTCGCAAGTTAGGCAATCTTCACAACATCCTATGTAATATAGATAATAAAAGGGGAGATAACATAGTTGGCTTACACTCGCCACGTCAATCAAGTACATAAATAACATTACATCAACCAAACACTCATGGCCCGACTACGGCGCCAAAATAAAAGATAACCCAACATGCGACACGGTCCCGATCACCCCCAACTGGGCACCACTACTGATCATCAGGAAAAGAAACATAGTAACGTTGAGAGTCTTCGTCGAACTCCCACTTGAGCTCAAACGCGTCTCCTGGAGCGGAATTATCAGGCCCTGCATCTGGTGTAATAGTAATCTATGAGCCACAGGGACTCAGCAATCTCGCACCCTCGCGATCAAGACTATTTAAGCTTATAGGTAAGGTAAGGTAAATATATGTGGAGCTGCAGCAAGCGACTAGCAAATATGGTGGCTAACTTATTCGCAAAAGAGAGCGAGAAGAGGAGGAAAGCGCGAGCGAGAAACTAGAGAGCAACCTGCGCAAACATTACTCCAACACCGTGTCCACTTCCCGGACTCCACCGAGAAGAGGCCATCACGGTAACACACTTGGTAGATTCATTTTAATTAAGTTAAGGTTCAAGTTATCTACAACCGGACATTAACAAATTCCCATCTGCCCATAACCGCGGGCACGACTGTCGAAAGTTCAAATCCCTGCAGGGGAGTCCCAACTTAGCCCATGACAAGCTCTCACGGTCAACAAAGGAATAGACCCCCTCCCAAGACGTTCCGATCAGACTCGGTATCTCGGTTCTTCAAGACACTTTGACAGGTTAAAACAAGACCAGCAACACCGCCCGAATGTGCCGACAAATCCCGATAGGAGCTGCACATATCTCGTTCTCAGGGCACACTCAGATGAGCGCTCCATACAACTAAAACCAAACCTCGAGTTTCTCCGAGGGGGCGCTGCACAGGACTCTAGTTTGGACCAACACTCAGAGGAGCACTGGCCTGGGGGGGGGGGTTAAAATAAGATGACCCTCGGGCTCCGGAAACCCAAGGGAAAAGAGGCTAGGTGGCAAATGGTAAAACCAAGGTTGGGCATTGCTGGAAAAGCTTTAATCAAGGCGAACTATCAAGGGGTTCCCATTATAACCCAACCGCGTAAGGAACGCAAAATCCGGGAACATAACACCGATATGACGGAAACTAGGGTGGCAAGAGTGGAACAAAACACTAGGCGAGAGGCCGAGCCTTCCACCCTTTACCAAGTGTATAGATGCATTAAGATAACATGGCAATATAATGATATCCCAACAAGTAAATAAATGTTCCAACAAGGAACGGCCTCCAATCTTCACCTGCAACTAGCAACGCTATAAGAGGGGCTGAGCAAAGCAGTAACATAGCCAATCAACGGTTTGCTAGGACATGGTGGGTTAGAGGTTTGACATGGCAATTTGGGAGGCTTAAAAGAAAGTGGTAGGCATCGTAGCATTGGCATAGCAAAAGAGCGAGCAAACTAGCATAGCAAAGATAGTAGTGATTTCGAGGGTATGATCATCTTGCCTGCACAGTTGTCAGAGTTGACTGGATCCTCGAAAGCAAACTCAACGGGCTCCTTGTTAGCGAACTCGTCTCCCGGCTCTACCCAAACAAGACAAACAAGCAACAAAGACACAATCAACCACGTGCAAGGATCAAACAAGATGATGCAAAGATGATATGCTATGCGGGATGCGATGCGGGATGCATATGCAAGATGTGACAGGGAATGCAAGAACCTGGCCTCAACTTGGAAATCCAAGTGTGCCACTGGAAAGATGAGATGAAATCGCTTGAAAACGATATAAAGAACACCAGAATCGGAGTTACGGTTTGGAAATGGCAAGCGATTCAAATATGACACCGGTCTGCGATTTACAGCAAGTAGCCATTTAATGCAATGAGATGAACAAGCTACAGCACCCAAACATGACAACAAAATACATGGCAGGGATGCATTCATGATGCTTAAAAAAAGTCTAGCACTGAGCTATGGCCAATTCATCCACTAACAGGTTCAAACAAGCATGGCAAAAATGCATATGACCAACATATCTCAGACTTAGTGAAATTAACACTTGTCTGGAATTTCAGATCAGGTAGCCCTCTTCGAAGCAACAAAACTATATGCTACAGGATCTGAACATGACAAAGTAAAGCATGACATGGAGATACTCAAAGAGCTTAACAAAAGTCCCTTAGTGACCTTGAGCCAAAAGGGATCAGAAAATACAATTGCAAGCATGTGAACATAGCAAAAACATAACCAGATCACAGACTTAGTGAAAACTGGAGCATGCTGAAAACAGATATCAAGTAGGCATGTTTACGAGCTCGATGCACTCACTATGGTGCAAGTCATGATAAGCTAAGCATACATCTATCAAGAACACACAAAATGCAAGCTAGAAATGGCAAGAACAATAGCATAGCATGCACGGATCAACTACAATATCATCGGCAAAATTGCAAACAAGTTGACAATCTGCCCAGATTCACAAAGTAGGAAAAGTAGAGCTCGATTGACTCAAGCTAGGGTGCTCCATAATTGCAAACAAAGACATGGATGAATAGAGCACTACAAGATTAACAAAACATCCTTGCTGATCATTCTCAAAAGAGGCACGGATCACTAGGAAACAACGTGAACATATGGCATCATGAGATAAACAGCTCAAGGACTTAGTGGAAAGACTAAGTCCCTGAAATCATAATTAACAAGTGCACCACTTTGCAAGCTTGTGCTAGTCACCACACACATCACAAAAATACATGGGTTGCACCTCTGGAAAGATGAAAAAACCCTTAACAAAACATATGTAGAACATCAGGGCATAACATGCACACAATAATCATGACAAAAATGATAAAAAGCTAAATGGAGTAGCAGATCTGACAATTAACTCAAGTAGCCCTCTTCTAACAGCATTTCGGGCATCAAGATGAACTCAAAAGAAAATGATGCAATGGAATGAAATGATGTACTCTCTGAGATGAACATTTTGATATGCTATATGCATGAATCGGAGCTGCGGATGCAAAGTTATGGGGCTAAGAACATGGGCACTTGAAACGGAAAATATCAGGGACTTAGTAGAATTTTCGACCTCCGGGTCTAGGGTTCATCCGGCGCGCGAACTGAGGTGGCGGCACTGCTCGCCGGAGAGGACCCGGAGCTCACCGGAGAGGAGTGCCGGCGCCGGATCCGGGCGTGGGGATGCCGGATCTGGCCGGCGGCAGGGCGGCGACGGCGGAGGGCGGCGTCGGCGGGGGCGGCGCGATCGAGGCGGCGGCGGCGCGGTGATGCGGCGGCGCGGGGCGGCGCGGCGATGCGGCGGCGCGGGGCGGAGCTCGGGCGCGACGGCGGAGCGGCGAAGGAGGCGGGCAGCGGCTCGCGGGCTCGCGGGGGCCGGCGCTGGGCCTGGCGGGCCGCGGCGGTGGAGGCGGTGGCGGCGCCACTTGGCACGATGGGAGTGGGCGGCGGCGATGTGTCCGGCGCGGTGCGGACAATGTCCGGCCGCGCGGAGACAGTTTTTAGGGTTTCGGGGAGGGGGATCCGAGATTTTCGAGGAGGACCTATTTATAGGCCTAGAGGGAGCTAGGAGAGTCCAAATGAGATGCGGTTTTCAGCCACACGATCGTGATAGAACGCTCTAGATGATGGAGGAGGTTATGGTGGGTTTTGGGCCAAAATGAAGGGGTGTTGGGCTGCAACACACACGAGGCCTTTTCGGTCCCTCGGTTAACCGTTGGAGTATCAAACAAAGTCCAAATGATACGAAACTTGACAGGCAGTCTACCGGTAGTAAACCAAGGCCACTTGGCAAGTCTCGGTCCAATCCGAAAATGTTTAATCCCCACACACGAAATAAAGCTAGAAATGACCACCGGAGGAGAACGAAGCACCGGAATGCAAAACGGACAACGGGGAAAATGCTCGAATGTATGAGATGAACACGTATGCAAATGCAATGCACATGATGACATGATATGAGATGCATGACAACGACAACAACACACGGAGACAAAGACCCGAACCCGAGAAAATAAAATAACTTAACGCCGGAAACGGCAAGAGTTGGAGTACAAATTGGGAAAGTTACATCCGGGGTGTTACAGCCAGCCCTCCCCCTCCTTCACTCCTTTATATACGGGGGCAGGGGGCACCCCAAAGACACAACAATTGATCTCTTGATCTCTTAGCCGTGTGCGGTGCCCCCCTCCACCATAATCCACCTCGGTCATATCGTAGCGGTGCTTAGGCGAAGCCCTGCGTCGGTAGAACATCATCATCGTCACCACGCCGTCATGCTGACGAAACTCTCCCTCAACACTCGGCTGGATCGGAGTTCGAGGGACGTCATTGAGTTGAACGTGTGCAGAACTCGGAGGTGTCGTGCGTTCGGTATTTGATCGGTCGGATCGTGAAGACGTACGACTATATCAACCGCGTTGTGCTAACGCTTCCGTTTTCGGTCTACGAGGGTACATGAACAACACTCTCCCCTCTCGTTGCTATGCATCACCATGATCTTGCGTGTGCGTAGGAAATTTTTGAAATTACTATGTTCCCCATCAGTGGTATCAGAGCCAAGTTTTATGCGTTGATGTAATATGCACGAGTAGAACACAAGTGAGTTGTAGGCGATATAAGTCATACTGCTTACCAGCATGTCACACTTTGGTTCGGCGGTATTGTTGGATGAAGCGGCCCGGACCGACATTACGCGTATGCTTACGCGAGACTGGTTCTACCGACGTGCTTTGCACACAGGTGGCTGGCGGGTGTCAATTTCTCCAACTTTAGTTGAACCGAGTGTGGCTACGCCCGGTCCTTGCGAAGGTTAAAACAACACCAACTCGACAAACTATCGTTGTGGTTTTGATGCGTAGGTAAGAACGGTTCTTGCTCAGCCCGTAGCAGCCACATAAAACTTGCAACAACAAAGTAGAGGACGTCTAACTTGTTTTTGCAGGGCATGTTGTGATGTGATATGGTCAAGACGTGATGAGATATAAGTTGTTGTATGAGATGATCATGTTTTGTTGAAGTTATCGGCAACTGGCAAAAGCCTTATGGTTATCTCTCTGTTGCATAAGATGCAAGCGCCAAATAATTGCTTTACTTTATTGCTATGCGATAACAATAGTTGCAAGAGCAATTGTTGGCGAGATAACCATGTGATGACACATTGATATAGATCAAGATGATGGAGATCATGGTGTCATGCCGGTGACGATGGAGATCATGACGATGCTTTGGAGATGGAGATCAAAGGCACAAGATGATGATGGCCATATCATGTCACATATTATGATTGCATGTGATGTTTATCTTTTATATATCTTATTTTGCTTAGTTCGGCGGTAGCTTTATAAGATAATCTCTCACTAAATTATCAAGGTATAAGTGTTCTCCCTGAGTATGCACCGTTGCGAAAGTTCTTCGTGCTGAGATACCACATGATGATCGGGTGTGATAGGCCCTACGTTCAAATACAACGGGTGCAAAACAGTTGCACACGCGGAATACTCAGGTTAAACTTGACGAGCCTAGCATATAACAAATATGGCCTCGGAACACGGAGACCAAAAGGTTGAGCGTGAATCATATAGTAGATATGATCAACAAGTGATGTTCACCATTGAAACTACTCCATCTCACGTGATGATCGGGCATGGTTTAGTTGATATGGATCACGTGATCACTTAGAAGATTAGAGGGATGTCTGTCTAAGTGGGAGTTCTTAAGTAATATGATTAATTGAACTTTAATTTATCATGAACTTAGTCCTGGTAGTATTAGCATATCTATGTTGTAGATCAATAGCTCGCGATGTTGCTCCCAGTTTATTGTGTTCCTAGAGAAAAATTATGTTGAAAAATGTTAGTAGCAATGATGCGGATTGGATCCGTGATCTGAGGATTATCCTCATTGCTGCACAGAAGAATTATATCTTTGATGCACCGCTAGGTGACAGACCTATTGCAGGAGTTGATGCAGACGTTATGAACGTTTGGCTAGCTCAATATGATGACTACTTAATAGTTTAGTGCACCATGCTTAACGGCTTAGAATCGGGACTTCAAAGACGTTTTGAATGTCATGGACCATATGAGATGTTCCAGGAATTGAAGTTAATATTTCAAGCAAATACCCAAGTTGAGAGATATGAAGTCTCCAACAAGTTCTATAGCTAAAAAGATGGAGGAGAATAGCTCAAGCAGTGAGCATGTGCTCAGATTGTCTGGGTACTACAATCGCTTGAATCAAGTGAGAGTTAATCTTCCAGATAAGATAGTGATTGACAGAATTCTCTAGTCACCATCACCAAGTTAGTAGAACTTCGTGATGAACTATGATATGCAAGGGATAACGGAAACGATTCCCAAGTTCTTCGTAATGCTGAAATCAACGAAGGTAGAAATCAAGAAAAATATCAAGTGTTGATGGTAGACAAGACCACTAGTTTCAAGAAAAGGGCAAAGGGAAGAAGGGGAACTTCAAGAAGAACGGCAAGCAAGTTGCTGCTCAAGTGAAGAAGCCCAAGTCTGGTCCTAAGCCTGAGACTAAGTGCTTCTACTGCAAAGGGACTGGTCACTGGAAGCGGAACTGCCCCAAGTATTTGGCGGATAAGAAGGATGGCAAAGTGAACAAAGGTATATTTGATATACAGATTATTGATGTGTATTTTACTAGTGTTCGTAGCAGCCCCTCGGTATTTGATACTGGTTCAGTTGCTAAGAATAGTAACTCAAAACGGGAGTTGCAGAATGAACAGAGACTAGTTAAGGGTGAAGTGACGATGTGTATTGGAAATGGTTCCAAGATTGATATGATCATCATCGCACACTCCCTATACTTTCAGGATTAGTGTTAAACCTAAATTAAGTGTTATTTAGTGTTTGCATTGAGCATAAATATGATTGTATCATGTTTATTGCAATACGGTTATTCATGTAAGTTAGAGAATAATTGTTGTTCTGTTTACATGAATAAAACCTTCTATGGTCATACACCCAATGAAAATGGTTTGTTGGATCTCGATCGTGGTGATACACATTTTCATAATATTGAAGCCAAAAGATGCAAAGTTAATAATGATAGTGCAACTTATTTGTGGCAGTGACGTTTAGGTCATATTGGTGTAAAGCGCATGAAGAAAATCCATGCTGATGGGCTTTTGGAATCACTTGATTACAAATCAGTTGATGCTTGCGAACCATGCCTCATGGGCAAGATGACTAAGACTCCATTCTCCGGAACAATGGAGCGAGCAACAGATTTGTTGGAAATCATACATACCGACACATACTGATTTATGTGGTCCGATGAATATTGAGGCTCGCGGCAGGTATCATTATTTTCTGATCTTCACAGATGATTTGAGCAGATATGAGTATATCTACTTAATGAAACACAAGTCTGAAACATTTGAAAAGTTCAAAGAATTTCAGAGTGAAGTGGAGAATCATCGTAACAAGAAAATAAAAGTTTCTACGATATGATCGCAGAGGTAAAATATTTGAGTTAAAAGTTTGGCCTTCAGTTAAAACAATGTGAAATAGTTTCACTACTCACGCCACCTGGAACACCACAGTGTAATGGTGTGTCCGAACGTCATAACCGTACTTTATTAGATATGGTGCGATCTATGATGTCTCTTAGCGATCTACCACTATTGTTTTGGGGGTATGCATTAGAGACAGCTGCATTCATGTTAAATAGGGCACCATCTAAATTCGTTGAGACGACACCGTATGAACTATGGTTTGGCAAGAAACCTACGCTGTCGTTTCTTAAAGTTTGAGGTTGCAATGCCTATGTGAAAAAGTTTCAACCTGATAAGCTCAAACCCAAATCGGAGAAGTGCGTCTTCATAGGATACCCAAAAGAAAATGTTGGGTACACCTTCTATCACAGATCCAAAGGCAAGATATTCGTTGCTGAGAATGGATCCTTTCTAGAGAAGGAGTTTCTCTCGAAAGAAGTGAGTGGGAGGAAAGTAGAACTTGATGAGGTAACTGTACCTGCTCCCTTATTGGAAAGTAGTTCATCACAGAAATATGTTCCTGTGACTACTACACCAATTAGTGAGGAAGCTAATGATGATGATCATGTAACTTCAGATCAAGTTGCTACCGAACCTCGTAGGTAAACTAGAGTGAGATCCGCACCAGAGTGGTACGGTAATCCTGTTCTGGAGGTCATGTTACTTGACCATGACAAGCCTACGAACTATGAGGAAGCGATGATGAGCCCAGATTCCGCGAAATGGCTTGAGGCCATGAAATCTCAGATGAGATCCATGTATGAGAACAAAGAATGGACTTTGATTGACTTGCCCATTGATCAGCGAGCCATTGAGATTAAATGGATCTTCAAGAGGAAGACGGATGCTGATAGTAGTGTTACTATCTACAAAGCTAGAATTGTCGCAAAAAGGTTTTCGACAAGTTCAAGGTGTTGACTACGATGAGAGTTTCTCACTCGTATCTATGCTTAAGTCTGTCCGAATCATGTTAGCAATTGCCGCATTTTATGAAATCTGGAAAATGGATAAACAAAACTGCATTCCTTAATGGATTTATTAAAGAAGAGTTGTATATGATGCAACCAGAAGGTTTTGTCAATCCTAAAGGTACTAACAAAATATGCAAGCTCCAGCGATCCATCTATGGACTGGTGCAAGCATCTCGGAGTTGGAATATACGCTTTGATAAGTTGATCAAAGCATATAGTTTTATACAGACTTGCGGTGAAGCCTGTATTTACAAGAAAGTGAATGGGAGCACTACAGCATTTCTGATAAGTATATGTGAATGACATATTGTTGATCAGAGATAATGTAGAATTATTCTGCAAAGCATAAAGGAATGTTTGAAAGGAGTTTTTCAAAGAAAGTCCTCAGTGAAGCTGCTTACATATTGAGCATCAAGATCTATAGAGATAGATCAAGACGCTTGATAAGTTTTTCAATGAGTACATACCTTGACAAGATTTTGAAGTAGTTCAAAATGGAACAATCAAAAAAGGAGTTCTTGCCTGTGTTACAAGGTGTGAAGTTGAGTAAGACTCAAAACGCGACCACGGCAGAAGATAAAGAGAGAATGAAAGTCATTCCCTATGCCTCGGCCATAGGTTCTATAAAGTATGCCATGCTGTGTACCAGACCTATTGTATACCCTGCCCTGAGTTTGGCAAGGGAGTACAATAGTGATCTAGGAGTAGATCACTGGACATTGGTCAAAATTATCATTAGTGGAATAAGGATATGTTTCTCGATTATGGAGGTGACAAAAGGTTCGTCGTAAAGGGTTACGTCAATGCAAGTTTTGACAATGATCCAGATGACTCAAAGTCTCAATCTGGATACATACTGAAAGTGGGAGCAAATAGCTAGAGTAGCTCCGTTGTGACGCCCCCGATTCAATCGTACACTAATCATACACGCAAACGTGTACGATCAAGATCAGGGACTCATAGGAAGATATCACAACACAACTCTACAAATAAAAATAAGTCATACAAGCATCATATTACAAGCCAGGGGCCTCGAGGGCTCGAATACAAGAGCTCGATCATAGACGAGTCAGCGGAAGCAACAATATCTGAGTACAGACATAAGTTAAACAAGTTTGCCTTAAGAAGGCTAGCACAATCTGGGATACAGATCAAAAGAGGCGCAGGCCTCCTGCCTGGGATCCTCCTAAACTACTCCTGGTCGTCGTCAGCGGGCTGCACGTAGTAGTAGGCACCTCCCGAGTAGTAGTAGTCGTCGTTGACGGTGGCGTCTGGCTCCTGGGCTCCAACGTCTGGTCGCAAAAATCGAGTATAGAAAGGGGGAAAAGGGGGAGCAAAGCAACCGTGAGTACTCGCAAGCAAGGAGCTACAGTACATATGTATGCATTGGTATCAAATGGAAAAGGCTATCATATGTGGACTGAACTGCAGAATGCCGGAATAAGAGGGGGATAGCTAGTCCTATCGAAGACTACGCTTCTGCTAACCTCCATCTTGCAGCAGGAGAAGAGAGTAGATGGTAAGTTCACCAAGTAGCATCGTGTAGCATAATCCTAACCGATGATCCTCTCCTCGTCGCCCTGTGAGAGAGCGATCATCGGTTGTATCTGGCACTAGGAAGGGTGTGTTTTATTAAGTATCCGGTTCTAGTTGTCATAAGGTCAAGGTACAACTCCGGGTCATCCTTTTACCGAGGGACATGGCTATTCGAATAGATTAACTTCCCTGCAGGGGTGCACCACATAACCCAACACGCTCGATCCCATTTGGCCGGACACACTTTCCTGGGTCATGCCCGGCCTCGGAAGATCAACACGTCGCAGTCCTACCTAGGCACAACAAAGAGGTCAGCACGCGGTCTAAATCCTATGGCACAGGGGTCTGGGCCCATCGCCCATTGCACACCTGCACGTTGCGTACGCGGCCGGTGAGCAGACCTAGCAGTCTCCATTACAAAGGAAGTTGTGTTACGCGGTCCAACCCGGCGCGCGCCGCTCAATCGCTGACGTCACGAAGGCTTCGGCTGATACCACGACGTCGAGTGCCCATAAATGTCCCCGCGTAGATGGTTAGTGCGTATAGGCCAGTAGCTAGACTCAGATCAAATACCAAGATCTCATTAAGCGTGTTATTTTGAATAACCACGGACGCCAACCAGGGCCAGGCCCACCTCTCTCCTAGGTGGTCTCAACGTGCCCTGTCACTCCGCCACAAAGTAACCGTCGGGGGCCTTCGGGAACTCAGGCCCACCTCTACCGGGATGGAGCCACCTGCCCCTTCAGCCTCCAACATCGGAATCACTCGCGGGTACTCCTACGAGCCGACCCGACTTTAATCACCACAAGTATCATATATTACGTATAAGTAAATACCCGTGACCACCTCCCAAGTGATCACGGCCCGATAGTATAACATGGCGGACAGACAAGAATGTAGGGCCACTGATGGTAAACTAGCATCCTATACTAAGCATTCAGGATGGCAGGTAAGGTATCAACAGCTGGAGCAACAATGATAGGCTATGCATCAGAATAGGATTAACAGAAAGCAGTAACATGCTACACTACACTAATGCAAGCAGTATAGAGGAGAGTAGGCGATATCTGGTGATCAAGGGGGGGCTTGCCTGGTTGCTCTGGCAAGAGAGAGGGGTCGTCAACACCGTAGTCGTACTGGGTAGCAGCGGCATCGGTCTCAGTGTCTAGCGAGAGAAGAGGGGGAAGAAACAATAAATATAATGCAAACAAATGCAAGACGATGCATGACATGGCAAAGCGTGATGCTAGGTGTGCCCTAACGCGGTACGAGGTGGTACCGGTGAAGGGGGGAAACATCTGGGAAAGTATCCCCGGTGTTTCGTGTTTTCGGGCAGAGGAGCCGGAGGGGGAAAGTTGCGTGTTTGCTATGCTAGGGATGCGTGGCGGACGAACGGGCTGCGTATCCGGATTCGTCTGGTCGTTCCGAGCAACTTTCATGTTGAAAATAATTTCATCTAAGCTACGGTTTAAAAGATATTATTTTCTAAAGATTTTATTAATTTCTGGAATTTAATTAATTATTTAATTTAATTCAGAATTGGATTTATGACATCAGCATGAGGTCATGCTGACATCAGCAGTCAACAGGGTTGACTGGTCAACCTGACCAGTGGGTCCCACTGGTCAGAGACACATTTTAATTAAACAATTTAATTACCCTAATTAGTATTAATTAGGGCGTGGGCCCCACTGCCATACTGATTAATTAGCTAATTAACTAACCAGGTTAATTAGATAACTAATGTTTAATTAGTTTAATTATTTGATTAGTTTAATTAATCAAAATTAATTAAGTTAATTATTATTTCCTTTAACTAATTAATTAATTTTATTTTTTTTATTTTTTTAAACGTTCTGTGGGGGTTGGGGCCCCACATGACATAGGCAGGAGGGCCATAGCGGGTGTGGGCTACGGGCACAGCCCGAACGGACGAGGGGGATACGGGCAACGGGCGGGCGCCCGTTAACGGCGGCTGTGGCGGCAGGGATGAGGACGGCACGCGCGTGCGCAGCGAGCATGCGCAGGAAGCAGCAGCTGCGGCGCGAGGTGATGGTCGGCGGCGGGAGCAGCGGGGCGTGCCTGCAGGTGGGCTGGGCGGCGGCCAGTGAGGGGGAGCAGCGCGGGGCAGGCGCGCCGGGGCAACAGTGGAGAGCAACACGG
>NC_041390.1:208355918-208407065 GCF_002162155.2 Triticum dicoccoides | reverse complement strand
GGTGGGGGGAGCGCCGGCGAGGTCCAGGCGGGGAGGGGGCGACGGCGTTCGGCGGCGACATCGGGCGTCGAGGGCGCGGTCACCCCGATCCCGATCTGGATCGAGGGAGCGAGGGGGGAGCGAGTGGGGGGGGCGAGTGGGGCGACGGGGTGGACGGCTAGGGTTTCGGGAGGGGTTAAGGAGAGGGGTTGGGCCGGTGGCCTGGCCGGCTGTGGCCTGGTTGGCCGAAGCCCAAGGGGCCGGGGGGTTCTTTTATTTTATTTTTGCTTTCTGTTTTGTTTATTTTCCTTTTATTTATTTTGTTTTACTGCTTTAATTCAACTTAGGGCATATAAGTATTTTATAAATTTGTGTTTTCTTTACTATAATTATCTATGTAATATTTGGCACTAACTGAACATTTTTGTTTTGATGTTTGAAAACTTTTGATGTTTGACAATATTTAAATTTTGAATTTGAAAGTTTCGAACCGACGCGAGATTAGCAACAGTAAACGAGGTGACGTGGCATCATTAGCAGAGATTCACTGTAGCTTAAATATCTGGACGTCACAATTCTCCTCCACTACAAGAAATCTTGTCCCGAGATTTAGGAGGTAGAAGGAAACAGTGCGGGGTATTCATCACGCAGGCGGTCCTCGCGTTCCCAAGTGGCTTCATCTTCAGAATGGTGCGACCACTGGACTTTGAGGAACTTGATCGCCTTCTGACGTGTGCGGCGTTCAGCTTGGTCAAGAATGCAGACCGGATGCTCTTTATAGGAGAGGTCCTGTTGCAATTCGAGCACTTCATGATCCACTGCTCGGATTGGATCCTTGAAGCAACGGCGGAGTTGTGACACGTGGAACACATCGTGAACCTGGGAAAGGTTCGGCGGAAGCTCCAGTTGATATGCCACTTTTCCACGCCTTTCGAGAATAGTGAAGGGACCGATATAGCGAGGAGCTAGCTTCCCCTTGATCCCGAAGCGGTGAGCACCCTTCATTGGTGTAACTCAAAGATAAGCCTTTTCGCCAGGTTGATAGACCATGTCTTGGTGATGGCGGTCATACTGACTTTTCTGACGTGACTGAGCAGTCTTGAGATTCTCGCGAATAATGCGAACTTGTTCTTCGGCCTGTTGGATAATATCCGGACCGAAGAGTGGACGTTCCCCAGTTTCTGACCAGTTCAGAGGGGTCCGACACTTTCGTCCATATAGCACTTCGAAGGGGGACATCTTCAGACTAGCTTGATAGCTATTATTATAAGAGAACTCGGCATATGGAAGAGATTCCTCCCATTTCTTGCCGAAGGAAATTACAGAAGCTCGAAGCATGTCTTCGAGAACTTGGTTGACACGTTCAACCTGTCCTTGCAACTGAGGATGAAACGCCGTACTGAATGACAGGTGAGTTCCCATAGCTTCTTGGAAACTCGCCCAAAATCTTGAAGTGAATAAGCTGCCACGGTCTGAACTGATAACCAGTGGAATACCGTGAAGTGAAACAATTCTGGACATGTAGAGAGTAGCAAGCTGACTAGCAGTGATTGTCCCTTTGACCGCCAGAAAATGTGCAACTTTAGAAAGCCGGTCAATGACGACAAGAATAGCATCATTACCTTTCTGTGATTTGGGAAATCCAGTGACGAAGTCCATTTCAACATGGTCCCATTTCCATTCAGGAATAGAGATAGGTTGCAGAGTTCCAGCCGGCCGTTGATGCTCTGCTTTGATACGGCGGCAAACGTCACACTCAGCAACATAACGAGCAATATCCTGCTTCATATTAGACCACCAGAATCTTTGATGAATATCCTGGTACATCTTTGTACTACTAGGATGAATAGACAAAGGCGTATCATGAGCTTCTTTCCTAACCTCTTTAGTCTGATCCAGGTTTTTCCTCGAACGTGGTACCACTAGGCGGACTTTGAAGTACAAGGCGCCATCATCGGTGATAGAGAAGAAGGAGGTCTTTCCTTCTGCTAGATGACGTTTAATCTTATGGACTTCAGAGTCATAACCTTGAATAGTCTTTATACCAGCTACGAGATCCGGTACGACAGCAAGGGTATTTAGAGAACCCTTAGTAACAACACGAAGATTCATCTTCTGAAACTCTGGGGGAGGGGGGCGAGTGCTCCAGGAGGAACAATATGAAGGTTCAGCTTTCTAAATTCTTCGACAAGCGAGGGCTGAACTTTGTGAACCTGGAGGTGATTGCAATAATACTTGCGGATCATGGCATCAGCCATTACATTAGCCTTGCCGGGGGTATAGGATATACCCACGTCAAAGTCTGCAACAGTCTCCATCCATCTCTGCTGACGGAGGTTCAGATCTGGCTGAGTAAACAGATACTTCAGACTTTGGTGGTCGGTGTGTTGGGGAATGTAGCATAAATTCAAAATTTTCCTATGTGTCACCAAGATCAATCTATGGAGTCATCTAGCAATGAGGGAGGATTGGATCTACATACCCTTGTAGATCGCACGCGGAAGCGTTCAAGAGAACGGGGTTGATGGAGTCGTACTCGTCGTGATTCAAATCACCGATGATCCTAGCGCCGAACGGACGGCACCTCCGCGTTCAAAACAAGTGCGGAGCAGCGACGTCTCCTCCTTCTTGATCCAGAAAGGGGGAAGGAGAGGTTGATGGAGATCCAACAACACGACGGCGTGGTGGTGGAAGTAGCGGGATTCCAACAGGGCTTCGCTAAGCGCAGCGGGGGGAGGGAGATGTGTCACGGGAGGGAGAGGGAGGCGCCAGGCCTTAGGTATGGTTGCTCCTCCTTTTCCCCACTATATATAGGGCCAAGGGAGAGGGGGGAGGCGCAGCCCTTGCCCCTTCCTCCAAGGAATGGTGCGGCCAAGGGGGGGAGGAGTCCATCCTCCCCAAGGCACCTCGGAGGTGCCTTCCCCTTTTAGGACTCTCCCCTTTTTCTCTTCTCTTGGCGCATGGGCCTCTTGGGGCTGGTGCCCTTGGCCCATGTAGGCCAAGGCGCACCTCCTACAGCCCATGTGGCCCCCCGGGGCAGGTGGCCCCACCCGGTGGACCCCCGGGACCCTTCCGGTGGTCCCGGTACAATACCGGTGACCCCGAAACTTGTCCCGATGGCCGAAATAGCACTTCCTATATATAATTCTTTACCTCCGGACCATTCCGGAATTCCTCGTGACATCCAGGATCTCATCCGGGACTCCGAACAACTTTCGGGTTACCGCATACTAATATCTATATAACCCTAGCGTCACCGAACCTTAAGTGTGTAGACCCTACGTGTTCGGGAGACATGCAGACATGACCGAGATGACTCTCCGGTCAATAACCAACAGCGGGATCTGGATACCCATGTTGGTTCCCACATGTTCCACGATGTCAAGGACTTAATCAATCCCGTATACAATTCCCTTTGTCTAGCGGCATTGTACTTGCCCGAGATTCGATCGCCGGTATCCCGATACCTTGTTCAATCTCGTTACCGGTAAGTCTCTTTACTCGTTCCGTAACACATCATCCCGTGATCAACTCCTTGATCACATTGTGCACATTATGATGATGTCCTACCGAGTGGGCCCAGAGATACCTCTCCGTCACACGGAGTGACAAATCCCAGTCTCGATTCGTGCCAACCCAACAGACACCTTTCGGAGATACCCGTAGTGTACCTTTATAGCCACCCAGTTACGTTGTGACGTTTGGCACACCCAAAGCACTCCTACGGTATCTGGGAGTTGCACAATCTCATGGTCTAAGGAAATGATACTTGACATTAGAAAAGCTTTAGCATACGAACTACACGATCTTGTGCTATGCTTAGGATTGGGTCTTGTCCATCACATCATTCTCCTAATGATGATCCCGTTATCAATGACATCCAATGTCCATGGTCAGGAAACCGTAACCATCTATTGATCAACGAGCTAGTCAACTAGAGGCTTACTAGGGACATGGTGTTGTCTATGTATCCACACATGTATCTGAGTTTCCTATCAATACAATTCTAGCATGGATAATAAACGATTATCATGAACAAGGAAATATAATAATAATCAATTTATTATTGCCTCTAGGGCATATTTCCAACAGTCTCCCACTTGCACTAGAGTCAATAATCTAGTTCACATCGCCATGTGATTAACACTCAAGGTCACATCCCCATGTGACTAACACCCAAAGAGTTTACTAGAGTCAATAATCTAGTTCACATCACTATGTGATTAACACTCAATGAGTTCTGGGTTTAATCATGTTATGCTTGTGAGAGAGGTTATAGTCAACGGGTCTGAACCTTTCAGATCCGTGTGTGCTTTACAAATCTCTATGTCATCTCCTAGATGCAGCTACCACGCTCTATTTGGAGCCATTTCAAATAATTGTTCTACATGGAGCTATTCTAAATTGTTGCTCCATTATACGTATCCGGTATCTCTACTCAGAGCTATCCGGATAGGTGTTAAGCTTGCATCGACGTAACCCTTTACAACGAACTCTTTTACCACCTCCATAATCGAGAAAATTCCTTAGTCCACTAGTTACTAAGGATAACTTTGACCGCTGTCCTGTGATCCATACTTGGATCACTCTTGTACCCCTTGACTGACTCATGGCAAGGCACACTTCAGGTGCGGTACACAGCACAGCATACTGTAGAGCCTATGTCTTAAGCATAGGGGACGACCTTCGTCCTTTCTCTCTATTCTGCCATGGTCGAGCTTTAAGTCTTAACTTCATACCTTACCACTCAGGCAAGAACTCCTTCTTTGACTGGTCCATCTTGAACACCTTCAAGATCATGTCAAGGTATGTGCTCATTTGAAAGTACCATTAAGCGTTTTGATCTAACCTTATAGATCTTGATGCTCAATGTTCAAGTAGCTTAATCCAAGCTTTCCATTGAAAAACACTTTCCAAATAACCCTATATGCTTTCCAGAAATTCTACGTCATTTCTGATCAACAATATGTCAACAACATATACTCATCAGAAATTCTATAGTGCTCCCACTCACTTCTTTGGAAATACAAGTTTCTCATAAACTTTGTATAAACCCAAAATCTTTGATCATCTCATCAAAGCATACATTCCAACTCCGAGATGCTTACTCCAGTCCTTAGAAGGATTGCTGGAGCTTTGCATACTTATTAGCATCTTTCAGGATTGACAAAACCTTCCGGTTGTATCACATACAACCTTTCCTCAAAAATCGTCGAGGAAACAATGTTTTGATATCCTATCTGCAAGATTTCATAAATGATGCAGTAATTGCTAATATAGTTCCAACAGACTCTTAGCATCGCTACGAGTGAGAAAGTCTCACCGTAGTCAACTCCTTGAACTTGTCAGAAACTTCTTAACGACAAGTCGAGCTTTCTTAATGGTGACATTTACCATCATTGTCCGTCTTCCTTTTAAAATCCATATGTACCTAACAGCCTTACGACCATCAAGTAGTTCTGCCAAAGTCTACACTTTGTTTTCATATATGGATCCTCTCTCGGATTATATGGCCTCGAGCCATTTTGGAATCCAGGCCCACCATCGCTTCTCCATAGCTTGTAGGTTCATTGTTGTCTAGCAACATGACTTCCAAGACAGGATTACGTACCATTCTGAAGTAGTACGCATCCTTGTTATCCCACGAGGTTTGGTAGTGGCTTGATCTAAAGTTTCATGATCACTATCATAAGCTTCCACTTCAATTGGTGTAGGTGCCACAGGAACAACTTCATGTGCCCTGCCACACACTAGTTGAAGAGACGGTTCAATAACCTCATCAAGTCTCCACCATCCTCCCACTCAATTCTTTCGAGAGAAACTTTTCCTCGAGAAAGGGCCCGATTCTAGAAACAATCCCTTATTGCTTTCGGATCTAAGACAGGAGGTATACCCAACTGTTTTGGGTGTCCTATGAAGATGCATTTATCCACTTTGGGTTCGAGCTTATCAGCCTGAAACTTTTTCACATAAGCGTCGCAGCCCCAAACTTTTAAGAAATGACAGCTTAGGTTTCTCTAAACCATAGTTCATACGGTGTCACCTCATCGGAATTACGTGGTGCCCTATTTAAAGTGAATGTGGTTGTCTCTAATGCCTAACCCATAAACTATTGTGGTAATTCGATAAGAGACATCATGGTATGCATCATATCCAATAGGGTGCAGTTATGATGTTCGGACACACCATCACACTATGGTGTTCCAGACTGTATTGGTTGTGAAACAATTTCCACAATGTCTTAATTCTGTGCCAAACTCGTAATTCAGATATTCATCTCTATGATCATATCATAGATCTTTTATCCTCTTGTCACGACGATCTTTCAACTTCACCCTGAAATTACTTGAACCTTTCAATAATTCAGACTCGTGATTCATCAAGTAAATGTACTCAACATCTACTCAAACCATCTGTGAAGTAAGAACATAACGATGTCCACTACACGCCTCAACACTCATTGGATTGCACACATCAAAATGTATTACTTCCAACAAGTTGCTTTCTAGTTCCATTTTACTGAAAAACGAGGCTTTCAGTCATCTTGCCCATGTGGTATGATTTGCATGTCTCAAGTGATTCAAAATCAAGTGAGTCCAAATGATCCATCTGTATAGAGTTTCTTCATGCATATCTACCAACAAACATGGTTCGCATGTCTCAATCCTTTCAAAAATGAGTGAGTCCAAAGATCCATCAACATGGAGCTTCTTCATGTGTTTTATACCGATATGACTTAAGTGGCAGTGCCACAAGTAGGTGGTACTATCATTACTATCTTTTGGCATGAACATGTGTATCACTACGATCGAGATTCAATGAACCATTCATTTTAGGTGCAAGACCATTGAAGGTATTATTCAAATAAACAGAGTAACCGTTATTCTCCTTAAATGAATAACCGTATTGCGATAGACATAATCCAATCATGTCTATGCTCAATGCAAACACCAAATAACAATTATTTAGGTTTTAATACCAATCTCGATGGTAGAGGGAGCGTGCGATGCTTGATCATATCAACCCTGGAAACACTTCCAACACATATCGTCAGCTCACCTTTAGCTAGTCTCCGTTCAATCCGTAGCTTTTATTTCGAGTTACTAACACTCAGCAACTGAACCGGTATCCAATACCCTGGTGCTACTAGGAGTACTAGTAAAGTACACATCAACACAATGTATATCCAACATACTTCTATCGACCTTGCCAGCCTTCTAATCTACCAAGTATCTAGGGTAATTCTGCTCCAGTGGCTGTTCCCCTTATTACAGAAGCACTTAGTCTCGGGTTTGGGTTCAACCTTGGGTTTCTTCACCAGAGCAGCAGCTGAAATTGCCGTTTCATGAAGTATCCCTTCTTGCCCTTGCCCTTCTTGAAACTAGTGGTTTCACCAACCATCAACAATTGATGCTCCTCCTTGATTTCTACTTTGGTGTCAAACATCGCGAATATCTCAAGGATCATCATATATGTCCCTGATATATTATAGTTCATCACGAAGCTCTAGCAGCTTGGTGGCAATGACTTTGGAGAACCATCACTATTTCATCTGGAAGATCAACTCCCACTCGATTCAAGCGATTGTTGTACTCAGACAATCTGAGCACAAGCACAACAATTGAGCTTTTCTCCTTAGTTTGCAGGCTAAGAAAATCGTCGGAGGTCTTATACCTCTTGACATGGGCACGAGCCTGAAATCCCAATTTCAGCCCTCGAAACATCTCATATGTTTCGCGATGTTTCAAAACGTCTTCGGTGCCTCAACTCTAAACCGTTTAACTGAACTATCATGTAGTTATCAAAATGTGTATGTCAGATGTTCGCAACATCCACAGACAACGTTCGAGGTTCAGCACACTGAGCGGTGCATTAAGGACATAAGCCTTCTATGAAGCAATGAGGACAATCCTCAGTTTACGGACCTAGTCCGCATAATTGCTACTATCAACTTTCAACTAAATTTTCTCTAGGAACATATCTAAACAGTAGAACTAAAGCGCGAGCTACGACATAATTTGCGAAGATCTTTTGACTATGTTTAAGATAATTAAGTTCATCTTATGAACTCCCACTCAGATAGACATCCCTCTAGTCATCTAAGTGATTACATGATCCGAGTCAACTAGGTCGTGTCCGATCATCACGTGAGACGGACTAGTCATCATCGGTGAACATCTTCATGTTGATCATATCTACCATACGACTCATGCTCGACCTTTCGGTCTTCTGTGTTCCAAGGCCATGTCTGTACATGCTAGGCTCGTCAAGTCAACCTAAGTGTTTGCATGTGTTCCGAGGCCATGTCTGTACATGCTAGGCTCGTCAACACCCGTTGTATTCGAACGTAAGAATCTATACACCCGATCATCACGTGGTGCTTCGAAACTACGAACTGTCGCAATGGTGCACAGTTAGGGGGAACACTTTCTTGAAATTTTAATGAGAGATCATCTTATTTACTACCGTCGTTCTTAGTAAACAAGATGTATAAACATGATAAACATCACATGCAATCAAATAATAGTGACATGATATGGCCAATATCATATAGCTCCTTTGATCTCCATCTTGGGGCTCCATGATCATCTTGTCACCGGCATGACACCATGATCTCCATCATCATGATCTCCATCATCGTGTCTCCATGAAGTTGCCTCGCCAACTATTACTTCTACTTCTACAGCTAACGGTTAGCAATAATGTAAAGTAATTACATGACTTTTATGTTAACACGCAGGTCATAAATAAAGACAACTCCTATGGCTCCTGCCGGTTGTCATACTCATCGACATGCAAGTCGTGATTCCTATTACAAGAACATGATCAATCTCATACATCACATATATCATTCATCACATCCTTTCGGCCATATCACATCACAAGGCATACCCTGCAAAAACAAGTTAGACGTCCTCTAATTGTTGTTTGCATGTTTTACGTGGCTGCTATGGGTTTCTAGCAAGAACATTTCTTACCTACGCAAAGACCACAACGTGATATGCCAATTGTTATTTAACCTTCACAAGGACCCTTTTCATCGAATCCGATCCGACTAAAGTGGGAGAGACAGACACCCGCTAGCCACCTTATGCAACTAGTGCATGTCTGTCGGTGGAACCAGTCTCACGTAAGAGTACATGTAAGGTCGGTCCGGTCCGCTTCATCCCACGATGCCGCCGAATCAAGATAAGACTAGTAACGGCAAGCATATTGAACAAAATCAACGCCCACAACTACTTTGTGTTCTACTCGTGCATAGAAACTACACATAGACCTAGCTCATGATGCCACTGTTGGGGAACGTAGCATAAATTCAAAATTTTCCTACGTGTCACCAAGATCAATCTATGGAGTCATCTAGCAATGAGGGAGGATTGGATCTACATACCCTTGTAGATCGCGCGCGGAAACATTCAAGAGAACGGGGTTGATGGAGTCGTACTCGTCGTGATTCAAATCACCGATGATCCTAGCGCCGAACGGACGACACCTCCGCGTTCAACACACGTACGGAGCAGCGACGTCTCCTCCTTCTTGATCCAGCAAGGGGGAAGGAGAGGTTGATGGAGATCCAACAACACGACGGCGTGGTGGTGGAAGTAGCGGGATTCCAACAGGGCTTCGCTAAGCGCTGCGGGAGGAGGGAGATGTGTCACGGGAGGGAGAGGGAGGTGTCAGGCCTTAGGTATGGTTGCTCCTCCTTTTCCCCACTATATATAGGGCCAAGGGAGAGGGGGAGGCGCAGCCCTTGCCCCTTCCTCCAAGGAAGGGTGCGGCCAAGGGGGGGAGGAGTCCATCCTCCCCAAGGCACCTCGGAGGTGCCTTCCCCTTTTAGGACTCTCCCCTTTTTCTCTTCTCTTGGCGCATGGGCCTCTTGGGGCTGGTGCCCTTGGCCCATGTAGTCCAAGGCGCACCCCCTACAGCCCATGTGGCCCCCCGGGGCAGGTGGCCCCACCCGGTGGACCCCCGGGACCCTTCCGGTGGTCCCGGTACAATACCGGTGACCCCGAAACTTGTCCCAATGGCCGAAATAGCACTTCCTATATAAAATTCTTAACCTCCGGACCACTTTGGAACTCCTCGTGACATCCGGGATCTCATCTGGGACTCCAAACAACTTTTGGGTTACCGCATACTAATATCTCTATAACCCTAGCATCACCGAACCTTAAGTGTGTAGACCCTACGGGTTCGGGAGACATGCAGACATGACCGAGATGACTCTCCGGTCAATAACCAACAGCGGGATCTGGATACCCATGTTGGTTCCCACATGTTCCACGATGTCAAGGACTTAATCAATCCCGTATACAATTCCCTTTGTCTAGCGGCATTGTACTTGCCCGAGATTCGATCGCCGGTATCCCGCTACCTTGTTCAATCTCGTTACCGGCAAGTCTCTTTACTCGTTCTGTAACACATCATCCCGTGATCAACTCCTTGACCACATTGTGCACATTATGATGATGTCCTACCGAGTGGGCCCAGAGATACCTCTCCGTCACACGGAGTGACAAATCCCAGTCTCGATTCGTGCCAACCCAACAGACACCTTTCGGAGATACCCGTAGTGTACCTTTATAGCCACCCAGTTACATTGTGACGTTTGGCACACCCAAAGCACTCCTATGGTATCCGGGAGTTGCACAATCTCATGGTCTAAGGAAATGATAATTGATATTAGAAAAGCTTTAGCATACGAACTACACGATCTTGTGCTATGCTTAGGATTGGGTCTTGTCCATCACATCATTCTCCTAATGATGTGATCCCGTTATCAATGACATCCAATGTCCAAGGTCAGGAAACCGTAACCATCTATTGATCAACGAGCTAGTCAACTAGAGGCTTACTAGGGACATGGTGTTGTCTATGTATCCACACATGTATCTGAGTTTCCTATCAATACAATTCTAGCATGGATAATAAACGATTATCATGAACAAGGAAATATAATAATAATCAATTTATTATTGCCTCTAGGGCATTTTTCCAACACGGTGAAGATTTCGCAACGATTACCGAGAAGGTAATGTCGCCACTGCTTCAGTGCATGAATGACAGCAGCAAGCTCGAGGTCGTGAACTGGGTAGTTTTCTTCGTGAGGGCGCAGTTGATGAGAGGCATAAGCAATCACTCTGCGCTCTTGCATTAGGACACAGCCTAATCCTTGACGGGAAGCGTCGTAGTAAATGACGAAGTCCTTAGTATCAGGTGGAGCAAGCACTGGGGCAGAAGTCAACTTGTCTTTGAGCACCTGGAAACTTTCCTAACACTTGTCTGTCCAGTCGAACTTGACACCCTTATGCAACAGATTAGTCAGAGGCCTGTCAATCTTGGAGAAGTTCTCGACGAATCAACGGCAATAGCTGGCGAGACCGAGAAAACTTCGGACTTGCTTGACATTCTTCGGAGGAGTCCAATCGAGAATAGCCTGAAGTCGTTCAGGGTTGACGGCAATACCATCCTTGGAGATGACATGCCCAAGATAGGTTACTTTGGGGAGCCAGAATTCACACTTGGAATACTTAGCATACAGTTGATGCTCTCGAAGCTTTTCCAGCACAAGATGAAGATGTTCAGCATGTTCTTCCTTGATCTTGGAAAATACAAGGATATCGTCCAAATAAACCACGACGAACTTGTCGAGGTAATCCATGAATATATAGTTTATCAGACGAGAGAAGGTGGCTGGAGCATTCGTTAAGCCGAATGACATGACGGTGTACTCGTATGATCCATACCGAGTCACGAAGGCGGTTTTTGGGATATCCTCTTCACGAACACGGATCTGGTGGTAACCCAACCTCAAGTTGAGTTTGGAGAACACTGATGAGCCAGCCAGTTGATCATAAAGATCATTGATCCGAGGAAGAGGGTATTTATTCTGAATGGTAGCTTGGTCTATAGGACGGTAGTCTTGGACTAATCGGTTTGTCCCATCCTTCTTCTCAACAAAGAGAGAAGGTGCTCCCCAAGGAGGGCAACTTGGGCGAATGAAACCTTTGACAAGAGATTTGTCAATTTCCTCCTTAAGCTCAATGAGTTCATGTGGCGGCATCTTGTAGGGTTGTTTGGCTATAGGGGTGGTGCCGGGTTTCAAGTCGATGATGAATTCGACAGCTCTAGCAGGGGGAATCCCTGGAAGTTCTTCTGTGAAGACGTCTTGGAATTCACAAACGATGAGAATGTTTTCAATGCCCTCGAGTGGTGCAGCGTTCAACGCATTCAAGGCATAAAGTCGTGCCTCGACGTTCTGAACTAGATGAGCTTGGTAAGCAATTATTTCATTAGAAGGGTGTAGCAGATGGACGACCTTAGTGGCGCAAACTATAGAAGCAGTATGCGCTTTCAACCAATCCATCCCCAGAATGAGGTCGATGTTAGACGACTTCAGGATAATGGGAGAGGCATAGAATTCCAGCCCTTCGATTTCCATGGGGACGTCGATGCCAACCAGTGAGGTTTGACATTGTCCCACGGGGTTTTTACCAATACCGAAGTGTTCATCTCCTCACATTTAACATCATGCTTGTATGCAAAATCGTCTGACATGAATGAATGTGATGCTCCTAAATCGAATAAAATAGATGCAGGTACTAAATTTACAAGGAGTGTACTCATCACGGTAGCAGGCTGGTCTAGAACTTCATTGAGATCAGTGTGGTTGGCATGAACACGACCATTGAGGTCCAAACCACACCTTCTCCTTTCCGTGAGTTATCATCAGAGCGCTTCCAGCAAAGGTCCATTCCAACATGACCAGCCATCGCAGCTCCTCCCCTCGCCCCTCCGGTCCCAAACCCGGGGACTAGGAGAGTTGCACCATCCCACATAGCAAGTTAGCATCACTTCAGGCCAAGGGATTCCTCCCTCAGGCATACATGGGCCCGGTCCGAGCCGGTCTCGCCACCTATAATGGCGGAAAACAAGCGGAGAGCACCCCCAATCCTTCTAAAGGAGAGCGGGTGTGCCTCGTCCCCTATCTAATAAGGGGATTGGGATTTCCAATTCACCCGTTTCTCCATGGGCTTCTGGAGTTCTACGGCCTCCAGCTGCACCATCTCACGCCCGCCTCCGTATTGCACATCACAAGTTTCGTCGCCCTTTGCGAGCTATTTTTAGGCGTGGAGGCTCATTTCACGCTGTGGAAGAGGTTATTCTGCCTGGTGCCCCGTTCTGAAAAGGGGTCTATATATCAAGTGGGCGGAGCCGAAGTATGGCGCATCGCCGGGACCAGATACCTATCCAGAACCCCAAAGAAGGCGTCCGAGGACTGGCCTTCAGAATGGTTTTACATAGATGACGTCCCGCTTCCGGACCCTATCCGGGTCGGTCTCCCTGAGTTCAACAGTGCTCCATTGAAGAAACGCTTGAGCTAGCGTCCGCGGAGCTCTCAGAGAGAAAGTGATAGAGACGTCCTTTACCTGATGGGCCGGATAAGACTGTTGGCTCATTCCGGACTAACCATGATTGGAGTCATGGCCGCATGCATTATGCGGGGGGTGCAGCCGCTTCAATATAGAGGCCACCCCATGTGGGATTTCAACGGGGAGGATGACGCCACACGTTACGGTCGTAAGGGGCCGGACTCAGCCGTCGCCTTAGTAAAGATCTTATCCTCTTTGTATAAGGGAGAAAAGGAGGAATTCCTCCGCGTCAATCCGCAGGCCGGATTTACTATGTACGATCCTCCAAGTTGGGTAAGTGAATAATTGCGCTTGCCTGTTTGTTCTATACTCCCACGGTTAGATATGTAGTCTAATGACTTTAGTGCAGGAACTGCGACAGGAGGTAAAGGATATAAACAGACGCCCTCCACAGCCCGAGGACCCAGAACGGTCCCTCGATCCGGACTCCGAAGAGGATCCGGACATATCGGTGGAGCTTATCGACGGGGTGTTCCATCAGCTAAGCAAGGACAATACCTTGGTAGCCATCACGGCTGATTACCCAGGGTTAATCCCGGCCTCCAAGGTGACAGAAGCCGGCATCTCATTCCCTCGAGAGAGATTGCACTCTCGCGTATTCCGGTGTTTCTGACGACAACCATGTTTTGCAGGGGAGTTTTCCAAGGCAGGAGGCCGAACCTGCGGCGGCCAGCCAACGAGGGGCCGCAGGGCCCCGTGGGGCAAAAAGGAATGAAGTCCGGACTGAGATGCCGGCGCAAAGGTATAGTGCACCCTCTGTTTCCCTGGTGTTATTCCGTCAGGGCATATTAACATTCGTGCTATCTTCAGAATGAAGAGACCTCGCCGGACTACATCCGGAGAGGTTGCCAATCGCGCCTCCACCAGCCAGGCTCCAACGGCTCGCCAGGAAGCGGAGGCGAGCACAAGGCGCGTACCGGACGCTCCTCCGACAGAGGATGAGGACAGGCTGTCAGCCACAAATTCTGAAGTGGAGAGTGCCATGAACCACAGGCGTCGCCGGACAGTTCTACGCGACGCTTGTTTCTCCCAAGAGGCTTTAGATGCCTTTAATTCGGGAGATGCGTACCTCCGTGCCGCTCAAAATGGTTTAGCCAGGGCCACGGAGCAGTATGTAAAAGACATACGGGTAAGAAAATTTTGGTCAAATATATATATATACCAGTAGCCCCCGAGACTTGAAACAGTTAGAGCAACTGATTTAAGGATCTTTTAATATGCAGGTTCTTACAGAGAAGAATACTGTACTGTCCCAGGAGCTGGAAAAGTGCAGGCCCCAACTAGAGGCCGCACTAGCCGCAGCAGGGGAGTCCAAAGAGACCCCCTCAGGTAAGATACACTTCGAAAGATTAGTATTGTGCGGTGTGGGTGTTAATCTGACAAATCATATTGCAGATGGCGCCGGACTTGATCCGGACAAACAACAACTCTTACGCCAGCTAAAGGCCGGTGAGAGTATGTTGACAAGGGTGAGGCGAGAGAAGAATGATCTTCAGGATGCCAACACCAAGCTGGACGTCGAACTTAAAGATGTTCGTGGCCAGCTGTCGGACTCCACGAAGGAGAATCAGCGGCTTCGACGCGGCATTTTTAGTAAGTGCTTGAACGAACTTTGAAAAAAGAGTTCGGCGAAGAAGTCGACTAACAGAGTAATGTCTGTAGGTATGCTCACAGGTCGTCCTGCAGAGGAGATGCCCAGTTCTATGGGTGAACTTCTTCCCGAACTCATGCAACTGCACAAGCGAATTCAGCAGGCGATGCGAGGTGTTGCCCAAGCCTTATGGCCTGCCCACTCCATGCCCGAGGGCCTTGGAGAGCTTGCGGAGAAGTTGAAGGGAGCTTGGCGGCGCTTCCGGTTGTGGAAGATATCGGCCTGCCGACAAGGCGCTAGGGAAGCCTGGGCCATGGTGAAGACCTGTTTTACGAAGTCTGACCCAAACCACATGGCCGAGGTCGGACCAGTGGGGCCTGACAGGAAGGAGATCCCTGTGAGCTTAGTATACGGCCAAGTAGAGTTGGCCGCGAAGTATTCCCAGCAGGACTGTAAATTAGACAGCCTGTTAGATGGTATAGAAGAGGAATACAATCAGTCAGAATGACTATGTAATTTTGAATTGACATGTGTAATGCCTTCTAGCCGGATTGTAGATCATTTGTCGTTGCCGACCTTTTCGCTTCGACCTTGGGACCTGAGGGTCCGGAGTGTGTCCGAATACCATAGCGGTTATATAAGAACCGTGGTATGCGTGGAGACCAGGCGTAGGGGTCATTAGTGCTTTATCAGACAAGTACCCAACTAGTTATGTTATATTACATGGTTAGTAAGAAACATCTTCCAGAGAGAATAGTTCCGTTAGGGGTTCCTTTCGCTGGGAGGCATGCCCTAAAGTGCATGTCCGGACTGCGTAAAAAGACGCAGAAAAAAGCATCTGGGGGCGCATAAAAAGAAAAGGATCATCTCTTATCTCACCGACCGAATATTCCCTTAAGAACGCTAGCTTTCGGCTTCACCCAGTCTGAGGTACACATCCGGCTGACCCGGCAGTAACAATCGCAGAGGTGCTCCCTTTACCACCTAGCCGAACAATCGGGAACGTAGGGGTAAGCACAGGAGCCAGGCAACCCAGCTTGGCCAAAACTTAAGTCATATCGATGCATATAATGGTGAAGAAAAATGTACATGCAGAAGTTTGACGCATGTGTTGGGCGTGAAGCCCGTATAAATAAGCTTCTGTTAAAGAAGCCCCCAGGTTTAATGAGCGCGAGTGGCGCGTCACTAGATAAGCCTTTAAGGGCTATAAAAGAAAAGAGGGGAAGGAGAGAAATGTAAGATAGAAAAATGCAAAAAATGGACAGAGGAAGGAGACGAACACAGAGTCCGGCGCTAGGCATAGAATCTTCGGAGACGGGTGGCGTTCCATGGGTTCGGCTCGAGTCGGTTATCCAACGCATCTCGCAGGCGGTATGCCCCGCTAGTCAGGACTTGGTCGATTATGAATGGACCTTCCCACTTGGGCTTGAGTTTGTCCTTTTTCTTATCCGGCAGGCGTAGAACTAGTTCGCCAACATTGTAATTTTTGTCCCGTACTTCTCTGCTTTGATATCTTCGGGCCTGCTATTGATAAAATGCGGAACGGGCTTTTGCCACGTCGCGCTCTTCCTCTAGGGCGTCCAAGTTGTCCTGCCGATCGAGCTCGGCTTCTCTTTCTTCGTACATGCGCACTCTAGGTGAGTCATGAATTATGTCGCAGGGCAGAACTGCCTCTGCGCCGTACACCATAAAAAATGGTGTGTATCCGGTGGTGCGATTTGGCGTGGTCCGCAGCCCCCATAGCACGAAGTCGAGCTCCTCTACCCAGTGCGTGTTAGATTCCTTGAGAGACCGCACCAGTCTGGGTTTAATGCCGCTCATTATAAGACCATTTGCACATTCGACCTGGCCGTTGGTTTGTGGGTGATAGACGGAAGCATAATCGAGCTTGATGCCCATGTTTTTGCACCAGAGTTTTACCTCGTCGGCGGTAAAGTTTGTACCATTATCGGTTATGATGCTGTGGGGGACGCCATAGCGGTGTACCACCCCGGATATGAAGTCTATCACAGGTCCGGATTCGGCCGTTTTAACAGGCTTGGCTTCTATCCATTTGGTGAATTTGTCCACCATGACCAGTAAGTATTTTTTCCTATCGGTCCCACCTTTAAAGGGTCCGACCATGTCAAGCCTCCAGACCGCAAAAGGCCAAGTGATGGGTATAGTTTGGAGTGCGGTGGGTGGCATATGGCTTTGGTTGGCAAAAAGTTGGCAACCAGCGCATCGTTGGACTAAGTCCTGAGCGTCTGCCCGGGCCGTCGGCCAATAAAAGCCTGTACGGAAAGCCTTGCTAACAAGGGACCGAGCAGCGGCGTGGTGACCACCGAGTCCGGCATGAATTTCAGCCAGAAGGTTCCGCCCTTCCTCTTCGGAGATGCACCTTTGAAGGTCTCTGGTAGGGCTTTTCTTGTAAAGCTCTCCCTCATGGACTCTATAGGCTTTAGATCGCCGCACTATGCAGCGGGCCTCGTTTTGGTCCTCCGGGAGTTCCTGCCTAGGAAGGTAGGCTAGGAATGGTTCTGTCCACGGGGCGATGACCGCCATTATTACGTGGGCTGAAGGTGTAATTTCATTGGCAGAGCCTCCAATTGTGTCAGATTGTTCGGCGTCGAGTGGTGCGGCTGGGTCCGGGCTGTTATTTACGGGTTCCCCCTCCCATGTTACGGATGGCTTGAACAATCTTTCCAAAAAGATGTTGGGGGGGACTGCATCACGTTTTGCTCCGATGCGTGCTAGGACGTCCGCTGCTTGATTGTTTTCTCGGGCTATATGGTGAAACTCCAGCCCTTCGAACCGAGCTGACATTTTTAGGACGGCGTTGCGGTAAGCCGCCATTTTTGGGTCCTTGGCGTCGAAGTCTCCATTTATTTGGGATATCGCGAGGTTTGAATCCCCGCGTACCTCTAGGCGCTGGATACCCATGGATACTGCTATCCGGAGACCATGTAGGAGGGCCTCATATTCGGCTGCATTGTTGGAATCCATGTACATGATCTGGAGCACATATTGGACTGTGTCTCCTGTGGGGGACATCAGGACGATGCCAGCCCCCAGTCCGGCCAACATTTTGGAGCCGTCGAAATGCATAATCCAGTTTGAACATGTGCCGTACTCTTTAGGGAGCTCGGCCTCCGTCCATTCTGCGATGAAGTCGGCCAAAACTTGCGATTTAATAGCTCGCCGTGGCTTATAGGTTATATTGAACGGGAGAAGCTCGATGGCCCATTTTGCAATCCGGCCCGTTGCGTCGCGGTTGTTGATATATCGTTGAGTGGTACTTCTGAGGCTACTGTTATGGAACACTCTTGAAAGTAGTGTCGTAGCTTCCGGGATGCCATGAATATCGCGTATGCAATCTTTTGATAATGCGGGTACCGTGATTTGCATGGAGTGAGGACAGTGGATACGTAGTAGACCGGCCTTTGAAGGGGGAATTTGTGTCCGTCCGTTTCCCGCTCGACAACGAGCACTGCGCTGACAACTTGATGTGTTGCTGCAATGTACAATAACATTGGTTCGCCGGTGTTCGGCGCAGCCAGGACTGGGTTTGTTGCCAATATGGCTTTTATTTCATCAAGTCCGGCCGTGGCGGCCTCCGTCCACTCAAAGTGTTCGGTGCGCTGAAGGAGGCGATAGAGGGGTAGTGCCTTTTCTCCCAAGCGGGAGATGAAGCGGCTTAAAGCCGCCACACATCCAGTTAATTTTTGTATTTGTTTGAGGTCCTTTGGGATATCCAATTGTGACAAAGCTCGGATCTTGGCTGGATTAGCTTCAATTCCTCTACCGGATACAATGAAGCCCAAGAGCTTTCCGGCTGGAACGCCGAAGACGCATTTTTCTGGGTTGAGCTTGATATCGTATTTTCGGAGGTTATCGAAAGTAAGCCTCAAGTCGTCTATTAGAGATTCGACATGTCTTGATTTGACGACCACATCATCCACATACGCTTCCACTGTTTTGCCGATCTGATTTGCCAGACATGTCTGGATCATGCGTTGATATGTTGCGCCGACGTTTTTCAGCCCGAAGGGCATTGTGTTGAAGCAGAATGGGCCGTATGGTGTGATGAATGCTGTTGCAGCTTGGTCTGATTCTGCCATCTTGATTTGATGGTAACCGGAGTATGCGTCGAGGAAACACAACGAGTTGTGTCCTGCGGTGGCATCGATAATTTCATCGATACGGGGGAGGGGGAAGGGATCCTTTGGGCAAACCTTGTTAAGGTCTTTAAAATCGACACACAGGCGCCAGGATTTGTCCTTCTTCGGTACCATCACCAAGTTTGCTAGCCAGTCCGGATGTTTTATGTCTCTAATGAATCTGGCCTCCAATAGCTTGGCTAGCTCCTCTCCCATAGCATGTCTCTTGGGTTCGGAAAAACGCCAAAGGGCTTGTTTGACAGGTTTGAATCCTTTTAGGATATTTAAGCTGTGTTCGGCCAGCTTGCGTGGGATCCCTTGCATGTCTGAAGGGTGCCAGGCAAAAATGTCCCAGTTCTCTCGTAGGAACTCTCGCAGTGCGGCGTCTACATCAGGGCTCAGTCGTGCCCCGATGGAAGCTGTTTTATTGGGGTCCGTTGGATGGACCTGGAATTTGACTATTTCGTCAGCTGGCTTGAAGGATGTGGATTTGGATCTCTTATCGAGTATCACATCATCCCTGTTAACCGTGGAGCGCAGCGCAGTCAGTTCCTCGGCCGCTAGGGCTTCGGATAGTGCCTCAAGGGCTAATGCGGCCGTCTTGTTTTCGGCGCGGAGTGCAACGTCTGGATCAGTAGCTGGAGTGATAATTCCGTTCGGCCCGGGCATCTTAAGCTTCATGTACCCGTAATGGGGTATTGCTTGGAAAATTGTGAATGCTTCCCGTCCCAGTAAAGCGTGATGTCCGCTCTTAAACGGGGCCACTTGAAACGTGACTTCTTCAGACCTGTAATTATCCGGCGTGCCGAACACCACATCTAGTGTGATTTTTCCTGTGCAGCGCGCTTCCCGACTGGGGATTATTCCTCTAAAGGTTGTGCTGCTTCGCTTGACGTGGCTCCAGTCTATTTCCATTTTTTGAAGGGTTTCCTCATAAATGAGGTTCAGTCCGCGGCCTCCATCCATGAGCACCTTGGTGAGGCGAAAGCCGTCCACTATGGGACTGAGGACCAATGCGGCTGGTGCTCGGGCTGTTCGGAATTTAGGTTCATCACTTGCGTTGAAGGTAATAGCAGTGTCGCTCCATGGATTTATTGTTGCAACTTGATAGACTTCGGCGGGGCTGCGGAGTGTTCTTTTTCGCACATTGTTTGATGCGAAAGTCTCAAAGACTGTGAGAACGGTATTGGTGTCCTCGGGCTGGCTTTCTGCGGCCTCCAGGATTAAGAGGTCCTCGCCAATTTTGGCCACCTGCCGGAGTATCCAACATGCTCTGAGGCTGTGAGTTGGTGTGGCGTCCTCTGTACTGTGAATTCTACAGGGTCCATCAAGCCACCTTTCCAGTATGGTTCCATGCCCTGTAGAGGATTTTGGCTTTTTGGTGTTTATCCCGGGTGTCCTATGATGATGCACCCTCTTAGTTCGGACGGGATTACTATTCAAGGCCGGATTATCCCAAAATTTTATTTCGGTTTTCCAGGCGCTTTCCATCGCACAATATTTTTGTACTATGGACTCCAAGTCAGCGAAGCGTGTAATATCACGACGACTTACGGCGTTAAGGATTCCCTCGTCCGTGCAATTACTGCAAAAAATTGAGATTGCGTCTTCCTCGCGGCAATCCTTTATCCTGTTCATAACCAGGAGGAATTTGGCCCAGTAATGATGTACTGTTTCCTCGGGCGTCTGCCTGATTTGGGAGAGATCGCTTATGTTCGGGTGGGCGGGTGTCGTTGAATCTGAAACCTCACCCAATCCAAGATTCGGAGGCCAAAGAGTTTCCGAACTCTGAAGTTCGGGTTCTTGGATGTTGTCCAATGAATCTAGCCCGTTGCCTGATCCTAAGCTCAGGTCTTGAGTTACATCCTCCCCTCCGCGGGTATCCGGCTTGGAGGAGTCGGGAATTCGGACGTAGCTAGTCCTTAAAATAGATGAAGGGTCGCCGCACTGCGCCTCTACCACGGCAACGTGGTGGGTGACTTGGGGAGAGTTAATTTCTCTTAGATCGGGTTTAAGCCCAACCTGGTCGTAATCCGTAGCGACCCCCAGGGCGGCGATGCGATCCAAGAGCTCGCTTACGGAAGAGAGCTCCATTGGATCTAGCTGCTCGACGAGCTCTGAGCTGACGTGTAGGTTGCTTTTGATGACCCGAGAGGTCACTGTCGGCGCAACAGCCAAACAGGTGGTCATGAGGAAACCACCTAGCCGGAGGGTCTGGCCAACAGCCAAGGCTCCCTTAGCAACGGCACCATCTTTAAAGATGGGAAGAGGCATCCTTCCTGATTGTGACGGCACAGAGGAACTCTCAATGAAAGCACCAATGTCGGTGTCAAAACCGGCGAATCTCGGGTAGGGGGTCCCGAACTGTGCGTCTAGGCCGGATGGTAACAGGAGACAGGGGACACTTTGTTTTACCCAGGTTTGGGCCCTCTCGATGGAGGTAATACCCTACTCCTGCTTGATTAATATTAATGATATGGGTAGTACAAGAGTAGATCTACCACGAGATCAAGGAGGCTAAACCCTAGAAGCTAGCCTATGGTATGATTGTTGTGTATGGAGTTGATTGCCTACGGACTACAACCCTCCGGTTTATATAGACACCGGATAGGGTTAGGGTTACACAGAGTCGGTTACAATGGTAGGAGATCTTGAATATCCGCATTGACAAGCTTGCCTTCCACGTCAAGGAAAGTCCCAACCGGACACGGGACGAAGTCTTCAATCTTGTATCTTCATAGTCCAAGAGTCCGGCTGAAGGTATAGTCCGGCTACCCGAACACCCCCTAATCCAGGACTCCCTCAGGAGGTGTCCAACTCCTGATACTCTCCACGAAGACGTGTCAGAGCAGCATAAGCAGCATCGTGGACCGCCATGTCGATAGTCACTCCAACACCATGAGCAGTGTGCAGCACAGTAGTGGAGTCATACTCTCGAGAGTAGAGATGGACGATGGCACGGTACTACTCCTGGTTGAAGTCCTGGTACTCCTCATAGACGGTGTACTCAGGGTGCCAGCAATAACCCAGATAGGTCATCATCTCAACCAACACAGCAGGTGATCCCGAGGCACCAATGGCCGTCGTGTGGCACAGGACCTGTCTCGTGGGTTCCATCTGAAAACAAAGACGTTTCAAAGGAGTCAACTGACAGTGTGGATAATGTTCAATATACAACTCTAAAGAATAGGTTGGGCTTATCCAACTTTGGGGTGAACGTGGTTACGGGATCCTAGTGTTAGAGTTAGTAAAATCGTTTAACCCGAGTAGGAGAGAGTTCAGAGTCCCAGAGTAAGGATCGAGGAGTAAAAGATCCTAATACCACCTAGATGGCGACGTGGGCCCGTAAGGCACACAGCCATGTTAGTAAAAGTTTTTGTAATGTCTAGACTCGACTTCGGCCAAGGAGTGTGGAAGGGGGATTCCTACAGGCAGTCGGCTCTTATACCAACTTGTGACGCCCCGATTCAATCGTACACTAATCATACACGCAAACGTGTACGATCAAGATCAGAGACTCACGGGAAGATATCACAACACAACTCTACAAATAAAAATAAGTCATACAAGCATCATATTACAAGCCAGGAGCCTCGAGGGCTCGAATACAAGAGCTCGATCATCGACGAGTCAGCGGAAGCAACAATATCTGAGTACAGACATAAGTTAAACAAGTTTCCCTTAAGAAGGCTAGCACAAACTGGGATACATATCGAAAGAGGCGCAGGCCTCCTGCCTGGGATCCTCCTAAACTACTCCTGGCCGTCGTTAGCGGGCTGCACGTAGTAGTAGGCACCTCCCGAGTAGTAGTAGTCGTCATCGACGGTGGCGTCTGGCTCCTGGGCTCCAACGTCTGGTCGCAACAATCGAGTATAGAAAGGGGGAAAAGGGGGAGCAAAGCAACCGTGAGTACTCATCCAAAGTACTCGCAAGTAAGGAGCTACACTACATATGTATGCATTGGTATCAAATGGAAAAGGCTATCATATGTGGACTGAACTGCAGAATGCTGGAATAAGAGGGGGATAGTGTCACGCCCTCGATGCGGCTATATCTCCCACGTGTCGAAGCACGACTTAGAGGCATAACCGCATTGAAAGCAATGTCGCAAGTGAGGTAATCTTTGCAAACAACCCATGTAATACAATAGGGGAAAAGATACATAGTTGGCTTACAATCACCACTTCACACAATTACATGAATAAAGCATTACATCATCCAAATACACTCAAGGTCCGACTACGGAACCAAAATAAAAGAAGAACCCCAAATGCGACAAAGGTCCCCGGTCGACCCCAACTGGGCTCCACTACTGATCAACTAGAACGAAGCAACACAAAGGACAAGATCTTCAACGAGCTCCTCCTTGAGCTTGGTTGCATCACCTGCTCTGTTCAACGGCACCTGCAAGCTAGTTTTGGAAGTATCTGTGAGCCACAGGGACTCAACAATCTCGCACCCTCGCGATCAAGACTATTTAAGCTTATGGGTAAGGTAAAGGTATGAGGTGGAGCTGCAGCAAGCGACTAGCATATATGGTGGCTAACATACGCAAAAGGGAGCGAGAAGAGAAGGCAAAGCACGATCGATAAAAGTATGATCAAGAAGTGATCCTAAAACAACCTACGTCGAGCATAACTCCAACACCGTGTTCACTTCCCGGACTCCGCCGGAAAGAGACCATCACGGTTACACACGCTGTTGATATATTTTAAATTAAGGTTAACTTCAGGTTTTCTACAACAGGACGTTAATAAATTCCCATCTGCCCATAACCGCTGGCACGGCTTTCGAAAGTTCAAATCCCTGCAGGGATGTCCCAACTTAGCCCATGACAAGCTCTCACGGTCAATGAAGGAATAGACCTCCTCCCGAGACATTCCGATCAGACTCGGTATCCCGGTTCTTCAAGACATCCTCGACAATGGTAAAACAAGTCCAGCAAAGCCGCCCGATGTGCCGACATCCTGATGGGAGCTGCACATATCTCATTCTCAGGGCAACACCGGATAGGTCAAGTTACGAGTAAAACCAGCCCTCAAGTTTCCCCGAGGTGGCCCCGCAGGCTGCCCATTTCAGACCAACACTTAGACAAGCACTGGCCCGGGGGGGTTAAAATAAGATGACCCTCGGGATGTGCGACTCCCAAGGGAAAAAAAGGCTAGGTGGTGAATGGTAAAACCAAGGTTGGGCCTTGCTGGAGGAGTTTTATTCAAAGCGAACTGTCAAGGGGTTCCCATTATAACCCAACCGCGTAAGGAACGCAAAATCCGGGAACATAACACCGATATGACGGAAACTAGGGCGGCAAGAGTGGAACAAAACACCAGGCATAAGGCCGAGCCTTCCACCCTTTACCAAGTATATAGATGCATTAATTAAATAAGAGATATTATGATATCCCAACAAGTAAAATGTTCCAACAAGGAACAACATCTCCATGTTCCAACAAGGAACAAACTTCAATCTTCACCTGCAACTAACAACGCTATAAGAGGGGCTGAGCAAAGCGGTAACATAGCCAATCAACGGTTTGCTAGGATAAGGTGGGTTAGAGGCTTGGTTCAACAATATGGGAGGCATGATAAGCAAGTGGTAGGTATCGCAGCATAGGCATAGCAAAAGAGCGAGCATCTAGCAAGCAAAGATAGAAGTGATTTCGAGGGTATGGTCATCTTGCCTGAAATCCCGCAAGGAAGAAGAACGAGTCCATGAAGAAGACAAACGGACGTAGTCGAACGGATCCTCACACACACGACGTTATCGGAACCAACCCGAAGAAGCAAACACCGGAAAGAAGCAAACAATCATGGTAAACAACCACCACATAAGCATGACACGATGCGCAAACAAGTATGATGCATGTCCAGTTTAATGAGGCATGGCATGGCAAAGTGCACAAACAGCCCTACAAATTAAGTGGAGCTCAATATGCAACTCCGTTGCATATTGACGAAACACCACATTCAAGTTATTTAGTTCGATCTCGGTTAGGTACTCAACAAAATTAAATGTTTGTTAACATGGCAAGAGGTGAAGCATATGAAAAAAAACTACCTATCTAGGCAAGTTTAAATGAGGCCGGAACAATAAACTACAATTCCGATAAATCCTCATGTGCATTAGCAATTTAATGTAACAACAATTTTTAAACATATTAAATGTTGTTATCATGATGCGGATGTCATGTTCAAGTTTATGCAATTTTAAGAAAATGTTAACAAGAGCATATTATGAAGCATTTGTCATCGTGGCGGAAATGAAAGGGGTGCCACGACAATGAATACGAAAATGATGCCATGGCAACATATCGGTTATCCGGTAGCCCACGGGGATACCAGTGCAAAAGGAAGTGACGGGAGCGTGCAAAAGATGGTGGGCTGATCCCGGTAACCGGGTTCCCACATGTCGGTGGCAAGGCAAAAGAGGGGCAACGTGCACCGATAGTTAAGACTCGAGGCAAAACAAGGGTGCATCTCATACAACATGCATGCATTCGTTCACGAGCGTCGTCTCGGGGTTATACCTTCGAAGCGTGCAAACGGGACGATTCCCGTTTGGTGCAAAGTAGAGGAAGTAGTTGTTCTTGTTTCGTAGTTGTACACACTCCGTAGGTGTTCGGGGTCACACCAAGGAACTTGTCGTTCGCGGCTTCTTCGAGGGTCGACGGTAGTGGTACTCGGTCGTTTCGAAGAGGTACTTCGTGACATGCACGGGATGGTAGTTGTACACGGTCATCGTGGGAAGTAAAGGTACACACGAAGGTAGTCGAACTTGATGGTTCCGTTGCACGGGTCTTCGGCGACAGTAGTGGTACGCGTTTCGTAGCCGTTCGGGTCATCGTTAGAGGAACTTGACAGAGTTGAATCCCTTCGAGGTTGTCGTGGTACTTGGCGATTTCGAAGGCGGCGGAAACAAACTTGGCGGTCTCCGTTGACCTGGTACTTGGCGAATCCCTGTTCGGTGGTCTTCCTTGGCGGTTCAGGGCACGGTGCATGTACTTGGCATGATGCAGGGGCGATGGCCGCAGGACACTAGGACCCGAAGAGGAGGAGCAGGGGATCGAGGCTCTGGCCATCTCCTGAGGTGTTGTGCTGGACGGCGGTGGTAAGGCGACAGCGACAGAGCTGCCATGGATGGCAACAGCGCCATGGAAGAAGCAGGGGCGTGAGAACGGCGGAAGCGGCAAGGTGGACTTGGGCGCTGGAGGAAGCAGCAAGGTAGCACCATGGAGTTCCTGGACGACGGGGCCAGATTGGCCGGCAGGGCGCCAAGGGACATCGAGGTGGCGGAGGTCGCAGGTCGGGCGTCAGGCTTGAGGTGCAGGGGAACCCCGGGCGGCGGCGAGGATGGCCGGCTGCGAGGAGGCAGCAGAGACGCGACGAGGTGCATCGGTGGGAGCTTCGAGCCTGGTCGGCTACGGCCATGGAGGACGGCGGCGCGAAGGCGGGGCCCTTGAGGGCGCGACGCTCGGGATCCGGTGTTCGCCCATGGTCGCGATAGCGGCCCCCTCTCTGTGCAGCGATGCCAGGAGGAAAGGGAAGAGAAGCGGCGTGAGGCCAGGAGAGGGCGTCGGCGAGGATGGGATCGAGGGAGAGGGTGAGGAGGCACTGGATGATCGAGAGGGAGAAGGAGGTCGAGCGCACGGGGATGGGATCGAGGGAGAAAGAGGCTGGCGGCGTGAGGATGAGTCGAGGGAGAGAGGAGGGATGCGCTAGGGTTAGTGCGGCTGGGCTGCGAGATGGCCTTGGGCCAAATGGGCCTTAGAGGCCGGCGGGGCTGCTGGTTGGACCTCGATCTGCTGAGCCAGACCATGGAGAGGGAAAGGCCAGAGGCCTGGTCGGCTGTTGTTGCTGGCATCTACCTCTCTCTTCTTCAAATCTCTCACAAAAACAGGAAAGCAAAGAAATAAAAGGAGAGAAAAGAAATGAGTGGACAAGAATTTGGGCAAAGGGATTATTTTCCCGGACTCACAAAAATACGCTTGTTTCGAGAAAATATAAAAGGCCAAGATTGGAAGATGTAAATTCAAACTCATTTGAATTTAATTCAAATGGGTTTGAACTAGGACTAGGTTTTGGAAGTGTCCAAAAATGTTGAGAATTTAGGTGGAGCTCCGGAAAATGACGAAAGGATATATGGCAATGTTTGAGGAGCAACTCGAAGCAGAAAAGACTTGAGAGTTACATTGCAAGTGCGTCACGGTAACTCCACAAGAATAGAAATATTTATAATATCTCCCTAATATCGGGAGGATATGTTATAAAGAGAATCACCATGTGAATTCCCTCGATTTAAATGGACCGAAAATCCATGCAATTTATTTAGTGAGATGCAAAAGACTTATGACATGATGACATGATGACATGATGCAATGCACGAATAAAAGGGCGGGCACAAATGAAACACACGGCGAAACCCAGAACACATGGAAGGCATCTGAAGCTCCGGTCTTGGGGCGTCACAACACTTCACCACTATGAGAGGATCTCGTCCCGAGATCTAGGATGGCACCGGAGGGAAACGGAAAAGGAAGAGAAGAGGTAAAACTAATTGCTTCTTTGACAAATGAGTGAAACCAAAGAACCTTGCGAGGTTGAACAAATTTAAAGAAGAAAACAACAAAGATGGACGAAGTTGAAAACACTCCGTTAGAAAAGAGAAACGGGGAAGAACAAATTCGGACAGCACTCCGGTAGAAAAGAGATGCAAGGCTTGATAAGGCGAAAAGAACTTGAGCAAAAGGGCACAACACTCCTGTTAAATGGATAGGCATGAAAAGAACATGATCTTTGAAAAAACGAGATGATGGGTGAAAAGAACAACATCGCAATGCCTCCGGAAGAGAGAAATAGAATATAGATCATTGAAATAAAAGAATGGAGAAGAAAAGCCAACTTCTGCCACAAAGAGCTTGAAAAGGCATCTTTAGGAGAAGGGTCGAACGGAGTTGTTGGAACACCAACAACGGAAGGACAAACTTGAAGTGGACTTATAGAAGGCATCTCAACATTATGAGGTGACAACTTGCCACTCACAGAAAAAATTTGATTGGGTTGATAACAACGAGGAGACGAGAAACTTATTTCACCGGGAGGATAAATGAAGAACTTGGGTCAATTATAAGCACCATAATAGCAAAAATCCTTAGGGAAAGCTTTAGGTGAAATATAACCCAATATAACTCCAATGACGAGATTGATGGATTTAAAATATCTCATTCTTGACCACATGTGAATCATGAAAACATGAACTCAATTATCAAGAATGACATAAAACCACCTCCAATAATATGGAAGAAAGAATTGCACTCCCGATAGCAAGATGGAGAATGCTTGAACTCCTTTGAAAAGAATCTCAATGAACACTTCGAGAAGGAAATAAATCCTTGATGAACCATCATGTAGGGCCTTCATGAAGAACTCCGGTAATGAAAGAATGATCAAACAAAAGAAAGAGAAGTTGAAGGCACAAGGTGAATCCTTGTAATGACTTAGATGGATCTCCGTGATGAAATAGTTGAAAAAGGTTGGAACTCCGGGAAAAAGAGAAGATGAACAATTGGAAACAAGAATTTTGATGAACCTCCGGAATAAGGAATTGAATAAACTCGATGAAACAAGAATAAGAATTACATTATGCGTATCCTTCACCAATTAAAATTGATGACAAGCAATGGAATTGGCATACTACTTATTCTCGTAGAAAGGATTATGATAGATATAGCGCCAACTTGAGAAAGTCTTCAGCAAGTCACCGGTAGGATAGAAAAACAACGAAAGAATTAGTATGACAACCAAGGAAGAGATCTTGAGCGAACCACCGTAAAAGTTGAAAAGAACGATGAGAAGAAAAAGAAACACCGGGTAAGAATTAGCAAATGAATGAAGAAGCTTGAGAGAATTTAGATACAAGAGAACAAAGAGATCACGAGCTGATTGAAGATCACTTAAACGAAGCACCGGTAAGATTGGAGAATGATAACTGAAAGCTGAGAAAGAATACCCCTGAATTGATGGACTCCGGATAACAAATTGAGAAGACTCTTGAATTAGCTCCGGATAGTTGAAAAAAATTCTCGCAATCCAAAAACAACTATGAGAGGATGGCAACAAGCTAGAATCATGAATCTTGAAGAGAATGGAGCAAGATATGGAGGAAGATTCTTCTTCGGTCTTCAAGTGTTATGAAAGATGATGACAGACACCACCATAAATTATTGAGGCACTCCGGAAGAAACAAAAGTGAAGAGGTTGAGCCAACTATGAAAAGACTTTGGAAGATCTTGGAGAAGTCATTTGACTGACGATAATTCATTCTTACGTCAAACTTCGAAAAGAATTTAGTATAGCTCCGGGAAAATAAGAAGAGTCAGGTAAGATCCTGGAAAAAGACTTGTGGTTTAGGGCCCACTCAAAAGAAACACCGTAGAATCATTTGGAAGGGAGATTGCACCGGTTGAATTAAATGGCTTGAATGAGATAACATCCTCAAAAGAGCTTGAATGAATGTAGAGTGGAAAACACGAACCATCGAGATATCTTGAGCACTCCGGAACAATAGAATAGCAAGCGGGGAAGTTTAAGAGGTGCACCGGCATGAAAAGACATTTGAAACGAGGAAAAAGGATATGATCAACACCAAAAGCTTGAATTGGTTCCACCGGAGAAGAAAAAGAATGGATAATGGTGAACTAGAAACTGCGTTAAAATCTTCATGAGCATCACCGGGTACGAACATGAAGGAAGAAGAATGGAGAGACTTCCATAATAAAATGGATACTTGATAAAGAAATCCGAGTCCTAGGAGAAAAAACAAAGGGAGGGAGGGTGGGAAAAACAAAGACAATTTGGAATGGGTGAAACGAACACCGTTGAGAAGAACTGATACTTGATCTTGCTGATGTTGAAAGGATCGGATCCACTTGAAGAGAAACAAGCCGGTGAAAAGGATTGACATGACAAACTCGATGATCAAGAAGGATTGGTATCCACATATAAATATGAGAACACCGTTTAGGAAAGGTATGGAATCAACATTTGACTTTGAAGCAACTCGAATACCATGACTCAAAACAAAAACAAGGGATTGGCTTGCAAAATAAGCAGGAACAAACATATGATGGAGTTTTCGTCCGAAGTTTTCGTGGTGGGGCCTACACGGGCTCGATCGTACAGCACCATCATGTACAAGGCAGTGCACATGACATACGAAGCGTCCCCGAGTCGGCATAGCCAAGGACTCTTTAAGACACAACGAGACCACTGTAAAATTGACCGTGAATAGGCAGACCACTAGACGTCGAACCCCAATTTCATATCACACATCTGTCGGAAAGATATCCTAAGAGCTACTTGAATTCCCACTTATAAACTCCCGAAACTTTCCGGTTATGCAATCAGGTGTTGGGGATACAGGTGAAGCATAATATCTCACCCAAACTAGCAAATCCTACATCCAGTTGTATCCATCCTTCAACACATAACCAAGAAACCTTCGGAAATCATCTACCTCAACCTTCGAAAAGCATCCGTTATACGAGTTATGGCAATACTCCCGAACTCCCGCCCCAGTACTGGGTGGCGTCGAGGTTATCTCACCAACGAACTGCATAAAAGAGATTTTCGATGTCGGCTTACTAAACTCAGGTATTCCAGAACTGCAACGATAAGATTATGACGACAACACCTCGGAGCTCAACTCCCCGGGACACTTCCACAAAACCCCTGACAGGAGGCGCCAAGACAATGTTCTCGTCACTAAACCATCGGAACGATTCCAAGATACCCGCGTGATCCTAAATTTTTTTTAGTGAAATTTGAGAAGAGAAGAGTCAAAACTCTACGTCAGGATGCCTCACCAGAGCGATGAAGAGACTGGGAAGTAAAAATAATTCCTAAACTCTCCTATATATAATTCCTAAATGACTCAAAACATTTTTCTAGACTCAACAACGGCTGCTAAAAACGATCAAACAGTGGGGGCTCCTAAGGTCGGGGAAGGCTCTGATTACCAACTTGTAACGCCCTCGATGCGGCTATATCTCCCACGTGTCGAAGCACGACTTAGAGGCATAACCGCATTGAAAGCAATGTCGCAAGTGAGGTAATCTTCGCAAACAACCCATGTAATACAATAGGGGAAAAGATACATAGTTGGCTTACAATCACCACTTCACACAATTACATGAATAAAGCATTACATCATCCAAATACACTCAAGGTACGACTACGGAACCAAAATAAAAGAAGAACCCCAAATGCGACAAAGGTCCCCGATCAACCCCAACTGGGCTCCACTACTGATCAACTAGAACGAAGCAACACAAAGGACAAGATCTTCAACGAGCTCCTCCTTGAGCTTGGTTGCGTCACCTGCTCTGTTCAATGGCACCTGCAAGTTGCGTTACGCGGTCCAACCCGGCGCGCGCCGCTCAGTCGCTGACGTCACGAAGGCTTCGGCTGATACCACGACGTCGAGTGCCCATAACTGTCCCGCGTAGATGGTTAGTGCGTATAGGCCAGTAGCCAGACTCAGAT
Source organism: Triticum dicoccoides (assembly GCF_002162155.2). NCBI lineage: Eukaryota > Viridiplantae > Streptophyta > Magnoliopsida > Poales > Poaceae > Triticum > Triticum dicoccoides. The sequence continues at coordinate 208,375,384 of NC_041390.1, read as the reverse complement.
CAAATACCAAGATCTCGTTAAGCGTGTTATTCTGAAATAACCACGGACACCAACCAGGGCCAGGCTCACCTCTCTCCTAGATGGTATCAACCTGCCCTGTCACTCCGCCACAAAGTAACTGTCGGGGGCCTTCGGGAACTCAGGCCCACCTCTACCGGGATGGAGCCACCTGCCCTTTCAGCCCCCAACATCAGAATCACTCGCGGGTACTCCTACGAGCCGACCCGACTTTAATCACCACAAGTATCATATATTATGTATAAGTAAATACCCGTGACCACCTCCCAAGTGATCACGGCCCGATAGTATAGCATGGCAGACAGACAAGAATGTAGGGCCACTAATGGTAAACTAGCATCCTATACTAAGCATTCAGGATGGCAGGTAAGGTATCAACAGCTGGAGCAACAATGATAGGCTATGCATCAGAATAGGATTAATGGAAAGCAGTAACATGCTACACTACACTAATGCAAGCAGTATAGAGGAGAGTAAGCGATATCTGGTGATCAACGGGGGGGCTTGCCTGGTTGCTCTGGCAAGAGAGAGGGGTCGTCAACACCGTAGTAGTACTGGGTAGCAGCGGCGTCGGTCTCGGTGTCTAGCGAGAGAAGAGGGGGAAGAAACAATAAATATAATGCAAACAAATGCAAGACGATGCATGACATGGCAAAGCGTGATGCTAGGTGTGCCCTAACGCGGTACGAGGTGGTACCGGTGAAGGGGGAAACATCCGGGAAAGTATCCCGGTGTTTCGTGTTTTCGGGCAAAGGAGCCAGAGGGGGAAAGTTGCGTGTTTGCTATGCTAGGGATGCGTGGCGGACGAACGGGCTGCGTATCCGGATTCGTCTCGTCGTTCTGAGCAACTTTCATGTTGAAAATAATTTCATCTGAGCTACGGTTTAAAAGATACGATTTTCTAAAGATTTTATTAATTTCTAGAATTTAATTAATTATTTAATTTAATTCAAAAATGGATTTATGACATCAGCATGAGGTCATGCTGACGTCAGCAGTCAACAGGGTTAACTGGTCAACCTGACCAGTGGGTCCCACTTGTTAGAGACACATTTTAATTGAACAATTTAATTACCCTAATTAGTACTCCCTCCATTCCAAAATATAGTGCGCCCGCGCTTCCCGAGGTCGAACTTTGACCATAAATTTAATGAACGAGCCGACTGCGGCGGGAGAAAAAGTTACATAATTAGAAACTTCTTTCGAATACGAATTTATTGATATAATTTTTGCTCCCGCCGCAATCGGTCTTGATAGTTAAATTTATGGTCAAAGTTGAAACACGAGGATAGAGGAAGCACTACATTGTGGAATGGAGGGAGTATTAATTAGGGGGTGGGCCCCACTGCCATACTAATTAATTAGCTAATTAACTAACCAGGTTAATTAGATAACTAATGTTTAATTAGTTTAATTATTTGATTAGTTTAATTAATCAAAATTAATTAAGTTAATTATTATTTCCTTTAATTAATTAATTATTTTTATTTTTATTTTTATTTTTTTAAATGTTCTGTGGGGGTTGGGCCCCACATGACATAGGCAAGGGGGCCATAGCAGGTGTGGGCTACGGGCACAGCACGAACGGGCGAGGGGGATACGGGCAACGGGCGGGTGCCCATTAACGGCGGCTGCGGTGGCAGGGATGAGGACGGCGCACGCGTGCGCAGCGAGCACGCGCAGGAAGCAGCAGCTGCGGCGCGAGGCGATGGTCGGCGGCGGGAGCAGCGGGACGCGCCTGCAGGCGGGCTGGGCAGCGGCCAGTGAGGGGGAGCAGCGCGGGGCAGGCGCGCCGGGGCAACGATGGAGAGCAACGCGGGTGGGGGGGAGCGCCGACGAGGTCCAGGCAGGGAGGGGCCGATGGCGTTCGGCGGCGACGTCGGGCGTCGAGGGCGCGGTCACCCCGATCCCGATCCGGATCGAGGGAGCGATGGGGGAGCGAGTGGGGGGCGAGCGGGGCGAGTGGGGCGACGGGGTGGACGGCTAGGGTTTCGGGAGGGGTTAAGGAAAGGGAGTGGGCCGGCTGGGCCTTTGCCCAGTTGGGCCGATGGCCTGGCCGGCTGTGGCCTAGTGGGCCGAATCCCAAGGGGCCGGGGGTTCTTTTCTTTTATTTTTGCTTTCTGTTTTGTTTCTTTTCCTTTTATTTATTTTCTTTTACTGTTTTAATTCAACTTAGGGCATATAAGTATTTTATAAATTTGTGTTTTCTTTACTATAATTATCTATGTAATATTTAGCACTAACCGAACATTTTTATTTTGATGTTTGACAATATTTAAATTTTGAATTTGAAAGTTTCGAACCGACGCGAAATTAGCAACAGTAAATGAGGTGACGTGACATCATTAGCAAAGGTTCATTGTAGCTTAAATATCCGGACGTCACATCCATGCAGAGCATTGTTGACATAGAAAATTGCAAAATACATATGGATCTGAATGTAGCAGACCCGTTGACTAAACCTCCATCACAAGCAAAACATGATCACACCTTAGTACTCTTTGGGTATTAATCACATAGCATGTGAACTAGATTATTGACTCTAGTAAACCCTTTGAGTGTTGGTCACATGACGATGTGAACTATGGGTGTTAATCCCATGGTGATGTGAACTATTGATGTTAAATCACATGGCGGTGTGAACTAGATTATTGACTCTAGTGCAAGTGGGAGACTGAAGGAAATATGCCCTGGAGGCAATAATAAAGTTATTATTTATTTCCTTATATCATGATAAATGTTTATTATTCATGCTAGAATTGTATTAACCGGAAACATAATACATGTGTGAATACATAGACAAACAGTATGTCACTAGTATGCCTCTACTTGACTAGCTCGTTGAATTAAATATGGTTAAGTTTCCTAGCCAGACATGAGTTGTCATTTGATTAACGGGATCACATCATTAGAGAATGATATGATTGACTTGACCCGTTCCGTTAGCATAGCACTTGATCTTTTAGTTTGTTGTTATTGCTTTCTTCATGACTTATACATGTTCCTATGACTATGAGATTATGCAACCCCCGTTTACCGGAGGAACACTTTGCGTGCTACCAAACGTCACAACGTAACTGGGTGATTATAAAGGTGCTCTACAGGTGTCTCCGAAGGTACTTGTTGGGTTGGCGTATTTCGAGATTAGGATTCGTCACTCCGATTGTTGGAGAGGTATCTCTGGGCCCACTCGGTAATGCACATCACTATAAGCCTTGCAAGCATTGCAACTAATGAGTTAGTTGCTTGGTGATGTGTTACGTAACGAGTAAAGAGACTTGCCGATAACGAGATTGAACTAGGTACTGAGATGCCGACGATCGAATCTCGGGCAAGTAACATACCGATGACAAAAGGAACAACGTATGTTGTTATGCAGTTTAACCGATAAAGATCTTCGTAGAATATCTAGGAGCCAATATGAGCATCCAGGTTCCGTTATTGGTTGTTGACCGGAGACGTGTCTCGATCATGTCTACATAGTTCTCGAACCCGTAGGGTCCGCACGCTTAAAGTTCGATGATGGTTATATTATGAGTTTATGTGTTTTGATGTACCGAAGGAATTCGGAGTCCCGAATGAGATCAGGGACATGACGAGGAGTCTCGAAATGGTCGAGACGTAAAGATCGATATATTGGACGACTATATTCGGACATCGGAAAGGTTCCGAGTGATTCGGGTATTTTCAGGAGTACCGGGGAGTTACGGGAATTTGTATTGGGCCTTAATGGGCCATAAGGGAAAGGAGAGAAAGGCCTCAAAGGGTGGCCGCACCCCTCCCCATGGGCTGGTCCGAATTGGACTAGGGAGGAGGGCGCCCCCTTCCTTCCTTCTCCTTTTCCCTTCCCTTTCCTTCCCTCCTACTCCTACTACTTGGAAGGACTCTAGTTCTACTAGGAAAGGGGGAATCCTACTCCCGGTGGGAGTAGGACTCCCCTAGGGCGCATGGCGCGCCCTCCCCCTAGGAAAGGGGGAATCCTACTCCCGGTGGGAGTAGGACTCCCCTAGGGCGCATGGCGCGCCCTCCCCCTCCTCCACTCCTTTATATACGGGGGCAGGGGGCACCCCAAAGACACAACAATTGATCTCTTGATCTCTTAGCCGTGTGCGGTGCCCCCTCCACCATAATCCACCTCGATCATATCGTAGCGGTGCTTAGGCGAAGCCCTGCGTCGGTAGAACATCATCATCGTCACCATGACGTCGTGCTGACGAAACTCTCCCTCAACACTCGGTTGGATCGAAGTTCGAGGACGTCATCGAGTTGAACGTGTGCAGAACTCGGAGATGTCGTGCGTTCGGTATTTGATCGGTCGGATCGTGAAGACGTACGACTATATCAACCACGTTGTGCTAACGCTTTTGTTTTCGGTCTACGAGGGTACGTGAACAACACTCTCCCCTCTTGTTGCTATGCATCACCATGATCTTGCATGTGCGTAGCAAATTTTTGAAATTACTACGTTCTCCATCATGTAGGAGTAACAAAACAAAGAAGAACATCTAAAGAAAGGAAATAAGCAGACACCTATTTCTTCCGAGCAAATGTACACGCTATGACACAACATGATCATGCTTATCAATTGAACATCAGGAAGGAAGAAACTACCATATGCCAGTGCGGAGGTAAGGGCCAGCACACACGGCGAACGAGGCATCGATGGCGACGGGATTTTCATCTAGCACGGTGGAATTGATCAGTGTGACGACATCAAATCCAGAACTCCCAGCCCATATGTCTCTCCCCTCGACTGCAATTGTCACAACAATAAGTATATCAATCAATATCCGACACAGCTGCATGAGGGAACAACAGAAAAAACACATCAATCAGTATGCTTGTACAGTACACACACCTTCGATAACATTATATTCTCCTTTCGATATTTGATTTCTACCACATAATAAGCACCGTCATCCATCCTTCAAAGTCCTGGTTGTTAATTCTGCATCATGTGTGTGGTAATCTGGATTCAGCAAACTCTGAATCCTTTCCTGATAATCTCAGTGTTATCAACTTGTCATAGAAGAAGAATTGTTTGAAAAAACCTACCAGAAAAAAGGTTGCCACGGGACAAATCAAGAAACCTATTGTCCCAGTTTTAAATCAAGCAACAACCAACTCACCTTATTGAGTACACAACCAGAACCATCATCTGTTGCACATAGAGGAGAAGGACATCGTAGGCAAAAGGGAGTGTGTTGGCGGCAGACAACGATGCCTTTGGTTTCTCATCAGTCTCGTCTAGGCTTCGATTGCATATAAGTAAGCGTTACACGGGGTGGGCCGCTGCTCCAGTAACAAATTTGTCGATTTGCCATTCATTTAGCCTGACTTAGCTTTTAATGTGTTCCTAGCTCTCACCCTTATTATATCTCTAACCGGCCACACGATAACTTTTCTGCTAAAATTGTTGCAGGTGAATTTTGGCCTTCCCTTCATCTTTCACTCTGTCAAGTAAATCTGAACTTATCCTATATCAATTTATGAATGCAATAGTATTAAATACTAATGGCAAATGGGAAAAGTTGTTGATATAACTTGTAACATCTTAATTTTGGAAGAGAATGATTAACCAACTGCAATTGGAGTTACTTAAGTTCAGTGCTTACTATACAGTATGTACTATCTATCTATGTCAGAACACTTCTAAGTTCTTGCAGGAATGGGAAACTCTCATTGTAGACTCACTGTTTGGGCAATAAAGATCACTTATGGGTATTACTAATCTTATTATGCCAAATGTCAAATATTACCAGGCAAACAGAAGTGATGGCCGCACTGTGAAGAGCACCTTAAATACCATCAGCAAATATGTATGCGTCATTGTAAGTATATCTTGTACTGTTCACTGCTTGCAGATCAAATTAACAGTAAGAAAGTGCATAATCTTCCCTTGTCAGAACCTGAAATCAGAAAAAAGGTACATACGGGTGATTCTCACCTTGACGCTGAACGGGGCAAGCAACTGCTTGCAGCAGAATTGGTGGAGGACCAGCCCTTGTTCATCGCAACCAGCTTGGCCGGGGGGTAGAACGTGTCGACGGCCGTTTAAGGTCATCCCTTCCATAAGCTCTTCTTGCGAGATTGGGATGCTCCGACCGTCCGGCGGCCGGCGGCCCACAACGGCAACGCGATGCCTATGACATGGAGGAAGTTTGAAATAAATTCGTCGCACCCCGTTCGATGCCTATGCCTGGCGGTGGCGACCGCCACTCAGGGTCGAGATCGAGAGATTGAGTCGTGGCTTGATGTTCGCGCCGGTAGTGGCTGGGGGCAGCGGCACACTAGGGTGAGGGTAACACAGCCAGGTCGAAGAAGAGGAGAGGTCGGGGAGAGAGACGAAAGAACGGGGCCGAGAGAGAGGAGATGCTCGTGTGCTCATGGGTTTCGTGGGACAGAATATTTGTGCGTGAAACTGGCCCAACTAACCAGAGGCCACCGAAACGGTTTCTGGAGTAGCAGCCCTTAGGACAGCCGGCCTAGTTAGCGCTAAACAACGATCTGACGACCAGAAACATTTCAAACACATGATCTAACGGCCAAAATTGCAAGTGCGTGAGAGAGCTCGCTTTAGGCTCAGTTTTACTGTCCTTAATAATAGCTGGAGTAAGAATTTTTTAAAAGATCACCTAGGAGCAAGAAAAGCTTACAGAAATAGCGATTTTTGTTGTCTTATTATTCAGGCCATCAGCATAATTGTCAGGGTAAAGCCAGCAGTATAATTGTCGTTGTATGCTAAATCCTTAGTGACAAAAAAAGGATAAATTTGGTACTACAATTCAACCTGCTAATCTAGAAACCGATTTGACCGCAAGTTAGGTTGGCATGAACGCTCCTATAATAGAAGATAGGGTTATCTCTACGTTATGAAGGCAGATGAAACATGAAGCTCTCTACTAATGTGCAGCAAGAGCATTGCAACATCCACTAAGGCCCAGTTCTTTTCGTGGTGGATTCTGCAGAATCAAGATTCTAGAAATTTCTCACAGAATCTGTCGCCTAGTTCTTTTCTAAGATTGTAGTTTGAGATTGTGGATTCAGTTATGTGGCGAAATGTCTGTACTGCCCTTAGACAGAAAATGTTTGATGAATTGTTAACACTTTAGCTTTAGCTGCACTGACTTTCTCCATCTAAAACATACAGCCATTAGCGCATCTATTCATCAGCACATACCAAAATTACCAAGCACCAAGTAGCAGTACCAAATTGGCAATTACCAAATTGAAATTGTCAAGCGACAGATACAAATTTAAACATACATCAATGCATTAGCAGTACCATTTATTCATCAATACATGCATCTATCCATCCATCTATTCACCTAGATGTTAACAGAGAAACAGAGAAGAATACAGAGGTAGAAGAGAGACGAGACAGAGAAGAAGAGTTCCCATCGGGCGTCTAGGCAGGGCGGCCAGAGGCGACCAGAGGCGGCAGGCTGCCCTTCCAGCGGGGTCGCGAGGAGCGAGGCTGACGGAGCTCCCGTCCGGCGGCGTCGTGAGGAGGGGTGCTGTCGGTGTTCCCATCTGGCGGCGGCGAGGCGGGCCGTCGTGAGGAGAGGGGCCGCCCCAAGGCGAGAACCGGCGTGTAGGCTGGGCTGCCAGGGGGTGGCCGGTGGCGGGCTGCTGGAGCTCCCGCCGCCGCTAGCGCTCGTGGGGATCGAGCGTTTGCTGGGCCGTTCAGTCGTGCAAAAGGGGCAGTTTGGCTGTAAATTATTCCTCCAATAGGGGTACTCTCATATCCGAAACGTTTTCTTTGGTGGGACTTACCAGAATCCTGGGATTCTGTGAAAATCTATGTTTTTCGAGGATTTTGAATTGCACTAGGATTCTGCAGAATCCGCTCGAGATTTTGGAAGGCAAATCGAGTTCTTTTCGCTCAGGATTTTCCAGGACGAGATTCTTCACAATCTGTTCAAAAGAACTGGGCCTAATTGCCGAATGCAGCGGTATTCTTTCGCTGGAGGTCATTGCTGGATTTGCTTTAGCTCTTCGGGCTGTTTTTCGTAATCTCCAAGCCTCTTCAACCACCGTAAACCGAGGTCAGATCCAGACTCAGCTGCTATCTGGAACTGCTCCTTTGCCAGCTTTACTGGGTCCTGCTGTATGGTCCTTTTTCGCACCTTCCCAGTTGACGGACTCTTGCCTGAGTTGAACCTGGTAATGACTTCAGGCACTTCAGCACCTGAAACAACCACACGGTAAGCATAAACAGATAGGCCTGGAGTCTGGAGTAATCTAACAATTCCAGCCAAAATTAAACAAAATCAGTTGACCAAGAGCTGTCCAAATTAATGGTGAAACCATAACTTCACAACCTGTTTACTCTAAAATAGCCATTACAAGAAGGATAATATAAGGACACATGATTATCTCTTGAAACGTTAAGAGTTACTCCCTCCGTAAACAAATATAAGAGCGTTTAGATCACTAAGAGTTACTCGCTCCATAAACAAATATAAGAGCGTTTAGATCACTACTTTAGTGATCTAAACGCTCTTATATTTCTTTACAGAGGGAGTACTTGTCTACAAACCTTTCAGAAGAAGGGAACCATATGCAATTGCAGCTCCAGCATGTCCCTGAGATGTCAGAAAAACAGAAATAACAATGTGATTCATGGGTTGCAAGTAAATAAGATAATTTTGAGTTGATCTATTTCATTTACTACCTTTTCTGAAGCTCTATGGAAACACCACATAGCTGAAGCTATGTCCCTCTTAACGCAATCCCCAGTTATATATACAGCACCAAGAAGATACAAAGCACCAGGATGCAACTGCATTCAAAGATAGGTAAAAGCTGAATATGCTTACCAAGAAGCATAGTAGAAAATATATGATCAACATTCAGGTGGCGAGCATACCTGGTCAACAGCTTTCTCTATATAATGAAAGGCCTGTTGATCAGACTGAACATGATCATTCTACAAGCAACAAAGGTAACCATCAACTGAGGTGAAGAAATATTCCACAGAAATGGTCTAAGGAATGAAACTATCATTTGCCCAGCAAACAACTAATATTCGATTAATAAAGTGCCCCACAAAAAAAAGAATTAAATAGGTGGAACAGAAAGATGCCAAAAGCAGATGAAGAGTGAAAACCTCAACTCTTAGCCGACATCCAAGTTCATACTGTGCCTCTGGATCACCCATGTTCGCAGCTTCAACAAGCAAAGCAGCACCACTGTACGCATGAAAAGTGAGAGATGAGCATAATTCACATGAAATGTGTACTGAAGGCAAGTTTTGCTTCATGTGGAGGTAGCGGAATAAATGTTCCTACTAAAACGCAGCAAAAGAAAAGGATGGTTTGCCTCACTCAATATTTTACGATTTAATTGAAGGTCAAAAAAGTAAACATCGTTCCCAATTTTCTTTTCCAATCAAGGAGCTGCTAATCTCGTTAATCTTCTGTCCTGGTAAGTACTAATGCAGCAATTATTGCTGATTAATTGGACACATAATGTTGTTAGTAACCGCAATTCAAATATATTGCCAGTACAAATTATCTCAAAGCGCCAAACTCGAGGCATACCAGTGGTTTATTAAACATTTTGACCAAGACAATAAGGTTCAGTTCCAGTTAGGATTTTGAATAGGTTCACCCGCAAAAAAAAAGGATTTTGAAGAGGTTTTGACCCACAAAATTTCAAGTTACTCTTTTCTATTCCCTCTGTTTCTTAATATAAGACTTTGTAGAGATTTCAATACGGACTACATACAGATGTATATAGACGTATTTTAGAGTGTAGATTCACTCGTTTTGCTCTGTATGTAGTCCATAGTGAAATCTCTAAAAAGTCTTATATTTAGGAACGGAGGGAGTATTAGATAGTAGATACCAATGCCCATCAGGCCATTACCCCATTGCCCAAATGCTGCATACACCTTATAAACATCAACCGAGATTCATAAGCAAAGCTGTGTGACATTCACACGAACTTCTTAACTTTGTTGGGGAAACTAGTATTTCTCATGAGCTGCTAAGCATAGTAGCTACAAGAGTAACGAGACCCATACAAGTAGCGGTGACTTGGACATGAACAAAGACACACTTTTATGGAAGATTTCTTCACACTGCCTGATATGTAAATATTACTAAAACACTTAATTAACAAGGTATACCTACAGCGCTAGCCAAATTATATGCAATGCAAACAAAATTATCCTGCAGCTTTAGCTCTGTCAGATAAAACAAGCACAGTATTATCTGCAACTGGTCCGTCAGATAAAACAAATACTAAGAAATAATTCTGGTAGGCAACTATCTAACTGAGGCGCAATGGTATCCAGTATTCAGAATCATGGCACTTACATACTAGCCAGGTCCTTAAAAAGGATAGTTCGCAAAAAAAAGGTCACTTATAAAGGATTCAAATTGAGTCAAAACAACAACATAACTACATAAGCAACGATAAAATTAGTTGTTTGCATCACGTTCACAGATTCCTGGAATAGCAGTGAAACAACAAAGTAGTGTACATGCCATATGAGCAGGTTGAACGACACAGCAAAGTAAGTAAATTAACACTAACATCATGGGAGGTAAAATTAACTCACATTGCCTTGCACGCCCCGGGAACATGGTACTTGAAATGCATCTTGGCCAGCCAACATCTCGCGTGAGTATTCATATTGTCGATCTCTAGAGCCAGCTCAAAGTTCTCCTTTGCGCCCTTCGACACCGAGAAAGAATCGCACAACAAAAAGTTAAAACCCCAACAACAGGTCACAACAGAATGGTTCCAAATGGGGGAAGAGAGGGAACGTGAATCCAGAGCTGTACCCTGAGAAGTGGGATTAGTCGCTTGTCGTTGCGGTCGGCGAAGTCGATGACGCGATCGACCTCCTGTAGGGCGCTCCAACCCTTGGCCACCAACTCCATTGCCTTCTTGTTCCGGTCGTGAATCCATCTCTGCAACCACAAAGAAGTTTATTCACCGCCTGGCAACATACTAGAGCATGAAATCGCGTCTCATCCGCGCCACACTCACCTGGTGATTCAGCGTCGAGGCCAGCTGAGAGACATGGCCGGACGGGGAAGACGAAGCGGCGGCGGCAGCGACCCGCCGCGCCGATGCGGCGATCATGGCGGGGTGACGCCCTTCTCCGTGAGCCCGGCTGCAGAGGGGATGACAGGGTGGTCTGCCCCCCAAAAAAATTATAAGCAATATGGACATGTGAACATTCTAACTAATTACGAATATCACAAAGAAATAGATCAATATGATCTTACAAACACACTAAAATTCTCAATTAAATCTTAGTTTTGCATAAAGAAGCCTACATATTACATACTACATGGAACATACTCCCTCCGTTCCGAATTACTTGTCGCAGGTATGGATGTATCTAGATGTATTTTAATTCTACATACATCCATTTCTGCGACGAGTAATTTGGAACGGAGGAAGTAGTAGATAGTGCATACCTTGAGAAATTCAAAAAGACTGTTTCTGGCCTACGTTTTTGCATTGCCATGAAGATATCAATTATATCAGCTTCATTCACCTCTGAGAAAGCATCCCTCTCAATGTATGTGACTAGGCCGAAATTATGTGCAAAATTATGTATGGATAGTGCAAAAATGAAACCCTAAATCAGAAATTAGGGTATTTCGGTACCTTCAATTCCGGAGGCTGGTGTGGTGACTGAGCGGCAGTGGCTGCCGCCAAACTTGCAGGGGGGCGAGGGCAGGGGCGCCAGGCTTCCGGCCGGCGGCAGGGGCACGGCCGCGCGCAGGGAGGGGCGTGGGCAGGGAGGCGCGGCTGGACCAGAGGGCCGTCCGGCCGGGCGGGAAGGAGAGGCGCGGGCGCCGGGAGGCTGGGATCCGGGCTCCGACTGGCGACCGGCGGTGAGGTCGCGAGGAACGGCGACGGCGAGGCGGCTGGGCGTCGATGTCGGGCAGTGGCGCAGTGCTGTGCGAGGGCGTCGCCGTGTCGGGAGGAAGGGCTCTGCTCGATGTGGACTGGGCCGCGAGGACTATTTCTCGCATTCAGCGAGGCTCGCTGAACCGTTTAGAAATAGAAAAAGTAAGAGAAAATGAGGGCCTGGGTTCGATTCTGTACTGCATAGAGTTTTTTTTTCTTAACACAGTACAGACGCAAGCGCTTATATACACGCGCAGACACTCACCCTTATAAACATGTACACACTCTATTTCTATGAGCATCTTCAAAAGACTGAGCCGGCATATTATCTTGAAATTTACGAAGTCACCGTAGGCACCTCATCGTCAACGTGAACGTCTCGAACTTGAATCCTGGTGGATTGAGGATATCATAGTCCCTCTAACCATCCAACCACAGATTGACTACATAGAGTTGCTAGCCGCTATGCCACTTATCATTTCGCGTTCGCACCCTAGTTGATGTAAAAGACCGGAGCTTTCTTTTCTATTTCTCCTCTTTTAATGCTTATTCATTTTTCTTCTTTTCTTTTCTCTTCTCCAACTTTTCCTTTCTTTTTTGCATTTGTCCCTTCGTTTTTTTCCTCCTTTTTCATTTTTTGTTTCTCCTTTCTCCTTTGTTTTTTATGTTTGCTTTCGTTTTCACTCTACATTTTCATATATGTCAAAAATATTTTTTGTATAAGTGGTCAACATTTTTTGTATACACGTTCAACATTTCTCAAAAACTTGTTCAACATTTTCATAGTTATTCAAAAAAAATCAAATGCTTGATCAACATTTTTAATACTTATTCAACATTTTCAAATACTTGTTCAACATTGTATTATACTCGTTCAACATTTTCTAATATCTATTCAACATTTTTAAAATACTGTCGAACAGTTTTAATACTTATTCAACATTTTCAAATACTTGTTCAACATTTATCAAATTTTTGCTCAACATTTTTAAATACATGTTCATCATTTTTTATATACTTGTTCAATATTTTTTTAATACCTATTCAAAATATTTAAAATATTTTTTCAACATTTTTAATACTCGTTCAACATTTTTCAAATACTTGCTCAACATTTTACAAATTCTTGTTCAACATTTTTTAATACTTATTCAATATTTTATCAAATGTATTTTTGAAGAGTGTTTTTAATATATATATATATATATATATATATATATATATATATATATATAATATTTTTAAAGTATAAAAAATGAAAACAAAAACAAAAAATGTAAAAATAAATAAAACTAAGGAACATGCCGGTGTTGCCAGCGCGGGTGGCCCAGCCTAGATGCTCACGCGCTTCAGCGAGTCAGATGCCTCGACTCGCTGAACGCAAGGAATAGCAATGCCTGGACTGGGCGTGGTTGTATTTGTCAACTGGTATGTATACTGGGCCATTTTTTTCTGGCCCTGTAACTAGATGTTCTAGCCCATGATAACGTTTTTTCGGAAACCTAGGAGCCTCCGCTTAGGCGATTAGGGTTTCGTGGAGCACGGCGGCGCTCGCCAGATCTTGATTGGCGGGGTGCGTGATTGGCCGGGCAAGATGTCCTCATCGGGCGCCGGCAGGGGGGGTGGGTCTAATCCCACGCCTGGGCGGACAGAGAACCAAGGAGAGAAGGCGCAGGCGGCACCAGGATCGTCGGGCGCGGCTATGGCTCAACTGGAAGAGGCCCTTGGAAAACTCGGGATCACCGACGAGGAGGCGACGCCTCTAGTTATTGATGATCGGGAAGACGAAGCTCCGGTGAAGTGGCTACTTGCAGGGAAGGTTTTGAACCGCAATCTCCTCCATATCCGAACCATAAGCAATGCCCTCCGCCCAGCTTGGGGAAACCCTAGGGGGTTGAAGTTCACGTCCATGGGAGATAATATGTTCGTGGCTGTGTTTGAATCCAAGAGAGACAAAGATCAGATCTGGGACGGATCGCCGTGGCATGTGAGCAAGAACGCGGTAATCCTTGCTGAATTTGAGGAGTGTATGAGGCCGGATGAGGTGAGTTTTGACCGGCTGCAGTTATGGGCACGAGTTATCAATCTTCCCTACAATCTCAGGGATGATGTATGGGGCAAAGAAATCGCAAAGCAGATTGATAAGAAGGCTTCCTCGGTGCAGTTTGACCACACGGGAGGTTATTTGCGCGCGAGAGTCACCATTGATGTGAGTAAATCTCTGAGGAGGTGGATTTTAATTGAATCGGCCAGGAGGAAGAAGCAAGACTTGTATGAGATACAATATGAAAATGTGCCGCACTTCTGTTTTTCCCGTGGCCGCTTGGGACATTCGGAGCTCTTTTGCCCTACCCCGGGGAAGAGAGACAAGAACGGAGATCTCCCCTTTGGGGCAGGCCTGCGTGCTCCGGAGAAGAGGAGGAAAGATTTCTCGGGTGACAGTACGAAGAGAGAGCACACTACAGCCAGCACCAGCAAACGAGAATCAAAGAACTCTAGTAATGTTGCTACGGGCAAAACTACTGTGGAGGTTACCTCACCGATCAAATCTCGCTTACCAAAAAGAAAGGAGGTGCCTACCCAGGAATACCAAAGAGTTAATCAACCACTATTGTTGAAATCTGCTGTGGAGCATGAAGACGTGAGCAATAGTGAGGATGGTTCAGAGGGGCAGAATGAAGAGGACAGGCTTAGGAAGAAGAAGCCAACACCAGAAAATTCGGCAGAGGCTACGGTGCAGCCCTGCCCGTCCAAATGAATTGCATGAGCTGGAACTGCCGGGGGCTTGGGAACCTCGAGGCAGTTCGCGAGCTTCGCAGCATTGTGAAGCAAGAAGGTCCTGCCCTTTTATTTGTAATGGAAACTAAAATAAGGGCAAAGAGAGTGGAAAACCTGAAACTCACGTTGGGGTTTGCGGGTTGTTTCGCAATCGATAGTGATGGTCTGAGTGGTGGTGTTGGACTGTTCAGGTCGAAGGAAGTTTCAGTTGAGTTGAAGAATTATAGTCTGAGTCATATTGACGTCATAGGTAACGAGGGACAAGTTTCTCCGCCATGGAGATTTACAGGTTTCTATGGAGCACCGAGAGCAGAGAATCGTTACCATAGCTAGCGCTTCATGAGAACTCTTTATGCGATCCAACATCGAGCTTGGATCTGCGTTGGTGATTTTAATGAGACCTTGTATGGGTCCGAGCACTTCAGCCGTGCGGCACGGCCGGAGTGGCAGATGCGGGCCTTCCGCGAGGTGGTGCAAGAGTGCGCCCTACAGGATCTAGGGTGGAATGGCTTGGAATACACATGGGATAACAAACAGCAAGGGGAAGCGAATGTGAAAGCACGACTCGATCGTGCGCTCGCAAATGAGGATTTTTTCAATCTTTTTCCCCTTACTCGAGTTAGACATGTCAGTTCCATAGAATCTGATCATTGTTTTCTTATAATTGAACTTAGTGAGCATCAACTTATGAATAATAAAGGGAAGAAGCAGTTCCGTTATGAGAATGTATGGCAGTCTCATGCAGACTATGATGAGCTTGTAAATGAATCATGGAAGAGGCTACATCGGGGACAGGGACTTGCAGGTATAGCCGGTACCCTGCAACAACTACAGGGCGAACTGGGTACCTAGGGTGCCCGGGAGTTTGGGAACCTTTCCCGGACTGTTAAAAAGTTGTAGAAGCTAGAAACTCTCCGGAAACATTCAGTGGGGCGTGGTCCTTCTGATGAGGAGGTAGTTACAGCACAAAAATTGAGAGAAGCTCTTCGGCAGGAAGAAGTATGGGTGCGACAGCGATCGCGAGTCCGCTGGTTGCGAGCCGGTGATTGGAATACGTCATATTTTCAAGCCCAAGCAAGACAGCGTAAGCGTATGAAAAAGAACTTGAGGCTGAGAAGACGGGATGATACGATCTGTCAAACACCCGAAGAGGACAAAGAAGAGGTTCAATCCTTTTATCAGATGCTCTACACCTCTCAAGGTTTTAATGACATGGAGGGCTTCCTTCAGTTTGTACCAGCACGGGTCAGCGAGGAAATGAATACAGAACTGACCAAGCCCTATGTTGCCGCTGAAGTTAAGGCGGCGCTGTTCCAGATGGCACCCTCAAAGGCGCCGGGAGTGGACCGTTTTACAGCAGGTTTCTTTCAGCGACATTGGGCTCTTGTGGAAAAGGACCTAGTGCCGGTAGTATTGGATTTTCTGAACGGGGGAGAGATGCCAGTGGGTAGAAATGACACTTCAATTACTCTCATTCCGAAGGTGAGACACCCCCAGTCTATCTCACAGTACCGACCTATATCGCTCTGTCCAGTGCCGTATAAAATTGCGGCAAAAGCTATAACCAACCGTTTGAAACCTTGGATGGATGCGATAGTGGGAGAGGAACAGAGTGCGTTCGTCCCGGGACGACTCATCACAGATAATGTGCTTGTTGCTTTCGAGAGTATACATTCGATGAAAAGAAGGAAGAAAGGAAAACAATTTTCATGTGCCGTTAAGTTGGATATGATGAAGGCATATGACCGGGTGGAGTGGCATTACCTGGAAGCAATGCTTCTCAGACTGGGCTTCGATGCTCCTTTTGTTCGTCTGATTATGAGGTGCGTCACTTCCGTCAGATTCTCAGTTCGGATGAATGGTGAATTACTACCTTCCTTCACGACTGAGACAAGGTTGCCCTGCGTCCCCCTTCCTGTTTCTATTATGTGCGGAAGGACTAACCTCCTTGTTAAATCATTTTGGTGGACATTTTGTGGACAGAGGTATTCAGGTGTCATGCAGGTCACCCTGGATCAACCATCTACTCTTCGCCGACGACAGCCTCATCTTCATTAGTGCGACGGTGGAGAGTGTCGACAGATTGAATCAAATCTCTCCCTAATAATAAAGCACGGATTGGGTCTCCGGGTTCACCGTTATATTTTTTTTTTACTTTCCGTACGTGGTCTCTTTTGCTGGTCCCTACGAGGTGGTACTATTTTCTATTCTACCTTGCTCCACGTCTCCTCTCCTCGATGGAATTTTAAAAGAATCGTACGTACAGGTACGGAGAGCCACGCCAGCCCATCTAACTAACCGCAAAAAACATGGGCCTCCTTATGGGCCGCGTGCACGTGAGTGGGCTTTCTTATCTTAGGTCTTAGAGAAAGAAAAAAGAAACCGCTACAATACAGAATCGAACCTGAGATCTATTATAATTCTTTCAATCAGGACAACCAACTGAGATAAACATATTACGTGCAGAATAGTCCCACCTCGCAATTTCAAACATAGGCAAACCAGTTAAAATACCAGCCGCCGCAGTAATTAACAAACAGCCGTGAAAAAGGGGCAGCTAATTAAGTGGATGGGGTAATTATTGTGCGCGGCTAATTCAAAGGAAGGATGGTGTGGGCTCGGAAGAATATAAAGGAAGGATGGTGTGGCAGAATATTTAAATTTATGGGATCCTTAATAAGGCAAGGAAGGATTGTGATGGGATTGCGAGAATATTTAAATGACTGGGATTTATGTGAGGCTAATAATTAAAAGGGAGGATTTGATTGTGGGCTGAATATTTGGGATCCGGCTTGCCTGCTCCCTTCCCATGCTCCCATCCGTGCTTCCACTTCATCCTATGGCTGTCCTTTTTCCTTTTTCTTTTCTAATCTAATATTTGGGAGCAGGCAAGTCTCGTCCGAATATTTGAAGACGGTCGAGGAGGACTGTGTGATCCGGACAAACGTGACCACCATTGACAATGGTGACGAAAAGAAGAATTAGTAACAATAATGTGTCTCTAGAAATGTATAATTTTTTTATGGCCGGTTGTATCGGCGCTAATAACATTTTTTCCCCTACCGATCTCTACGTGCCCAATAATAAAAGAAAATAGCATGCTATAGAGTCAAATAAAGTCTTCCATAAATAGTATTAATATGTCAATCAACCATGTGATCTCATCATCAAAGCTTTTTTATTAATATTAATGTTATTTAGAGAGATAAGGCAGTACGTACGTCTTCTCATTATTACAATTGAAAGCATGTTTTAGGACCTCTAGAGCTTGATACCTACTATTTTTATTTTTTAGAATTGTTTGTGTAAAATGCATGTATTTCCACTTTTTATTTTGTTAATATTGTGTGAAAACGGCACGGATCACTGACAACTGGTGCTCACCAGCCACCTAGCACATCCCAACACCACATCTACAACCATCATGGAATATATTTCAAGCTGGGATAGAAGATAACCAGTTCTATTTTAACTTACAATATGATGATGAATTATAGCTCTATATAGAAAATTAAAGTCCATTTGGAATCGGTAGAAAACTTGCTACTCCTGTATCATTGTGTTTTGCCCATTTAATTCTAACCAAATTTAAATACACATTAATTGCGTCTTCCGTAGCAACGCACGGACATTTTTGCTAGTCCTACAAATTTATGCAGACTGTTCGGGGCAGAGTGTGAATAAAACAAAAAGCTCGGTTTTCTTCTCTTCGAATACGCCAATAGGGAGACGCCACATAGTGAAGCAAAGGTTGGGTATTTGCATGGAGGCATTCAGTGAGCGCTACCTTGGTCTTCCTACAGCAGTGGGAAGGATCACCAGCGAGACGTTTGATCATATTGGCGATCGGGCGTGGACTAGCATGCAAGGATGGTCTGAAAGGAATTTTGCTTGTGCAGGACGTGAAATTCTTGTGAAATCAATAGTGCAAGCAATACCTACCTTCAACATGTCCTGTTTCTGCCTCACGAAGAAAGTTTGCAAGAAGTATACAGCAAACATGGCGAAATATTGGTGGAGCAGCTCACTTGATAAACGGTCTTTGCACTGGATATCGTGGAAGTCGCTCGCATCTCCAAAAATTAACGGCGGAATGGGCTTCCGTGATATGGAACTCTTCAACATTGCTCTCCTAGGGAAACATGGTTGGAGGTTCATGACCAGCCCAGACTCTTTATGTGCTCGTGTTATGAAGAGCAGGTACTTCCCAAATACTGATTTCATGCATGCAACAATGTCGCAATCATCCTCTGCCATATGGAGAGCTATTGTGGCTGGGCGGGAAGCTCTTCGAGCTGGTCTGATTATGCGTGTTGGGGATGGCAGTTCCATCTCTGTTTGGAATGACAACAGTTCCATCTCTGTTTGGAATGACAAGTGGATCCCAGGTACAATACGCATGTTCCCTATGATTAGGCCAGCCAATTCTCTAATCCAGTTTGTTCAGGAGTTAATTGATGATGTAAATTGGAGATGGAAGGATGATCTAATCCGTAACACTTTCCTAGCACCAGACGCAGAGCCTATCTTAAACATACCACTATGCAATGGGAGAGCTAACGTGCAGGAGGGGGGCAGCGGAGGCCGCGGCGGAGCTGCGGCAAGGCAGCGTGGCACGACGACGTGGTCGGCGCGCGGCGACAGGCGGCGCGAGCGCGCAAGCGAGAGAGAGAGAGAGGGAGAGAGAGAGAGAGGCGCGGGCTCACGGTGGGGGTAGGGCACGAGGCAGCAGGTGTCGTGGGGGAGGACGGGGACGTCGTCGGCGTCGAGGAGGCAGGCCGGTGGGGGGA
>NC_041390.1:208330898-208355354 GCF_002162155.2 Triticum dicoccoides | reverse complement strand
GCGGTCACCCCGATCCCGATCCGGATCGGGGGAGCGAGGGGGGAGCGAGTGGGGGGGGGGGGCGAGTGGGGCGACGGGGTGGACGGCTAGGGTTTCGGGAGGGGTTAAGGAGAGGGGTTGGGCCGGTGGCCTGGCCGGCTGTGGCCTGGTTGGCCGAAGCCCAAGGGGCCGGGGGGTTCTTTTATTTTATTTTTGCTTTCTGTTTTGTTTATTTTCCTTTTATTTAATTTGTTTTACTGCTTTAATTCAACTTAGGGCATATAAGTATTTTATAAATTTGTGTTTTCTTTACTATAATTATCTATGTAATATTTGGCACTAACTGAACATTTTTGTTTTGATGTTTGAAAACTTTTGATGTTTGACAATATTTAAATTTTGAACTTGAAAGTTTTGAACCGACGCGAGATTAGCAACAGTAAACGAGGTGATGTGGCATCATTAGCAAAGATTCACTGTAGCTTAAATATCTGGACGTCACAATTCTCCTCCACTACAAGAAATCTTGTCCCGAGATTTAGGAGGTAGAAGGAAACAGTGCGGGGTATTCATCACGCAGGCGGTCCTCGCGTTCCCAAGTGGCTTCATCTTCAGAATGGTGCGACCACTGGACTTTGAGGAACTTGATCGCCTTCTGAAGTGTGCGGCGTTCAGCTTGGTCAAGAATGCAGACCGGATGCTCTTTATAGGAGAGGTCCTGTTGCAATTCGAGCACTTCATGATCCACTGCTCGGATTGGATCCTTGAAGCAACGGCGGAGTTGTGACACGTGGAACACATCGTGAACCTGGGAAAGGTTCGGCGGAAGCTCCAGTTTATATGCCACTTTTCCACGCCTTTCGAGAATAGTGAAGGGACCGATATAGCGAGGAGCTAGCTTGCCCTTGATCCCGAAGCGGTGAGCACCCTTCATTGGTGTAACTCGAAGATAAGCCTTTTCGCCAGGTTGATAGACCATGTCTTGGTGATGGCGGTCATACTGACTTTTCTGACGTGACTGAGCAGTCTTGAGATTCTCGCGAATAATGCGAACTTGTTCTTCGGCCTGTTGGATAATATCCGGACCGAAGAGTGGACGTTCCCCAGTTTTTGACCAGTTCAGAGGGGTCCGACACTTTCGTCCATATAGCACTTCGAAGGGGGACATCTTCAGACTAGCTTGATAGCTATTATTATAAGAGAACTCGGCATATGGAAGAGATTCCTCCCATTTCTTGCCGAAGGAAATTACACAAGCTCGAAGCATGTCTTCGAGAACTTGGTTGACACGCTCAACCTGTCCTTGCAACTGAGGATGAAACGCCGTACTGAACGACAGGTGAGTTCCCATAGCTTCTTGGAAACTCGCCCAAAATCTTGAAGTGAATAAGCTGCCACGGTCTGAACTGATAACCAGTGGAATACCGTGAAGTGAAACAATTCTGGACATGTAGAGAGTAGCAAGCTGACTAGCAGTGATTGTCCCTTTGACCGCCAGAAAATGTGCAACTTTAGAAAGCCGGTCAATGACGACAAGAATAGCATCATTACCTTTCTGTGATTTGGGAAATCCAGTGACGAAGTCCATTTCAACATGGTCCCATTTCCATTCAGGAATAGAGATAGGTTGCAGAGTTCCAGCCGGCCGTTGATGCTCTGCTTTGATACGGCGGCAAACGTCACACTCAGCAACATAACGAGCAATATCCTGCTTCATATTAGACCACCAGAATCTTTGATGAATATCCTGGTACATCTTTGTACTACTAGGATGAATAGACAAAGGCGTATCATGAGCTTCTTTCCTAACCTCTTTAGTCTGATCCAGGTTTTTCCTCGAACGTGGTACCACTAGGCGGACTTTGAAGTACAAGGCGCCATCATCGGTGATAGAGAAGAAGGAGGTCTTTCCTTCTGCTAGATGACGTTTAATCTTATGGACTTCAGAGTCATAACCTTGAATAGTCTTTATACCAGCTACGAGATCCGGTACGACAGCCAGGGTATTTAGAGAACCCTTAGTAACAACACGAAGATTCATCTTCTGAAACTCTGGGGGAGGGGGGCGAGTGCTCCAGGAGGAACAATATGAAGGTTCAGCTTTCTAAATTCTTCGACAAGCGAGGGCTGAACTTTGTGAACCTGGAGGTGATTGCAATAAGACTTGCGGCTCAAGGCATCAGCCATTACATTAGCCTTGCCGGGGGTATAGGATATACCCACGTCAAAGTCTGCAACAGTCTCCATCCATCTCTGCTGACGGAGGTTCAGATCTGGCTGAGTAAACAGATACTTCAGACTTTGGTGGTCGGTGTGTTGGGGAACGTGGCATAAATTCAAAATTTTCCTACGTGTCACCAAGATCAATCTATGGAGTCATCTAGCAACGAGGGAGGATTGGATCTACATACCCTTGTAGATCGCGCGCGGAAGCGTTCAAGAGAACGGGGTTGATGGAGTCGTACTCGTCGTGATTCAAATCACCGATGATCCTAGCGCCGAACGGACGGCACCTCCGCGTTCAACACACGTATGGAGCAGCGACGTCTCCTCCTTCTTGATCCAGCAAGGGGGAAGGAGAGGTTGATGGAGATCCAACAACACGACGGCGTGGTGGTGGAAGTAGCGGGATTCCAACAGGGCTTCGCTAAGCGCTGCGGGAGGAGGGAGATGTGTCACGGGAGGGAGAGGGAGGCGCCAGGCCTTAAGTATGGTTGCTCCTCCTTTTCCCCACTATATATAGGGCCAAGGGAGAGGGGGGAGGCGCAGCCCTTGCCCCTTCCTCCAAGGAAGGGTGCGGCCAAGGGGGGGAGGAGTCCATCCTCCCCAAGGCACCTCGGAGGTGCCTTCCCCTTTTAGGACTCTCCCCTTTTTCTCTTCTCTTGGCGCATGGGCCTCTTGGGGCTGGTGCCCTTGGCCCATGTAGGCCAAGGCGCACCCCCTACAGCCCATGTGGCCCCCCGGGGCAGGTGGCCCCACCCGGTGGACCCCCGGGACCCTTCCGATGGTCCCGGTACAATACCGGTGACCCCGAAACTTGTCCCGATGGCCGAAATAGCACTTCCTATATATAATTCTTTACCTCCGGACCATTTCGGAACTCCTCGTGACATCCAGGATCTCATCCGGGACTCCGAACAACTTTCTGGTTACCGCATACTAATATCTCTATAACCCTAGCGTCACCGAACCTTAAGTGTGTAGACCCTACGGGTTCGGGAGACATGCAGACATGACCGAGATGACTCTCCGGTCAATAACCAACAGCGGGATCTGGATACCCATGTTGGTTCCCACATGTTCCACGATGTCAAGGACTTAATCAATCCCGTATACAATTCCCTTTGTCTAGCGGCATTGTACTTGCCCGAGATTCGATCGCCGGTATCCCGATACCTTGTTCAATCTCGTTACCGGCAAGTCTCTTTACTCGTTCCGTAACACATCATCCCGTGATCAACTCCTTGATCACATTGTGCACATTATGATGATGTCCTACCGAGTGGGCCCAGAGATACCTCTCCGTCACACGGAGTGACAAATCCCAGTCTCGATTCGTGCCAACCCAACAGACACCTTTCGGAGATACCCGTAGTGTACCTTTATAGCCACCCAGTTACTTGTGACGTTTGGCACACCCAAAGCACTCCTACGGTATCCGGGAGTTGCACAATCTCATGGTCTAAGGAAATGATACTTGACATTAGAAAAGCTTTAGCATACGAACTACACGATCTTGTGCTATGCTTAGGATTGGGTCTTGTCCATCACATCATTCTCCTAATGATGATCCCGTTATCAATGACATCCAATGTCCATGGTCAGGAAACCGTAACCATCTATTGATCAACGAGCTAGTCAACTAGAGGCTTACTAGGGACATGGTGTTGTCTATGTATCCACAGATGTATCTGAGTTTCCTATCAATACAATTCTAGCATGGATAATAAACGATTATCATGAACAAGGAAATATAATAATAATCAATTTATTATTGCCTCTAGGGCATATTTCCAACAGTCTCCCACTTGCACTAGAGTCAATAATCTAGTTCACATCGCCATGTGATTAACACTCAAGGTCACATCCCCATGTGACTAACACCCAAAGAGCTTACTAGAGTCAATAATCTAGTTCACATCACTATGTGATTAACACTCAATGAGTTCTGGGTTTAATCATGTTATGCTTGTGAGAGAGGTTATAGTCAACGGGTCTGAACCTTTCAGATCCGTGTGTGCTTTACAAATCTCTATGTCATCTCCTAGATGCAGCTACCACGCTCTATTTGGAGCCATTTCAAATAACTGTTCTACATGGAGCTATTCTAAATTGTTGCTCCATTATACGTATCCGGTATCTCTACTCAGAGCTATCCGGATAGGTGTTAAGCTTGCATCGACGTAACCCTTTACGACGAACTCTTTTACCACCTCCATAATCGAGAAAATTCCTTAGTCCACTAGTTACTAAGGATAACTTTGACCGCTGTCCTGTGATCCATACTTGGATCACTCTTGTACCCCTTGACTGACTCATGGCAAGGCACACTTCAGGTGCGGTACACAGCATAGCATACTGTAGAGCCTATGTCTTAAGCATAGGGGACGACCTTCGTCCTTTCTCTCTATTCTGTCATGGTCGAGCTTTAAGTCTTAACTTCATACCTTACCACTCAGGCAAGAACTCCTTCTTTGACTGGTCCATCTTGAACACCTTCAAGATCATGTCAAGGTATGTGCTCATTTGAAAGTACCATTAAGCGTTTTGATCTAACCTTATAGATCTTGATGCTCAATGTTCAAGTAGCTTAATCCAAGCTTTCCATTGAAAAACACTTTCCAAATAACCCTATATGCTTTCCAGAAATTCTACGTCATTTCTGATCAACAATATGTCAACAACATATACTCATCAGAAATTCTATAGTGCTCCCACTCACTTCTTTGGAAATACAAGTTTCTCATAAACTTTGTATAAACCCAAAATCTTTGATCATCTCATCAAAGCATACATTCCAACTCCGAGATGCTTACTCCAGTCCTTAGAAGGATTGCTGGAGCTTTGCATACTTATTAGCATCTTTCAGGATTGACAAAACCTTCCGGTTATATCACATACAACCTTTCCTCAAAAATCGTCGAGGAAACAATGTTTTGATATCCTATCTGCAAGATTTCATAAATGATGCAGTAATTGCTAATATAGTTCCAACAGACTCTTAGCATCGCTACGAGTGAGAAAGTCTCACCGTAGTCAACTCCTTGAACTTGTCGGAAACTTCTTAACGACAAGTCGAGCTTTCTTAATGGTGACATTTACCATCATTGTCCGTCTTCCTTTTAAAATCCATATGTACCTAACAGCCTTACGACCATCAAGTAGTTCTGCCAAAGTCTACACTTTGTTTTCATATATGGATCCTCTCTCGGATTATATGGCCTCGAGCCATTTTGGAATCCAGGCCCACCATCGCTTCTCCATAGCTTGTATGTTCATTATTGTCTAGCAACATGACTTCCAAGACAGGATTACGTACCATTCTGAAGTAGTACGCATCCTTGTTATCCCACGAGGTTTGGTAGTGGCTTGATCTAAAGTTTCATGATCACTATCATAAGCTTCCACTTCAATTGGTGTAGGTGCCACAGGAACAACTTCATGTGCCCTGCCACACACTAGTTGAAGAGACGGTTCAATAACCTCATCAAGTCTCCACCATCCTCCCACTCAATTCTTTCGAGAGAAACTTTTCCTCGAGAAAGGGCCCGATTCTAGAAACAATCCCTTATTGCTTTCGGATCTAAGACAGGAGGTATACCCAACTGTTTTGGGTGTCCTATGAAGATGCATTTATCCACTTTGGGTTCGAGCTTATCAGCCTGAAACTTTTTCACATAAGCGTCGCAGCCCCAAACTTTTAAGAAATGACAGCTTAGGTTTCTCTAAACCATAGTTCATACGGTGTCACCTCATCGGAATTACGTGGTGCCCTATTTAAAGTGAATGTGGTTGTCTCTAATGCCTAACCCATAAACTATTGTGGTAATTCGATAAGAGACATCATGGTATGCATCATATCCAATAGGGTGCAGTTATGATGTTCGGACACACCATCACACTATGGTGTTCCAGACTGTATTGGTTGTGAAACAATTTCCACAATGTCTTAATTCTGTGCCAAACTCGTAATTCAGATATTCATCTCTATGATCATATCATAGGTCTTTTATCCTCTTGTCACGACGATCTTTCAACTTCACCCTGAAATTACTTGAACCTTTCAATAATTCAGACTCGTGATTCATCAAGTAAATGTACTCAACATCTACTCAAACCATCTGTGAAGTAAGAACATAATGATGTCCACTACACGCCTCAACACTCATTGGATTGCACACATCAAAATGTATTACTTCCAACAAGTTGCTTTCTAGTTCCATTTTACTGAAAAACGAGGCTTTCAGTCATCTTGCCCATGTGGTATGATTTGCATGTCTCAAGTGATTCAAAATCAAGTGAGTCCAAATGATCCATCTGTATAGAGTTTCTTCATGCATATCTACCAACAAACATGGTTCGCATGTCTCAATCCTTTCAAAAATGAGTGAGTCCAAAGATCCATCAACATGGAGCTTCTTCATGTGTTTTATACCGATATGACTTAAGTGGCAGTGCCACAAGTAGGTGGTACTATCATTACTATCTTTTGGCATGAACATGTGTATCACTACGATCGAGATTCAATGAACCATTCATTTTAGGTGCAAGACCATTGAAGGTATTATTCAAATAAACAGAGTAACCGTTATTCTCCTTAAATGAATAACCGTATTGCGATAGACATAATCCAATCATGTCTATGCTCAATGCAAACACCAAATAACAATTATTTAGGTTTTAATACCAATCTCGATGGTAGAGGGAGCGTGCGATGCTTGATCATATCAACCCTGGAAACACTTCCAACACATATCGTCAGCTCACCTTTAGCTAGTCTCCGTTCAATCCGTAGCTTTTATTTCGAGTTACTAACACTCAGCAACCGAACCGGTATCTAATACCCTGGTGCTAGAGTACTAGTAAAGTACACATCAACACAATGTATATCCAACATACTTCTATCAACCTTGCCAGCCTTCTAATCTACCAAGTATCTAGGGTAATTCTGCTCCAGTGGCTGTTCCCCTTATTATAGAAGCACTTAGTCTCGGGTTTGGGTTCAACCTTGGGTTTCTTCACCAGAGCAGCAGCTGAATTGCCGTTTCATGAAGTATCCCTTCTTGCCCTTGCCCTTCTTGAAACTAGTGGTTTCACCAACCATCAACAATTGACGCTCCTTCTTGATTTCTACTTTGGTGTCAAACATCGCGAATATCTCAAGGATCATCATATATGTCCCTGATATATTATAGTTCATCACGAAGCTCTAGCAGCTTGGTGGCAATGACTTTGGAGAACCATCACTATTTCATCTGGAAGATCAACTCCCACTCGATTCAAGCGATTGTTGTACTCAGACAATCTGAGCACAAGCACAACAATTGAGCTTTTCTCCTTAGTTTGCAGGCTAAGAAAATCGTCGGAGGTCTTATACCTCTTGACGTGGGCACGAGCCTGAAATCCCAATTTCAGCCCTCGAAACATCTCATATGTTTCGCGATGTTTCAAAACGTCTTCGGTGCCTCAACTCTAAACTGTTTAACTGAACTATCACGTAGTTATCAAAATGTGTATGTCAGATGTTCGCAACATCCACAGACAACGTTCGAGGTTCAGCACACTGAGCGGTGCATTAAGGACATAAGCCTTCTATGAAGCAATGAGGACAATCCTCAGTTTACGGACCTAGTCCGCATAATTGCTACTATCAACTTTCAACTAAATTTTCTCTAGGAACATATCTAAACAGTAGAACTAAAGCGCGAGCTACGACATAATTTGCGAAGATCTTTTGACTACGTTTAGGATAATTAAGTTCATCTTATGAACTCCCACTCAGATAGACATCCCTCTAGTCATCTAAGTGATTACATGATCCGAGTCAACTAGGCCGTGTCCGATCATCACGTGAGACGGACTAGTCATCATCGGTGAACATCTTCATGTTGATCATATCTACCATACGACTCATGCTCGACCTTTCGGTCTTCTGTGTTCCGAGGCCATGTCTGTACATGCTAGGCTCGTCAAGTCAACCTAAGTGTTTGCATGTGTTCCGAGGCCATGTCTGTACATGCTAGGCTCGTCAACACCCGTTGTATTCGAACGTAAGAATCTATACACCCGATCATCACGTGGTGCTTCGAAACTACGAACTGTCGCAACGGTGCACAGTTAGGGGGAACACTTACTTGAAATTTTAATGAGAGATCATCTTATTTACTACCGTCGTTCTTAGTAAACAAGATGTATAAACATGATAAACATCACATGCAATCAAATAATAGTGACATGATATGGCCAATATCATATAGCTCCTTTGATCTCCATCTTCGGGCTCCATGATCATCTTGTCACCGGCATGACACCATGATCTCCATCATCATGATCTCCATCATCGTGTCTCCATGAAGTTGCCTCGCCAACTATTACTTCTACTTCTACAGCTAACGGTTAGCAATAAAGTAAAGTAATTACATGAGTTTATGTTGACACGCATGTCATAAATAAAGACAACTCATATGGCTCCTGCCGGTTGTCATACTCATCGACATGCAAGTCGTGATTCCTATTACAAGAACATGATCAATCTCATACATCACATATATCATTCATCACATCCTTTTGGCCATATCACATCACAAGGCATACCCTGCAAAAACAAGTTAGACGTCCTCTAATTGTTGTTTGCATGTTTTACGTGGCTGCTATGGGTTTCTAGCAAGAACGTTTCTTACCTACGCAAAGACCACAACGTGATATGCCAATTGCTATTTACCCTTCACAAGGACCCTTTTCATCGAATCCGATCCGACTAAAGTGGGAGAGACAGACACCCGCTAGCCACCTTATGCAACTAGTGCATGTCTGTCGGTGGAACCAGTCTCACGTAAGAGTACATGTAAGGTCGGTCCGGGCCGCTTCATCCCACGATGCCGCCGAATCAAGATAAGACTAGTAATGGCAAGCATATTGAACAAAATCAACGCCCACAACTACTTTGTGTTCTACTCGTGCATAGAAACTACACATAGACCTAGCTCATGATGCCACTATTGGGGAACGTAGCATAAATTCAAAATTTTCCTACGTGTCACCAAGATCAATCTATGGAGTCATCTAGCAACGAGGGAGGATTGGATCTACATACCCTTGTAGATCACGCGCGGAAGCGTTCAAGAGAACGGGGTTGATGGAGTCGTACTCGTCGTGATTCAAATCACCGATGATCCTAGCGCCGAACGGACGGCACCTCCGCGTTCAACACACGTACGGAGCAGCGACGTCTCCTCCTTCTTGATCCAGCAAGGGGGAAGGAGAGGTTGATGGAGATCCAACAACACGACGGCGTGGTGGTGGAAGTAGCGGGATTCCAACAGGGCTTCGCTAAGCGCTGCGGGAGGAGGGAGATGTGTCACGGGAGGGAGAGGGAGGCGCCAGGCCTTAGGTATGGTTGCTCCTCCTTTTCCCCACTATATATAGGGCCAAGGGAGAGGGGGGAGGCGCAGCCCTTGCCCCTTCCTCCAAGGAAGGGTGTGGCCAAGGGGGGGAGGAGTCCATCCTCCCCAAGGCACCTCGGAGGTGCCTTCCCCTTTTAGGACTCTCCCCTTTTTCTCTTCTCTTGGCGCATGGGCCTCTTGGGGCTGGCGCCCTTGGCCCATGTAGGCCAAGGCGCACCCCCTACAGCCCATGTGGCCCCCCGGGGCAGGTGGCCCCACCCGGTGGACCCCCGGGACCCTTCCGGTGGTCCCGGTACAATACCGGTGACCCCGAAACTTGTCCCGATGGCCGAAATAGCACTTCCTATATATAATTCTTTACCTCCGGACCATTCCGGAACTCCTCGTGACCTCCGGGATCTCATCCGGGACTCCGAACAACTTTCGGGTTACCGCATACTAATATCTCTATAACCCTAGCGTCACTGAACCTTAAGTGTGTAGACCCTACGGGTTCGGAGACATGCAGACATGACCGAGATGACTCTCCGGTCAATAACCAACAGCGGGATCTGGATACCCATGTTGGTTCCCACATGTTCCACGATGTCAAGGACTTAATCAATCCCGTATACAATTCCCTTTGTCTAGCGGCATTGTACTTGCCCGAGATTCGATCGCCGGTATCCCGATACCTTGTTCAATCTCGTTACCGGCAAGTCTCTTTACTCGTTCCGTAACACATCATCCCGTGATCAACTCCTTGATCACATTGTGCACATTATGATGATGTCCTACCGAGTGGGCCCAGAGATACCTCTCCGTCACACGGAGTGACAAATCCCAGTCTCGATTCGTGCCAACCCAACAGACACCTTTCGGAGATACCCGTAGTGTACCTTTATAGCCACCCAGTTACGTTGTGACGTTTGGCACACCCAAAGCACTCCTACGGTATCCGGGAGTTGCACAATCTCATGGTCTAAGGAAATGATACTTGACATTAGAAAAGCTTTAGCATACGAACTACACGATCTTGTGCTATGCTTAGGATTGGGTCTTGTCCATCACATCATTCTCCTAATGATGATCCCGTTATCAATGACATCCAATGTCCATGGTCAGGAAACCGTAACCATCTATTGATCAACGATCTAGTCAACTAGAGGCTTACTAGGGACATGGTGTTGTCTATGTATCCACACATGTATCTGAGTTTCCTATCAATACAATTCTAGCATGGATAATAAACGATTATCATGAACAAGGAAATATAATAATAATCAATTTATTATTGCCTCCAGGGCATATTTCCAACAGTCTCCCACTTGCACTAGAGTCAATAATCTAGTTCACATCGCCATGTGATTAACACTCAAGGTCACATCCCCATGTGACTAACACCCAAAGAGTTTACTAGAGTCAATAATCTAGTTCACATCACTATGTGATTAACACTCAATGAGTTCTGGGTTTAATCATGTTATGCTTGTGAGAGAGGTTATAGTCAACGGGTCTGAACCTTTCAGATCCGTGTGTGCTTTACAAATCTCTATGTCATCTCCTAGATGCAGCTACCACGCTCTATTTGGAGTCATTTCAAATAACTGTTCTACATGGAGCTATTCTAAATTGTTGCTCCATTATACGTATCCGGTATCTCTACTCAGAGCTATCCGGATAGGTGTTAAGCTTGCATCGACGTAACCCTTTACAACGAACTCTTTTACCACCTCGATAATCGAGAAAATTACTTAGTCCACTAGTTACTAAGGATAACTTTGACCGCTGTCCTGTGATCCATACTTGGATCACTCTTGTACCCCTTGGCTGACTCATGGCAAGGCACACTTCAGGTGCGGTACACAGCACAGCATACTGTAGAGCCTATGTCTTAAGCATAGGGGACGACCTTCGTCCTTTCTCTCTATTCTGCCATGGTCGAGCTTTAAGTCTTAACTTCATACCTTACCACTCAGGCAAGAACTCCTTCTTTGACTGGTCCATCTTGAACACCTTCAAGATCATGTCAAGGTATGTGCTCATTTGAAAGTACCATTAAGCGTTTTGATCTAACCTTATAGATCTTGATGCTCAATGTTCAAGTAGCTTAATCCAGGCTTTCCATTGAAAAACACTTTCCAAATAACCCTATATGCTTTCCAGAAATTCTACGTCATTTCTGATCAACAATATGTCAACAACATATACTCATCAGAAATTCTATAGTGCTCCCACTCACTTCTTTGGAAATACAAGTTTCTCATAAACTTTGTATAAACCCAAAATCTTTGATCATCTCATCAAAGCATACATTCCAACTCCGAGATGCTTACTCCAGTCCTTAGAAGGATTGCTGGAGCTTTGCATACTTATTAGCATCTTTTAGGATTGACAAAACCTTCCGGTTGTATCACATACAAACTTTCCTCAAAAATCGTCGAGGAAACAATGTTTTGATATCCTATCTGCAAGATTTCATAAATGATGCAGTAATTTCTAATATAGTTCCAACAGACTCTTAGCATCGCTACGAGTGAGAAAGTCTCACCGTAGTCAACTCCTTGAACTTGTCGGAAACTTCTTAGCGACAAGTCGAGCTTTCTTAATGGTGACATTTACCATCATTGTCCGTCTTCCTTTTAAAATCCATATGTACCTAACAGCCTTACGACCATCAAGTAGTTCTGCCAAAGTCTACACTTTGTTTTCATATATGGATCCTCTCTCGGATTATCTGGCCTCGAGCCATTTTGGAATCCAGGCCCACCATCGCTTCTCCATAGCTTGTAGGTTCATTGTTGTCTAGCAACATGACTTCCAAGACAGGATTACGTACCATTCTGAAGTAGTACGCATCCTTGTTATCCCACGAGGTTTGGTAGTGGCTTGATCTGAAGTTTCATGATCACTATCATAAGCTTCCACTTCAATTGGTGTAGGTGCCACAGGAACAACTTCATGTGCCCTGCCACACACTAGTTGAAGAGACGGTTCAATAACCTCATCAAGTCTCCACCATCCTCCCACTCAATTCTTTCGAGAGAAACTTTTCCTCGAGAAAGGGCCCGATTCTAGAAACAATCCCTTATTGCTTTCGGATCTAAGACAGGAGGTATACCCAACTGTTTTGGGTGTCCTATGAAGATGCATTTATCCACTTTGGGTTCGAGCTTATCAGCCTGAAACTTTTTCACATAAGCGTCGCAGCCCCAAACTTTTAAGAAATGACAGCTTAGGTTTCTCTAAACCATAGTTCATACGGTGTCACCTCATCGGAATTACGTGGTGCCCTATTTAAAGTGAATGTGGTTGTCTCTAATGCCTAACCCATAAACTATTGTGGTAATTCGATAAGAGACATCATGGTATGCATCATATCCAATAGGGTGCAGTTATGATGTTCGGACACACCATCACACTATCGTGTTCCAGACTGTATTGGTTGTGAAACAATTTCCACAATGTCTTAATTCTGTGCCAAACTCGTAATTCAGATATTCATCTCTATGATCATATCATTGATCTTTTATCCTCTTGTCACGACGATCTTTCAACTTCACCCTGAAATTACTTGAACCTTTCAATAATTCAGACTCGTGATTCATCAAGTAAATGTACTCAACATCTACTCAAACCATCTATGAAGTAAGAACATAACGATGTCCACTACACGCCTCAACACTCATTGGACTGCACACATCAAAATGTATTACTTCCAACAAGTTGCTTTCTAGTTCCATTTTACTGAAAAACGAGGCTTTCAGTCATCTTGCCCATGTGGTATGATTTGCATGTCTCAAGTGATTCAAAATCAAGTGAGTCCAAACGATCCATCTGTATAGAGTTTCTTCATGCATATCTACCAACAAACATGGTTCGCATGTCTCAATCCTTTCAAAAATGAGTGAGTCCAAAGATCCATCAACATGGAGCTTCTTCATGTGTTTTATACCGATATGACTTAAGTGGCAGTGCCACAAGTAGGTGGTACTATCATTACTATCTTTTGGCATGAACATGTGTATCACTACGATCGAGATTCAATGAACCATTCATTTTAGGTGCAAGACCATTGAAGGTATTATTCAAATAAATAGAGTAACCGTTATTCTCCTTAAATGAATAATCGTATTGCGATAGACATAATCCAATCATGTCTATGCTCAATGCAAACACCAAATAACAATTATTTAGGTTTTAATACCAATCTCGATGGTAGAGGGAGCGTGCGATGCTTGATCATATCAACCCTGGAAACACTTCCAACACATATCGTCAGCTCACCTTTAGCTAGTCTCCGTTCAATCCGTAGCTTTTATTTCGAGTTACTAACACTCAGCAACCGAACCGGTATCTAATACCCTGGTGCTAGAGTACTAGTAAAGTACACATCAACACAATGTATATCCAACATACTTCTATCGACCTTGCCAGCCTTCTAATCTACCAAGTATCTAGGGTAATTCTGCTCCAGTGGCTGTTCCCCTTATTACAGAAGCACTTAGTCTCGGGTTTGGGTTCAACCTTGGGTTTCTTCACCAGAGCAGCAGCTGAATTGCCATTTCATGAAGTATCCCTTCTTGCCCTTGCCCTTCTAAACTAGTGGTTTCACCAACCATCAACAATTGACGCTCCTTCTTGATTTCTACTTTGGTGTCAAACATCGCGAATATCTCAAGGATCATCATATATGTCCCTGATATATTATAGTTCATCACGAAGCTCTAGCAGCTTGGTGGCAATGACTTTGGAGAACCATCACTATTTCATCTGGAAGATCAACTCCCACTCGATTCAAGCGATTGTTGTACTCAGACAATCTGAGCACAAGCACAACAATTGAGCTTTTCTCCTTAGTTTGCAGGCTAAGAAAATCGTCGGAGGTCTTATACCTCTTGACGTGGGCACGAGCCTGAAATCCCAATTTCAGCCCTCGAAACATCTCATATGTTTCGCGATGTTTCAAAACGTCTTCGGTGCCTCAACTCTAAACCGTTTAACTAAACTATCACGTAGTTATCAAAATGTGTATGTCAGATGTTCGCAACATCCACAGACAACGTTCGAGGTTCAGCACACTGAGCGGTGCATTAAGGACATAAGCCTTCTATGAAGCAACGAGGACAATCCTCAGTTTACGGACCTAGTCCGCATAATTGCTACTATCAACTTTCAACTAAATTTTCTCTAGGAACATATCTAAACAGTAGAACTAAAGCGCGAGCTACGACATAATTTGCGAAGATCTTTTGACTATGTTTAGGATAATTAAGTTCATCTTATGAACTCCCACTCAGATAGACATCCCTCTAGTCATCTAAGTGATTACATGATCCGAGTCAACTAGGCCGTGTCCGATCATCACGTGAGACGGACTAGTCATCATCGGTGAACATCTTCATGTTGATCATATCTACCATACGACTCATGCTCGACCTTTCGGTCTTCTGTGTTCCGAGGCCATGTCTGTACATGCTAGGCTCGTCAAGTCAACCTAAGTGTTTGCATGTGTTCCGAGGCCATGTGTATACATGCTAGGCTCGTCAACACCCGTTGTATTCGAACGTAAGAATCTATACACCTGATCATCACGTGGTGCTTCGAAACTACGAACTGTCGCAACGGTGCACAGTTAGGGGGAACACTTTCTTGAAATTTTAATGAGAGATCATCTTATTTACTACCGTCGTTCTTAGTAAACAAGATGTATAAACATGATAAACATCACATGCAATCAAATAATAGTGACATGATATGGCCAATATCATATAGCTCCTTTGATCTCCATCTTCGGGCTCCATGATCATCTTGTCACCGGCATGACACCATGATCTCCATCATCATGATCTCCATCATCGTGTTTCCATGAAGTTGCCTCGCCAACTATTACTTCTACTTCTACAGCTAACGGTTAGCAATAAAGTAAAGTAATTACATGACGTTTATGTTGACACGCAGGTCATAAATAAAGACAACTCCTATGGCTCCTGCCGATTGTCATACTCATCGACATGCAAGTCGTGATTCCTATTACAAGAACATGATCAATCTCGTACATCACATATATCATTCATCACATCCTTTTGGCCATATCACATCACAAGGCATACCCTGCAAAAACAAGTTAGACGTCCTCTAATTGTTGTTTGCATGTTTTACGTGGCTGCTATGGGTTTCTAGCAAGAACGTTTCTTACCTACGCAAAGACCACAACGTGATATGCCAATTGCTATTTACCCTTCACAAGGACCCTTTTCATCGAATCCGATCCGAGTAAAGTGGGAGAGACAGACACCCGCTAGCCACCTTATGCAACTAGTGCATGTCTGTCGGTGGAACCAGTCTCACGTAAGAGTACATGTAAGGTCGGTCCGGGCCGCTTCATCCCACGATGCCGCCGAATCAAGATAAGACTAGTAACGGCAAGCATATTGAACAAAATCAACGCCCACAACTACTTTGTGTTCTACTCGTGCATAGAAACTACACATAGACCTAGCTCATGATGCCACTATTGGGGAACGTAGCATAAATTCAAAATTTTCCTACGTGTCACCAAGATCAATCTATGGAGTCATCTAGCAACGAGGGAGGATTGGATCTACATACCCTTGTAGATCACGCGCGGAAGCGTTCAAGAGAACGGGGTTGATGGAGTCGTACTCGTCGTGATTCAAATCACCGATGATCCTAGCGCCGAACGGACGGCACCTCCGCGTTCAACACACGTACGGAGCAGCGACGTCTCCTCCTTCTTGATCCAGCAAGGTGGAAGGATAGGTTGATGGAGATCCAACAACACGACGGCGTGGTGGTGGAAGTAGCGGGATTCCAACAGGGCTTCGCTAAGCGCTGCGGGAGGAGGGAGATGTGTCACGGGAGGGAGAGGGAGGCGCCAGGCCTTAGGTATGGCTGCTCCTCCTTTTCCCCACTATATATAGGGCCAAGGGAGAGGGGGGAGGCGCAGCCCTTGCCCCTTCCTCCAAGGAAGGGTGCGGCCAAGGGGGGGAGGAGTCCATCCTCCCCAAGGCACCTCGGAGGTGCCTTCCCCTTTTAGGACTCTCCCCTTTTTCTCTTCTCTTGGCGCATGGGCCTCTTGGGGCTGGTGCCCTTGGCCCATGTAGGCCAAGGCGCACCCCCTACAGCCCATGTGGCCCCCCGGGGCAGGTGGCCCCACCCGGTGGACCCCCGGGACCCTTCCGATGGTCCCGGTACAATACCGGTGACCCCGAAACTTGTCCCGATGGCCGAAATAGCACTTCCTATATATAATTCTTTACCTCCGGACCATTCCGGAACTCCTCGTGACGTCCGGGATCTCATCCGGGACTCCGAACAACTTTCGGGTTACCGCATACTAATATCTCTATAACCCTAGCATCACCGAACCTTAAGTGTGTAGACCCTACGGGTTCGAGAGACATGCAGAAATGACCGAGATGACTCTCCGGTCAATAACCAACAGCGGGATCTGGATACCCATGTTGGTTCCCACATGTTCCACGATGTCAAGGACTTAATCAACCCCGTATACAATTCCCTTTGTCTAGCGGCATTGTACTTGCCCGAGATTCGATCGTCGGTATCCCGATACCTTGTTCAATCTCGTTACCGGCAAGTCTCTTTACTCGTTCCGTAACACATCATCCCGTGATCAACTCCTTGACCACATTGTGCACATTATGATGATGTCCTACCGAGTGGGCCCAGAGATACCTCTCCGTCACACAGAGTGACAAATCCCAGTCTCGATTCGTGCCAACCCAACAGACACCTTTCGGAGATACCCGTAGTGTACCTTTATAGCCACCCAGTTACGTTGTGACGTTTGGCACACCCAAAGCACTCCTACGGTATCCGGGAGTTGCACAATCTCATGGTCTAAGGAAATGATACTTGACATTAGAAAAGCTTTAGCATACGAACTACACGATCTTGTGCTATGCTTAGGATTGGGTCTTGTCCATCACATCATTCTCTTAATGATGTGATCTCGTTATCAATAACATCCAATGTCCATGGTTAGGAAACCGTAACCATCTATTGATCAACGAGCTAGTCAACTAGAGGCTTACTAGGGACATGGTGTTGTCTATGTATCCACACATGTATCTGAGTTTCCTATCAATACAATTCTAGCATGGATAATAGACGATTATCATGAACAAGGAAATATAATAATAATCAATTTATTATTGCCTCTAGGGCATATTTCCAACACGGTGAAGATTTCGCAACGATTACCGAGAAGGTAATGTCGCCACTGCTTCAGTGCATGAATGACAGCAGCAAGCTCGAGGTCGTGAACTGGGTAGTTTTCTTCGTGAGGGCGCAGTTGATGAGAGGCATAAGCAATCACTCTGCGCTCTTGCATTAGGACACGGCCTAATCCTTGACGGGAAGCGTCGTAGTAAATGACGAAGTCCTTAGTATCAGGTGGAGCAAGCACTGGGGCAGAAGTCAACTTGTCTTTGAGCGCCTGGAAACTTTCCTAACACTTGTCTGTCCAGTCGAACTTGACACCCTTATGCAACAGATTAGTCAGAGGCCTGTCAATCTTGGAGAAGTTCTCGACGAATCGACGGCAATAGCTGGCGAGACCGAGAAAACTTCGGACTTGCTTGACATTCTTCGGAGGAGTCCAATCGAGAATAGCCTGAAGTCGTTCAGGGTTGACGACAATACCATCCTTGGAGATGACATGCCCAAGATAGGTTACTTTGGGGAGCCAGAATTCACACTTGGAATACTTAGCATACAGTTGATGCTCTTGAAGCTTTTCCAGCACAAGACGAAGATGTTCAGCATGTTCTTCCTTGATCTTGGAAAATACAAGGATATCGTCCAAATAAACCACGACGAACTTGTCGAGGTAATCCATGAATATATAGTTTATCAGACGAGAGAAGGTGGCTGGAGCATTCGTTAAGCCGAATGACATGACGGTGTACTCGTATGATCCATACCGAGTCACGAAGGCGGTTTTTGGGATATCCTCTTCACGAACACAGATCTGGTAGTAACCCAACCTCAAGTTGAGTTTGGAGAACACTGATGAGCCAGCCAGTTGATCATAAAGATCATTGATCCGAGGAAGAGGGTATTTATTCTGAATGGTAGCTTGGTTTATAGGACGGTAGTCTTGGACTAATCGGTTTGTCCCATCCTTCTTCTTAACAAAGAGAGAAGGTGCTCCCCAAGGAGAGCAACTTGGGAGAATGAAACCTTTGACAAGAGATTTGTCGATTTCCTCCTTAAGCTCAATGAGTTCATGTGGCGGCATCTTGTAGGGTTGTTTGGCTATAGGGGTGGTGCCGGGTTTCAAGTCGATGATGAATTCGACAACTCTAGCAGGGGGAATCCCTGGAAGTTCTTCTGTGAAGACGTCTTGGAATTCACAAACGATGAGAATGTTTTCAATGCCCTTGAGTGGTGCAGCGTTCAACGCATTCAAGGCATAAAGTCGTGCCTCGGCGTTCTGAACTAGATGAGCTTGGTAAGCAATTATTTCATTAGAAGGGTGTAGCAGATGGACGACCTTAGTGGCGCAAACTATAGAAGCAACATGCGCTTTCAACCAATCCATCCCTAGAATGAGGTCGATGTTAGACGACTTCAGGATAATGGGAGAGGCATAGAATTCCAGCCCTTCGATTTCCATGGGGACATCGATGCCAACCAGTGAGGTTTGACATTGTCCCACGGGGTTTTTACCAATACCGAAGTGTTCATCTCCTCACATTTAACATCATGCTTGTATGCAAAATCGTCTGACATGAATGAATGCGATGCTCCTGAATCGAATAAAACAGATGCAGGTACTAAATTTACAAGGAGTGTACCCATCACGGTAGCAGGCTGGTCTAGAACTTCATTGAGATCAGTGTGGTTGGCATGAACACGACCATTGAGGTCCAAACCACACCTTCTCCTTTCCGTGAGTTATCATCAGAGCGCTTCCAGCAAAGGTCCATTCCAACATGACCAGCTGTCGCAGCTCCTCCCCTCGCCCCTCCGGTCCCAAACCCGGGGACTGGGAGAGTTGCACCATCCCGCATAGCAAGTTAGCGTCACTTCAGGCCAAGGGATTCCTCCCTCAGGCATACATGGTCCCGGTCTGAGCCGGTCTCGCCACCTATAATGGCGGAAAACAAGCGGAGAGCACCCCCAATCCTTCTAAAGGAGAGCGGGTGTGCCTCGTCCCCTATCTAATAAGGGGACAGGGATTTCCAATTCACCCGTTTCTCCACGGGCTTCTGGAGTTCTACGGCCTCCAGCTGCACCATCTCACGCCCGCCTCCGTATTGCACATCGCAGGTTTCGTCGCCCTTTGCGAGCTATTTTTAGGCGTGGAGGCTCATTTCGCGCTGTGGAAGAGGTTATTCTGCCTGGTGCCCCGTTCTGAAAAGGGGTCTATATATCAAGTGGGCGGAGCCGAAGTATGGCGCATCGCCGGGACCAGATACCTATCCGGAACCCCAAAGAAGGCGTCCGAGGACTGGCCTTCGGAATGGTTTTACATAGATGACGTCCCGCTTCCGGACCCTATCCGGGTCGGT
Source organism: Triticum dicoccoides (assembly GCF_002162155.2). Taxonomy (NCBI): domain Eukaryota; kingdom Viridiplantae; phylum Streptophyta; class Magnoliopsida; order Poales; family Poaceae; genus Triticum; species Triticum dicoccoides. The sequence continues at coordinate 208,335,211 of NC_041390.1, read as the reverse complement.
CTCCCTGAGTTCAACAGTGCTCCATTGAAGAAATGCTTGAGCTGGCGTCCGCGGAGCTCTTAGAGAGAAAGTGATAGAGACGTCCTTTACCTGATGGGCCGGATAAGACTGTTGCCGGCCAATAGGGGAAGGTTGTGAATCCGCCGAACCGACCGCCAATATTGACGTAAAGTGAGGTGATCAGGGTTGATGCTGTGATGCGAAGGGAAGGGGCCACTCAATTCAATTCAATGTCGTAATCCGACCTGGCTTCTCCTGTCCGCACTTGGGACAGATTGATACTCGTTTTTTGCTGGATTTGAACTTGCTTAAAAAGAAAGGACTCAGCTTCCGTTACGGTCGTAAGGGGCCGGACTCAGCCGCCGCCTTAGTAAAGATCTTATCCTCTTTGTATAAGGGAGAAAAGGAGGAATTCCTCCGCGTCAATCCGCAGGCCGGATTTACTATGTACGATCCTCCAAGTTGGGTAAGTGAATAATTGCGCTTGCCTGTTTGTTCTATACTCCCACGGTTAGATATGTAGTCTAATGACTTTAGTGCAGGAACTGCGACAGGAGGTAAAGGATATAAACAGACGCCCTCCACAGCCCGAGGACCCAGAACGGTCCCTCGATCCGGACTCCGAAGAGGATCCGGACATATCGGTGGAGCTTATCGACGGGGTGTTCCATCAGCTAAGCAAGGACAATACCTTGGTAGCCATCACGGCTGATTACCCAGGGTTAATCCCGGCCTCCAAGGTGACAGAAGCCGGCATCTCATTCCCTCGAGAGAGATTGCACTCTCGCGTATTCCGGTGTTTCTGACGACAACCATGTTTTGCAGGGGAGTTTTCCAAGGCAGGAGGCCGAACCTGCGGCGGCCAGCCAACGAGGGGCCGCAGGGCCCCGTGGGGCAAAAAGGAATGAAGTCCGGACTGAGATGCCGGCGCAAAGGTATAGTGCACCCTCTGTTTCCCTGGTGTTATTCTGTTAGGGCATATTAACGTTCGTGCTATCTTCAGAATGAAGAGACCTCGCCGGACTACATCCGGAGAGGTTGCCAATCGCGCCTCCACCAGCCAGGCTCCAACGGCTGGCCAGGAAGCGGAGGCGAGCACAAGGCGCGTACCGGACGCTCCTCCGACAGAGGATGAGGACAGGCTGTCTGCCACAAATTCTGAAGTGGAGAGTGCCATGAACCACAGGCGTCGCCGGACAGTTCTACGCGACGCTTGTTTCTCCCAAGAGGCTTTAGATACCTTTAATTTGGGAGATGCGTACCTCCGTGCCGCTCAAAATGGTTTAGCCAGGGCCACGGAGCAGTATGTAAAAGACATACGGGTAAGAAAATTTTGGTCAAATATATATATACCAGTAGCCCCCGAGACTTGAAACAGTTAGAGCAACTGATTTAAGGATCTTTTAATATGCAGGTTCTTACAGAGAAGAATACTGTACTGTCCCAGGAGCTGGAAAAGTGCAGGGCCCAACTAGAGGCCGCACTAGCTGCAGCAGGGGAGTCCAAAGAGACCCCCTCAGGTAAGATACACTTCGAAAGATTAGTATTGTGCGGTGTGGGTGTAAATCTGACAAATCATATTGCAGATGGCGCCGGACTCGATCCGGACAAACAACAACTCTTACGCCAGCTAAAGGCCGGTGAGAGTATGTTGACAAGGGTGAGGCGAGAGAAGAATGATCTTCAGGATGCCAACACCAAGCTGGACGTCGAACTTAAAGATGTTCGTGGCCAGCTGTCGGACTCCACGAAGGAGAATCAGCGGCTTCGACGCGTCATTTTTAGTAAGTGCTTGAACGAACTTTGAAAAAAGAGTTCGGCGAAGAAGTCGACTAACAGAGTAATGTCTGTAGGTATGCTCACAGGTCGTCCTACAGAGGAGATGCCCGGTTCTACGGGTGACCTTCTTCCCGAACTCATGCAACTGCACGAGCGAATTCAGCAGGCGATGCGAGGTGTTGCCCAAGCCTTATGGCCTGCCCACTCCATGCCCGAGGGCCTTGGAGAGCTTGCGGAGAAGCTGAAGGGAGCTCGGCGGTGCTTCCGATTGTGGAAGATATCGGCCTGCCACAAGGCGCTAGGGAAGCCTGGGCCATGGTGAAGACCCGTTTTACGAAGTCTGACCCAAACCACATGGCCGAGGTCGGACTAGTGGGGCCTGACGGGAAGGAGATCCCTGTGAGCTTAGTATACGGCCAAGTAGAGTTGGCCGCGAAGTATTTCCAGCAGGACTATAAATTAGACAGCCTGTTAGATGGTATAGAAGAGGAATACAATCAGTCAGAATGACTATGTAATTTTGAATTGACATGTGTAATGCCTTCTAGCTGGATTGTAGATGATTTGTCGTTGCCGACCTTTTCGCTTCAACCTCGGGACCTGACGGTCCGGAGTGTGTCCGAATACCATAGCGGTTATATAAGAACCGTGGTATGCGTGGAGACCAGGCGTAGGGGTCATTAGTGCTTTATCAGACAAGTGCCCAACTAGTTATGTTATATTATATGGTTAGTAAGAAACATCTTACAGAGAGAATAGTTCCGTTAGGGGTTCCTTTCGCTGGGAGGCATGCCCTAAAGTGCATGTCCGGACTGCGTAAAAAGACGCAGAAAAAAGCATCTGGGGGCGCATAAAAAGAAAAGGATCATCTCTTATCTCACCGACCGAATATTCCCTTAAGAACGCTAGCTTTCGGCTTTACCCAGTCTGAGGTACACATCCGGCTGACCCGGCAGTAACAATCGCAGAGGTGCTCCCTTTACCATCTAGCCGAACAATCGGGAATGTAGGGGTAAGCACAGGAGCCAGGCAACCCAGCTTGGCCAAAACTTAAGTCATATCGATGCATATAATGGTGAAGAAAAATGTACATGCAGAAGTTTGACACATGTGTTGGGCGTGAAGCCCGTATAAATAAGCTTCTGTTAAAGAAGCCCCCAGGTTTAATGAGCGCGAGTGGCGCGTCACTAGATAAGCCTTTAAGGGCTATAAAAGAAAAGAGGGGAAGGAGAGAAATGTAAGACAGAAAAATGCAAAAAATGGACAGAGGAAGGAGACGAACACAGAGTCCGGCGCTAGGCATAGAATCTTCGGAGACGGGTGGCGTTCCATGGGTTCGGCTCGAGTCGGTTATCCGACGCATCTCGCAGGCGGTATGCCCCGCCAGTCAGGACTTGGTCGATTATGAATGGACCTTCCCACTTGGGCTTGAGTTTGTCCTTTTTCTTATCCGGCAGGCGTAGAACTAGTTCGACAACATTGTAATTTTTGTCCCGTACTTCTCTGCTTTGATATCTTCAGGCCTGCTGTTGATAAAATGCGGAACGGGCTTTTGCCACGTCGCGCTCTTCCTCTAGGGCGTCCAAGTTGTCCTGCCGATCGAGCTCGGCTTCTCTTTCTTCGTACATGCGCACTCTAGGTGAGTCATGAATTATGTCGTAGGGCAAAACTGCCTCTGCGCCGTACACCATAAAAAATGGTGGCCGGTGGCGGGCTGGTGGAGCTCCCGCCACCGCTAGCGCTCGTGGGGATCGAGCGTTTGCTGGGCCGTTCAGTCGTGCAAAAGGGGCAGTTTGGCTGTAAATTATTCCTCCAATAGGGGTACTCTCATATCCGAAACGTTTTCTTTGGTGGGACTTACCAGAATCCTGGGATTCTGTGAAAATCTATGTTTTTCGAGGATTTTGAATTGCACTAGGATTCTGCAGAATCCGCTCGAGATTTTGGAAGGCAAATCAAGTTCTTTTCGCTCAGGATTTTCCAGGACGAGATTCTTCACAATCTGTTCAAAAGAATTGGGCCTAATTGCCGAATGCAGCGGTATTCTTTCGCTGGAGGTCATTGCTGGATTTGCTTTAGCTCTTCGGGCTGTTTTTCGTAATCTCCAAGCCTCTTCAACCACCGTAAACCGAGGTCAGATCCAGACTCAGCTGCTATCTGGAACTGCTCCTTTGCCAGCTTTACTGGGTCCTGCTGTATGGTCCTTTTTCGCACCTTCCCAGTTGACGGACTCTTGCCTGAGTTGAACCTGGTAATGACTTCAGGCACTTCAGCACCTGAAACAACCACACGGTAAGCATAAACAGATAGGCCTGGAGTCTGGAGTAATCTAACAATTCCAGCCAAAATTAAACAAAATCAGTTGACCAAGAGCTGTCCAAATTAATGGTGAAACCATAACTTCACAACCTGTTTACTCTAAAATAGCCATTACAAGAAGGATAATATAAGGACACATGATTATCTCTTGAAACGTTAAGAGTTACTCCCTCCGTAAACAAATATAAGAGCGTTTAGATCACTAAGAGTTACTC
>NC_041390.1:208311500-208330888 GCF_002162155.2 Triticum dicoccoides | reverse complement strand
GTGATTCATGGGTTGCAAGTAAATAAGATAATTTTGAGTTGATCTATTTCATTTACTACCTTTTCTGAAGCTCTATGGAAACACCACATAGCTGAAGCTATGTCCCTCTTAACGCAATCCCCAGTTATATATACAGCACCAAGAAGATACAAAGCACCAGGATGCAACTGCATTCAAAGATAGGTAAAAGCTGAATATGCTTACCAAGAAGCATAGTAGAAAATATATGATCAACATTCAGGTGGCGAGCATACCTGGTCAACAGCTTTCTCTATATAATGAAAGGCCTGTTGATCAGACTGAACATGATCATTCTACAAGCAACAAAGGTAACCATCAACTGAGGTGAAGAAATATTCCACAGAAATGGTCTAAGGAATGAAACTATCATTTGCCCAGCAAACAACTAATATTCGATTAATAAAGTGCCCCACAAAAAAAAGAATTAAATAGGTGGAACAGAAAGATGCCAAAAGCAGATGAAGAGTGAAAACCTCAACTCTTAGCCGACATCCAAGTTCATACTGTGCCTCTGGATCACCCATGTTCGCAGCTTCAACAAGCAAAGCAGCACCACTGTACGCATGAAAAGTGAGAGATGAGCATAATTCACATGAAATGTGTACTGAAGGCAAGTTTTGCTTCATGTGGAGGTAGCGGAATAAATGTTCCTACTAAAACGCAGCAAAAGAAAAGGATGGTTTGCCTCACTCAATATTTTACGATTTAATTGAAGGTCAAAAAAGTAAACATCGTTCCCAATTTTCTTTTCCAATCAAGGAGCTGCTAATCTCGTTAATCTTCTGTCCTGGTAAGTACTAATGCAGCAATTATTGCTGACTAATTGGACACATAATGTTGTTAGTAACCGCAATTCAAATATATTGCCAGTACAAATTATCTCAAAGCGCCAAACTCGAGGCATACCAGTGGTTTATTAAACATTTTGACCAAGACAATAAGGTTCAGTTCCAGTTAGGATTTTGAATAGGTTCACCCGCAAAAAAAAAGGATTTTGAAGAGGTTTTGACCCACAAAATTTCAAGTTACTCTTTTCTATTCCCTCTGTTTCTTAATATAAGACTTTGTAGAGATTTCAATACGGACTACATACAGATGTATATAGACGTATTTTAGAGTGTAGATTCACTCGTTTTGCTCTGTATGTAGTCCATAGTGAAATCTCTAAAAGGTCTTATATTTAGGAACGGAGGGAGTATTAGATAGTAGATACCAATGCCCATCAGGCCATTACCCCATTGCCCAAATGCTGCATACACCTTATAAACATCAACCGAGATTCATAAGCAAAGCTGTGTGACATTCACACGAACTTCTTAACTTTGTTGGGGAAACTAGTATTTCTCATGAGCTGCTAAGCATAGTAGCTACAAGAGTAACGAGACCCATACAAGTAGCGGTGACTTGGACATCAACAAAGACACACTTTTATGGAAGATTTCTTCACACTGCCTGATATGTAAATATTACTAAAACACTTAATTAACAAGGTATACCTACAGCGCTAGCCAAATTATATGCAATGCAAACAAAATTATCCTGCAGCTTTAGCTCTGTCAGATAAAACAAGCACAGTATTATCTGCAACTGGTCCGTCAGATAAAACAAATACTAAGAAATAATTCTGGTATGCAACTATCTAACTGAGGCGCAATGGTATCCAGTATTCAGAATCATGGCACTTACATACTAGCCAGGTCCTTAAAAAGGATAGTTCGCAAAAAAAAGGTCACTTATAAAGGATTCAAATTGAGTCAAAACAACAACATAACTACATAAGCAACGATAAAATTAGTTGTTTGCATCACGTTCACAGATTCCTGGAATAGCAGTGAAACAACAAAGTAGTGTACATGCCATAGGAGCAGGTTGAACGACACAGCAAAGTAAGTAAATTAACACTAACATCATGGGAGGTAAAATTAACTCACATTGCCTTGCACGCCCCGGGAACATGGTACTTGAAATGCATCTTGGCCAGCCAACATCTCGCGTGAGTATTCATATTGTCGATCTCTAGAGCCAGCTCAAAGTTCTCCTTTGCGTCCTTCGACACCGAGAAAGAATCGCACAACAAAAAGTTAAAACCCCAACAACAGGTCACAACAGAATGGTTCCAAATGGGGGAAGAGAGGGAACGTGAATCTAGAGCTGTACCCTGAGAAGTGGGATTAGTCGCTTGTCGTTGCGGTCGGCGAAGTCGATGACGCGATCGACCTCCTGTAGGGCGCTCCAACCCTTGGCCACCAACTCCATTGCCTTCTTGTTCCGGTCGTGAATCCATCTCTGCAACCACAAAGAAGTTTATTCACCGCCTGGCAACATACTAGAGCATGAAATCAAATAGATACGTAGATGCGCGCGTCTCATCCGCGCCACACTCACCTGGTGATTCAGCGTCGAGGCCAGCTGGGAGACATGGCCGGACGGGGAAGACGAAGCGGCGGCGGCAGCGACCCGCCGCGCCGATGCGGCGATCATGGCGGGGTGACGCCCTTCTCCGTGAGCCCGGCTGCAGAGGGGATGACAGGGTGGTCTGCCCCCCAAAAAAATTATAAGCAATATGGACATGTGAACATTCTAACTAATTACGAATATCACAAAGAAATAGATCAATATGGTCTTACAAACACACTAAAATCTCAATTAAATCTTAGTTTTGCATAAAGAAGCCTACATATTACATACTACATGGAACATACTCCTGTTGGGGAACGTAGCAGAAATTCAAAAAATTTCCTACGTAACACCAAGATCTATCTATGGAGAGACCAGCAACGAGTAGAAAGAGAGTGCATCTACATACCCTTGTAGATCGCTAAGCGGAAGCGTTCAAGTGAACGGGGTTGATGGAGTCGTACTCGCCGTGATTCAAATCACCGATGATGTAGTGCCGAACGGACAGCACCTCCGCGTTCAACACACGTACAGCTCGATGATGTCTCCCACGCCTTGATCCAGCAAGGAGAGAGGGAGAGGTTGAGGAAGACTCCATCCAGCAGCAGCACAACGGCGTGGTGGTGATGGAGGAGCGTGGCAATCCTGCAGGGCTTCGCCAAGCACCTACGGGAGAGGAGGAGGTGTCACGGGAGGGAGGGAGGCGCCAAGGGCTCAGGTGTGGATGCCCTCCCTCCCCTCCACTATATATAGGGACAGGGGAGAAGGGGGAGGCGCAGCCTTGCCCCCTACTCCAAGAAAGGGGTGCGGCTAAGGAGGGGGGGAGGAGTCCATCCTCCTCAAGGCACCTCGGAGGTGCCTTCCCCCTTTAGGACTCTCCCCTTTTTCCTTTATCTTGGCGCATGGGCCTCTAGGGGCTGGTGCCCTTGGCCCATGTAGGCCAAGGCGCACCCCCTACAGCCCATGTGGCTCCCCGGGGCAGGTGGCCCCACCCGGTGGGCCCCCGGGACCCTTCCGGTGGTCCCGGTACAATACCGATGACCCCGAAACTTGTCCCGATGGCCGAAACAGGACTTCCTATATATAAATCTTTACCTCCGGACCATTCCGGAACTCCTCGTGACGTCCGGGATCTCATCCGGGACTCCGAACAACATTCGGTAACCACATACAAGCTTCCTTTATAACCCTAGCGTCATCGAACCTTAAGTGTGTAGACCCTACGGGTTCGGGAGACATGCAGACATGACCGAGACGTTCTCCGGTCAATAACCAACAGCAGGATCTGGATACCCATGTTGGCTCCCACATGTTCCACGATGATCTCATCGGATGAACCACGATGTCAAGGACTCAATCGATCCCGTATTCAATTCCCTTTGTCTATCGGTATGTTACTTGCCCGAGACTCGATCGTCGGTATCCAATACCTTGTTCAATCTCGTTACCGGCAAGTCACTTTATTCGTTCCGCAACACATCATCCCGTGATCAACTCCTCGGTCACATTGCGCATATGATGATGTCCTACCGAGTGGGCCCAGAGATACCTCTCCGTTTACACGGAGTGACAAATCCCAGTCTCGATCCGCATAAAACAATAGATACTTTCGGAGATACATGTAGTGCACCTTTATAGTCACCCAGTTACGTTGTGACGTTTGATACACCCAAAGCACTCCTACGGTATCCAGGAGTTACACGATCTCATGGTCAAAGGAAGAGATACTTGACATTGGCAAAGCTCTAGCAAATGAACTACACGATCTTTTGTGCTAGTCTTAGGATTGGGTCTTGTCCATCACATCATTCTCCTAATGATGTGATCCCGTTATCAACGACATCCAATGTCCATAGCCAGGAAACCATGACTATCTGTTGATCACAACGAGCTAGTCAACTAGAGGCTCACTAGGGACATATTGTGGTCTATGTATTCACACGTGTATTACGATTTCCGGATAATACAGCTATAGCATGAATAAAAGACAATTATCATGAACAAGGAAATATAATAATAATACTTTTATTATTGCCTCTAGGGCATATTTCCAACAGTCTCCCACTTGCACTAGAGTCAATAATCTAGTTCACATCGTCATGTGATTAACACTCACAGGTCACATCACCATGTGACTAATACCCAAGAGTTTACTAGAGTCAGTAGTCTAGTTCACATCACTATGTGATTAACACTCAATGAGTTTTATGTTTGATCATGTTGCTTGTGAGAGAGGTTTTAGTCAATGGGTCTGAACCTTTCAGATCCGTGTTTGCTTTACAAATCTCTATGTCATCTCCTAGATGCAGCTACCACGCTCTATTTGGAGCTAATCCAAATAACTGTTCTACTTGGAGCTATTCTAAATTATTGCTCCATTATATGTATCCGGTCTCTCTACTCAGAGCTATCCGGATAGGTGTCAAGCTTGCATCGTCGTAACCTTTACGACGAACTCTTTTACCACCTCCATAATCGAGAAAATTCCTTAGTCCACTAGTTACTAAGGATAACTTTGACCGCTGTCCTGTGAGCCATTCTTGGATCACTCTTGTACCCCTTGACTGACTCATGGCAAGGCACACTTCAGGTGCGGTACACATCATAGCATACTGAAGAGCCTACGTCTTAAGCATAGGGGACGACCTTCGTCCTTTCTCTCTATTCTGCCGTGGTCGAGCTTTAAGTCTTAACTTCGTACCTTAAAACTCAGGCAAGAACTCCTTCTTTGACTGGTCCATCTTGAACACCTTCAAGATCATGTCAAGGTATGTGCTCATTTGAAAGTATTATTAAGCATTTTGATCTATCCTTATAGATCTTGATGCTCAATGTTCAAGTAGCTTAATCCAGGCTTTTCATTGAAAAACACTTTCAAAATAACCCTATATGCTTTCCAGAAATTCTACGTCATTTCTGATCAACAATATGTCAACAACATATACTCATTAGAAATTCTATAGTGCTCCCACTCACTTCTTTGGAAATACAAGTTTCTCATAAACTTTGTACAAACCCAAAAAATTTTGATCATCATCAAAGCATACATTCCAACTCCGAGATGCTCACTCCAGTCCCTAGAAGGATTGCTGGAGCTTTGCATACTTATTAGCATCTTTCGGGATTGACAAAACCTTCCGGTTGTATCACATACAACCTTTCCTCATTAAAATCGTCGAGGAAACAATGTTTTGACATCCTATCTGCAAGATTTCATAAATAATGCAGTAATCGCTAATATAATTCCAACAGACTCTTAGCATCGCTACGAGTGAGAAAATCTCATCGTAGTCAACTCCTTGAACTTGTCGGAAAACATCTTAACGACAAGTCGAGCTTTCTTAATGGTGACATTTACCATCATTGTCCGTCTTCCTTTTGAAATCCATCTGTACTCATACATGGATCCTCTCTCGGATTTTATGGCCTCAAGCCATTTATCGAAATCCGGGCCCACCATCGCTTCTCCATAGCTCGTAGGTTCATTGTTGTCTAGCAACATGACCTTCAAGACAGGATTACGTACCACTCTGAAGTAGTACGCATCCTTGTCATCCCACGAGGTTTGGTAGTGACTTGATCCGAAGTTTCATGATCAATATCATAAGCTTCCACTTCAATTGGTGTAGGTGCCACAGGAACAACTTCCTGTGCCCTGCCACACACTAGTTGAAGAGATGGTTCAATAACCTCATCAAGTCTCCACCATCCTCCCACTCAACTCTTTCGAGAGAAACCTTTCCTCGAGAAAGGACCCGATTCTAGAGACAATTCATATTGATTTCGGATCTGAATTAGGAGGTATACCCAACTGTTTTGGGTTTCCTATGAAGATGCATTTTATCCGCTTTGGGTTCGAGCTTATCAACCTGAAACTTTTTCATATAAGCGTCGCAGCCCCAAACCTTTAAGAAACGACAACTTAGGTTTCTCTAAACCATAATTCATACGGTGTCATCTCAACGGAATTATGTGGTGCCCTATTTAAAGTGAATGTGGTTGTCTCTAATGCCTAACCCATGAACAATAGTGGTAATTCGATAAGAGACATCATGGTACGCACCATCTCCAATAGGGTGCAACTATGATGTTCGGACACACCATCACACTATGGTGTTCCAGGCGGTATTAATTGCGAAACAATTTCCACAATGTCTTAATTGTGTGCCAAAACTCGTAACTCAGATATTCATCTCTATGATCATATCATAGACATTTTATCCTCTTGTCACAATGATCTTCTACTTTACTCTGAAATTACTTGAACCATTCAATAATTCAGACTTGTGTTTCATCAAGTAAATATACTCAACATTTACTCGAATCATCTGTGAAGTAAGAACATAACGATATTCACTGCATGCCTCAGCACTCATTCGACTGCACACATCAAAATGTGTTACTTCCAACAAGTTGCTATCTTGTTCCATCTTACTGAAAATGAGGCTTTTCAGTCATCTTGCCCATGTGGTATGATTTGCATATCTCAAGTGATTCAAAATCAAGTGAGTCCGAACGATCCATTTGCATGGAGTTTCTTCATGCATATACACCAATAGACATGGTTCGCATGTCTCAAACTTTTCAAAAACGAGTGAGTCCAAAGATCCATCAACATGGAGCTTCTTCATGCATTTTATACCATTATGACTTACATGGCAGTGCCACAAGGAAGTGGTACTATCATTATTATCTTATATCTTTTGGCATGAAAATGTGTATCACTACGATCGAGATTCAATAAACCATACATTTTAGGTGTAAGACAATTGAAGGTATTATTCAAATAAACAGAGTAACCATTATTCTCCTTAAATGAATAACCGTATTGCGATAGACATAATCCAATCATGTCTATGCTCAACGCAAACACCAATCTCTGTGGTAGAGGGAGCGTGCGATGCTTGATCATATCAACCTTGGAAACACTTCCAACATATATCGTCAGCTCACCTTTAGCTAGTCTCCGTTTATTCCGTAGCTTTTATTTCGAGTTACTAATACTTAGCAACCGAACCGGTATCTTATACCCTGGTGCTACTAGGAGTACTAGTAAAGTACACATTAACATAATGTATATCCAATATACTTCTATCGACCTTGCCAGCCTTCTCATCTACCAAGTATCTAGGGTAATCCTGCTCGAGTGGTTGTTCCCCTTATTTACAGAAGCACTTAGTCTCGGGTTTGGGTTCAACCTCGGGTTTCTTCATTGGTGCAGCAGCTGATTTGCCGTTTCATGAAGTATCCCTTCTTTCCCTTGCCCTTCTTGAAACTAGTGGTTTCATCAACCATCAACAATTGATGCTCCTTCTTGATTTCTACTTTCGCGGTGTCAAACATCGCGAATGTCTCAAGGATCATCATATATGTCCCTGATATATTATAGTTCATCAGGAAGCTCTAGCAGCTTGGTGGTAATGACTTCGGAGAAACTATCACTATTTCATATGGAAGATCAACTCCCACTTGATTCAAGTGATTGTTGCACTCAGACAATCTGAGCACAAGCTCAACGATTGAGCTTTTCTCCCTTAGTTTGCAGGCTAAGAAAATCCTCGGAGGTCTCATACCTCTTGACGCGGGCACGAGCCTGAAATCCCAATTTCAGCCCTCGAAACATCTCATATGTTCCGCGATGTTTCGAAAACGTCTTTAGTGCCTCTACTTAAACCATTTAACTGAACTATCACGTAGTTATTAAAACGTGTATGTTCGATGTTCGAAACATCCACAAACGACGTTTGGGGTTCAGCACACTGAGCAGTGCATTAAGGACATAAGCTTTCTACTGTCCGCATAATTGCTACTGTCAACTTTCAACTATATTCTCTCTAGGAACATAACTAAAACAGTAGAACTATAGCGTGAACTACGACATAATTTGCAAAAGGTCTTTTGACTATGTTCAGGATAATTAAGTTCATCTTATGAACTCCCACTCAGATAGACATCCCTCTGGTCATCTAAGTGATCACATGATCCGAGTCAACTAGCCCGTGTCCGGTCATCACGTGAGACGGACTAGTTAACATCGGTGAACATCTTCATGTTGATCGTATCTACTATACGACTCATGCTCGACCTTTCGGTCTCTGTGTTCCGAGGCCATGTCTGCACATGCTAGGCTCGTCAAGTTAACCCTAAGTGTTTTCGCTGTGTAAAACTGTCTTACACCCGTTGTATGTGAACGTAAGAATCCATCACACCCGATCATCACGTGGTGCTTAGAAGCGACGAACTGTAGCAACGGTGCACAGTTAGGGGAGAACACTTCTTGAAATTTTGTAAGGGATCATCTTATTTACTACCGTCGTTCTAAGCAAACAAGATGCATAAACATGATAAACATCACATGCAATCAAATAGAGTAGTGACATGATATGGCCAATATCATATAGCTCCTTTGATCTTCATCTTCGGGGCTCCATGATCATCTTGTCACCGGCTTGACACCATGATCTCCATCATCATGATCTCCATCATCGTGTCTTCATGAAGTTGTCACGCCAACGACTACTTCTACTTCTATGGCTAACGCGTTTAGCAATAAAGTAAAGTAGTTTACATGGCGTTCTTCAATGACACGCAGGTCATACAAAAAATAAAGACAACTCCTATGGCTCCTGCCGGTTGTCATACTCATCGACATGCAAGTCGTGAATCCTATTACAAGAACATGATCAATCTCATACATCACATATCATTCATCACATTCTTCTTGGCCATATCACATCACATAGCATACCCTGCAAAAACAAGTTAGACGTCCTCTAATTGTTGTTTGCATGTTTTACGTGGCTGCTATGGGTTTCTAGCAAGAACGTTTCTTACCTACGCAAGACCACAACGTGATATGCCAATTGCTATTTACCCTTCATAAGGACCCTTTTCATCGAATCCGTTCCGACTAAAGTGGGAGAGACTGGCACCCGCTAGCCACCTTATGCACCAAGTGCATGTCAATCGGTGGAACCTGTCTCACGTAAGAGTACGTGTAAGGTCGGTCCGGGCCGCTTCATCCCACAATACCATCGAAACAAGATTGGACTAGTAACGGTAAGCATATTGAACAACATCAACGCCCACAACTACTTTGTGTTCTACTCGTGCAAAGAATCTACGCAATAGACCTAGCTCTTGATGCCACTGTTGGGGAACGTAGCAGAAATTCAAAAATTTTCCTACGTAACACCAAGATCTATCTATGGAGAGACCAGCAACGAGTAGAAAGAGAGTGCATCTACATACCCTTGTAGATCGCTAAGCGGAAGTGTTCAAGTGAACGGGGTTGATGGAGTCGTACTCGCCGTGATTCAAATCACCGATGATCTAGTGCCGAACGGACAGCACCTCCGCGTTCAACACACGTACAGCTCGATGATGTCTCCCACGCCTTGATCCAGCAAGGAGAGAGGGATAGGTTTAGGAAGACTCCATCCAGCAGCAGCACAACGGCGTGGTGGTGATGGAGGAGCGTGGCAATCCTGCAGGGCTTCGCCAAGCACCTACGGGAGAGGAGGAGGTGTCACGGGAGGGAGGGAGGCGCCAAGGGCTCAGGTGTGGATGCCCTCCCTCCCCTCCACTATATATAGGGGCAGGGGAGAAGGGGGAGGCGCAGCCTTGCCCCCTACTCCAAGAAAGGGGTGCGGCTAAGGAGGGGGGGAGGAGTCCATCCTCCTCAAGGCACCTCGGAGGTGCCTTCCCCCTTTAGGACTCTCCCCTTTTTCCTTTATCTTGGCGCATGGGCCTCTAGGGGCTGGTGCCCTTGGCCCATGTAGGCCAAGGCGCACCCCCTACAGCCCATGTGGCCCCCCGGGGCAGGTGGCCCCACCCGGTGGGCCCCCGGACCCTTCCGGTGGTCCCGGTACAATACCGATGACCCCGAAACTTGTCCCGATGGCCGAAACAGGACTTCCTATATATAAATCTTTACCTCCGGACCATTCCGGAACTCCTCGTGACGTCCGGGATCTCATCCGGGACTCCGAACAACATTCGGTAACCACATACAAGCTTCCTTTATAACCCTAGCGTCATCGAACCTTAAGTGTGTAGACCCTACGGGTTCGGGAGACATGCAGACATGACCGAGACGTTCTCCGGTCAGTAACCAACAGCGGGATCTGGATACCCATGTTGGCTCCCACATGTTCCACGATGATCTCATCAGATGAACCACGATGTCAAGGACTCAATCGATCCCGTATACAATTCCCTTTGTCTAGCGGTATTTTACTTGCCCGAGATTCGATCGTCGGTATCCAATACCTTGTTCAATCTCGTTACCGGCAAGTCACTTTACTCGTTCCGTAACACATCATCCCGTGATCAACTCCTTGGTCACATTGCGCATATGATGATGTCCTACCGAGTGGGCCCAGAGATACCTCTCCGTTTACACGGAGTGACAAATCCCAGTCTCGATCCGCATAAAACAATAGGTACTTTCGGAGATACCTGTAGTGCACCTTTATAGTCACCCAGTTACGTTGTGACATTTGATACACCCAAAGCACTCCTACGGTATCCAGGAGTTACACGATCTCATGGTCAAAGGAAGAGATACTTGACATTGGCAAAGCTCTAGCAAATGAACTACATGATCTTTTGTGCTAGTCTTAGGATTGGGTCTTGTCCATCACATCATTCTCCTAATGATGTGATCCCGTTATCAACGACATCCAATGTCCATAGCCAGGAAACCATGACTATCTGTTGATCACAACGAGCTAGTCAACTAGAGGCTCACTAGGGACATATTGTGGTCTATGTATTCACACGTGTATTACGATTTCCGGATAATACAGTTATAGCATGAATAAAAGACAATTATCATGAACAAGGAAATATAATAATAATACTTTTATTATTGCCTCTAGGGCATATTTCCAACAACTCCCTCCGTTCCGAATTACTTGTCGCAGGTATGGATGTATCTAGATGTATTTTAATTCTACATACATCCATTTCTGCGACGAGTAATTTGGAACAGAGGAAGTAGTAGATAGTGCATACCTTGAGAAATTCAAAAAGACTGTTTCTGGCCTACGTTTTTGCATTGCCATGAAGATATCAATTATATCAGCTTCATTCACCTCTGAGAAAGCATCCCTCTCAATGTATGTGACTAGGCCGAAATTATGTGCAAAATTATGTATGAATAGTGCAAAAATGAAACCCTAAATCAGAAATTAGGGTATTTCGGTACCTTCAATTCCGGAGGCTGGTGTGGTGACTGAGCGGCAGTGGCTGCCGCCAAACTTGCAGGGGGGCGAGG
Organism: Triticum dicoccoides; assembly: GCF_002162155.2. NCBI lineage: Eukaryota > Viridiplantae > Streptophyta > Magnoliopsida > Poales > Poaceae > Triticum > Triticum dicoccoides. The sequence goes on along the minus strand of NC_041390.1, from coordinate 208,319,190 downwards.
GCAGGGGCGCCAGGCTTCCGGCCGGCGGCAGGGGCACGGCTGTGCGCAGGGAGGGGCGTGGGCAGGGAGGCGCGGCTGGACCAGAGGGCCGTCCGGCCGGGCGGGAAGGAGAGGCGTGGGCGCCGGGAGGCTGGGATCCGGGCTCCGACTGGCGACCGGCGGTGAGGTCGCGAGGAACGGCGACGGCGAGGCGGCTGGGCGTCGATGTCGGGAAGTGGCACAGTGCTGTGCGAGGGCGTCGCCGTGTCGGGAGGAAGGGCTCTGCTCGATGTGGACTGGGCCGCGAGGACTATTTCTCGCATTCAGCGAGGCTCGCTGAACCGTTTAGAAATAGAAAAAGTAAGAGAAAATGAGGGCCTGGGTTCGATTCTATACTGCATAGAGTTTTTTTTTCTTAACACAGTACAGACGCAAGTGCTTATATACACGCGCAGACACTCACCCTTATAAACATGTACACACTCTATTTCTATGAGCATCTTCGAAAGACTGAGCCGGCATATTATCTTGAAATTTACGAAGTCACCGTAGTCACCTCATCGTCAACGTGAACGTCTCGAACTTGAATCCTGGTGGATCGAGGATATCATAGTCCCTCTAACCATCCAACCACAGATTGACTACATAGAGTTGCTAGCCGCTATGCCACTTATCATTCCGCGTTCGCACCCTAGTTGATGTAAAAGACCAGAGCTTTCTTTTCTATTTCTCCTCTTTTAATGCTTATTCATTTTTCTTCTTTTCTTTTCTCTTCTCCAACTTTTCCTTTCTTTTTTGCATTTGTCCCTTCGTTTTTTTCCTCCTTTTTCATTTTTTGTTTCTCCTTTCTCCTTTGTTTTTTATGTTTGCTTTCGTTTTCACTCTACATTTTCATATATGTCAAAAATATTTTTTGTATAAGTGGTCAACATTTTTTGTATACACGTTCAACATTTCTCAAAAACTTGTTCAACATTTTCATAGTTATTCAAAAAAAAATCAAATGCTTGATCAACATTTTTAATACTTATTCAACATTTTCAAATACTTGTTCAACATTGTATTATACTCGTTCAACATTTTCTAATATCTATTCAACATTTTTAAAATACTGTCGAACAGTTTTAATACTTATTCAACATTTTCAAATACTTGTTCAACATTTATCAAATTTTTGCTCAACATTTTTAAATACATGTTCATCATTTTTTATATACTTGTTCAATATTTTTTTTAATACCTATTCAAAATATTTAAAATATTTTTTCAACATTTTTAATACTTGTTCAACATTTTTCAAATACTTGCTCAACATTTTACAAATTCTTGTTCAACATTTTTTAATACTTATTCAATATTTTATCAAATGTATTTTTGAAGAGTGTTTTTAATATATATATATATATATATATAATATTTTTAAAGTATAAAAAATGAAAACAAAAACAAAAAATGTAAAAATAAATAAAACTAAGGAACATGCCGGTGTTGCCAGCGCGGGTGGCCCAGCCTAGACGCTCACGCGCTTCAGCGAGTCAGATGCCTCGACTCGCTGAACGCGAGGAATAGCGATGCCCGCACTGGGCGTGGTTGTATTTGTCAACTGGTATGTATACTGGGCCATTTTTTTCTGGCCCTGTAACTAGATGTTCCAGCCCATGATAAAGATTTTTCGGAAACCTAGGAGCCTCCGCTTAGGCGATTAGGGTTTCGTGGAGCACGGCGGCGCTCGCCAGATCTTGATTGGCGGGGTGCGTGATTGGCCGGGCAAGATGTCCTCATCGGGCGCCGGCAGGGGGGTGGGTCTAATCCCACGCCTGGGCGGACAGAGAACCAAGGAGAGAAGGCGCAGGCGGCACCAGGATCGTCGGGCGCGGCTAGGGCTCAACTGGAAGAGGCCCTTGGAAAACTCGGGATCACTGACAAGGAGGCGACGCCTCTAGTTATTGATGATCGGGAAGACGAAGCTCCGGTGAAGTGGCTACTTGCAGGGAAGGTTTTGAACCGCAATCTCCTCCATATCCGAACCATAAGCAATGCCCTCCGCCCAGCTTGGGGAAACCCTAGGGGGTTGAAGTTCACGTCCATGGGAGATAATATGTTCGTGGCTGTGTTTGAATCCAAGAGAGACAGAGATTAGATCTGGGACGGATCGCCGTGGCATGTGAGCAAGAACGCGGTAATCCTTGCTGAATTTGAGGAGTGTATGAGGCCGGATGAGGTGAGTTTTGACCGACTGCAGTTATGGGCACGAGTTATCAATCTTCCCTACAATCTCAGGGATGATGTATGGGGCAAAGAAATCGCAAAGCAGATTGATAAGAAGGCTTCCTCGGTGCAGTTTGACCACACGGTAGGTTATTTGCGCGCGAGAGTCACCATTGATGTGAGTAAACCTCTGAGGAGGTGGATTTTAATTGAATCGACCAGGAGGAAGAAGCAAGACTTGTATGAGATACAATATGAAAATGTGCCGCACTTCTGTTTCTCCTGTGGCCGCTTGGGACATTCGGAGCTCTTTTGCCCTACCCCGGGGAAGAGAGACAAGAACGGAGATCTCCCCTTTGGGGCAGGCCTGCGTGCTCCGGAGAAGAGGAGGAAAGATTTCTCGGGTGACAGTACGAAGAGAGAGCACACTACAGCCAGCACCACCAAACGAGAATCAAAGAACTCTAGTAATGTTGCTACGGGCAAAACTACTATGGAGGTTACCTCACCGATCAAATCTCGCTTACCAAAAAGAAAGGAGGTGCCTACCCAGGAATACCGAAGAGTTAATCAACCACTATTGTTCAAATCTGCTGTGGAGCATGATGACATGAGCAATAGTGAGGATGGTTCAGAGGGGCAGAATGAAAAGGACAGGCTTAGGAAGAAGAAGCCAACACCAGAAAATTCGGCAGAGGCTACGGTGCAGCCCTGCCCGTCCAAATGAATTGCATGAGCTGGAACTGCCGGGGGCTTGGGAACCTCGAGGCAGTTCGCGAGCTTCGCAGCATTGTGAAGCAAGAAGGTCCTGCCCTTTTATTTGTAATGGAAACTAAAATAAGGGCAAAGAGAGTGGAAAACCTGAAACTCACGTTGGGGTTTGCGGGTTGTTTCGCAATCGATAGTGATGGTCTGAGTGGTGGTGTTGGACTGTTCTGGTCGAAGGAAGTTTCAGTTGAGTTGAAGAATTATAGTCTGAGTCATATTGACGTCATAGTTAAGAAGGAGGGACAAGTTTCTCCGCCATGGAGATTTACAGGTTTCTATGGAGCACCGAGAGCAGAGAATCGTTACCATAGCTAGCGCTTCATGAGAACTCTTTATGCGATCCAACATCGAGCTTGGATCTGTGTTGGTGATTTTAATGAGACCTTGTATGGGTCCGAGCACTTCAGCCGGGCGGCACGGCCGGAGTGGCAGATGCGGGCCTTCCGCGAGGTGGTGCAAGAGTGCGCCCTACAGGATCTAGGGTGGAATGGCTTGGAATACACATGGGATAACAAACAGCAAGGGGAAGCGAATGTGAAAGCACGACTCGATCGTGCGCTCGCAAATGAGGATTTTTTCAATCTTTTTCCCCTTACTCGAGTTAGACATGTCAGTTCCATAGAATCTGATCATTGTTTTCTTATAATTGAACTTAGTGAGCATCAACTTATGAATAATAAAGGGAAGAAGCAGTTCCGTTATGAGAATGTATGGCAGTCTCATGCAGACTATGATGAGCTTGTAAATGAATCATGGAAGAGGCTACATCGGGGACATGGACTTGCAGGTATAGCCGGCACCCTGCAACAACTACAGGGCGAACTGGGTACCTGGGGTGCCCGGGAGTTTGGGAACCTTTCCCGGACTGTTAAAAAGTTGTAGAAGAAGCTAGAAACTCTCCGGAAACATTCAGTGGGGCGTGGTCCTTCTGATGAGGAGGTAGTTACAGCACAAAAATTGAGAGAAGCTCTTCGGCAGGAAGAAGTATGGGTGCGACAGCGATCGCGAGTCCGCTGGTTGCGAGCCGGTGATCGGAATACGTCATATTTTCAAGCCCAAGCAAGACAGCGTAAGCGTATGAAAAAAATCTTGAGGCTGAGAAGACGGGATGATACGACCTGTCAAACACCCGAAGAGGACAAAGAAGAGGTTCAATCCTTTTATCAGATGCTCTACACCTCTCAAGGTTTTAATGACATGGAGGGCTTGCTTCAGTTTTTACCAGCGCGGGTCAGCGAGGAAATGAATACAAACTGACCAAGCCCTATGTTGCCGCTGAAGTTAAGGCGACGCTGTTCCAGATGGCACCCTCAAAGGCGCCGGGAGTGGACAGTTTTACAACAGGTTTCTTTCAGCGACATTGGGCTCTTGTGGAAAAGGACCTAGTGCCGGTAGTATTGGATTTTCTGAACGGGGGAGAGATGCCAGTGGGTAGAAATGACACTTCAATTACTCTCATTCCGAAGGTGAGACACCCCCAGTCTATCTCACAGTACCGACCTATATCGCTCTCTCCAGTGCCGTATAAAATTGCGGCAAAAGCTATAACCAACCGTTTGAAACCTTGGATGGATGCGATAGTGGGAGAGGAACAGAGTGCGTTCGTCCCGGGACTACTCATCACAGATAATGTGCTTGTTGCTTTCGAGAGTATACATTCGATGAAAAGAAGGAAGAAAGGAAAACAATTTTCATGTGCCGTTAAGTTGGATATGATGAAGGCATATGACCGGGTGGAGTGGCATTACCTGGAAGCAATGCTTCTTAGACTGGGCTTCGATGCTCCTTTTGTTCGTCTGATTATGAGGTGCGTCACTTCCGTCAGATTCTCAGTTCGGATGAATGGTGAATTACTACCTTCCTTCACCCCATCTAGAGGACTGAGACAAGGTTGCCCTGCGTCCCCCTTCCTGTTTCTATTATGTGCAGAAGGACTAACCTCCTTGTTAAATCATTTTGGTGGACATTTTGTGGACAGAGGTATTCAGGTGTCATGCAGGTCACCCTGGATCAACCATCTACTCTTCGCCGATGACAGCCTCATCTTCATTAGTGCGACGGTGGAGAGTGTCGACAGATTGAATCAAATCTCTCCCTAATAATAAAGCACGGATTGGGTCTCCGGGTTCACCGTTATATTTTTTTTTACTTTCCGTACGTGGTCTCTTTTGCTGGTCCCTACGAGGTGGCACTATTTTCTATTCTACCTTGCTCCACGTCTCCTCTCCTCGATGGAATTTTAAAAGAATCGTACGTACAGGTACGGAGAGCCACGCCAGCCCATCTAACTAACCGCAAAAAACATGGGCCTCCTTATGGGCCGCGTGCACGTGAGTGGGCTTTCTTATCTTAGGTCTTAGAGAAAGAAAAAAGAAACCGCTACAATACAGAATCGAACCTGAGATCTATTATAATTCTTTCAATCAGGACAACCAACTGAGATAAACATATTACGTGCAGAATAGTCCCACCTCGCAATTTCAAACATAGTCAAACCAGTTAAAATACCAGCCGCCGCAGTAATTAACAAACAGCCGTGAAAAAGGGGCAGCTAATTAAGTGGATGGGGTAATTATTGTGCGTGGCTAATTCAAAGGAAGGATGGTGTGGGCTCGGAAGAATATAAAGGAAGGATGGTGTGGCAGAATATTTAAATTTATGGGATCCTTAATAAGGCAAGGAAGGATTGTGATGGGATTGCGAGAATATTTAAATGACTGGGATTTATGTGAGGCTAATAACTAAAAGGGAGGATTTGATTGTGGGCTGAATATTTGAAGACGGTCGAGGAGAGGCTAAATAATTAAAAGGGAGGATTTGATTGTGGGCTGAATATTTGGGATCCGGCTTGCCTGCTCCCTTCCCATGCTCCCATCCGTGCTCCCACTTCATCCTATGGCTGTCCTTTTTCCTTTTTCTTTTCTAATCTAATATTTGGGAGCAGGCAAGTCTCGTCCGAATATTTGAAGACGGGCGAGGAGGACTGTGTGATCCGAACAAACGTGACCACCATTGACAATGGTGATGAAAAGAAGAATTAGTAACAATAATGTGTCTCTAGAAATGTATAATTTTTTTATGGACGGTTGTATCGGCGCTAATAACATTTTTCCCCCTACCGATCTCTACGTGCCCAATAATAAAAGAAAATAGCATGCTATAGAGTCAAATAAAGTCTTCCATAAATAGTATTAATATGTCAATCAACCGTGTGATCTCATTATCAAAGCTTTTTTATTAATATTAATGTTATTTAGAGAGATAAGGCAGTACGTACGTCTTCTCATTATTACAATTGAAAACATGTTTTAGGACCTCTAGAGCTTGATACCTACTATTTTTATTTTTTAGAATTGTTTGTGTAAAATGCATGTATTTCCACTTTTTACTTTGTTAATATTGTGTGAAAACGGCACGGATCACTGACAACTGGTGCTCACCAGCCACCTAGCACATCCCAACACCACATCTACAACCATCATGGAATATATTTCAAGCTGGGATAGAAGATAACCAGTTCTATTTTAACTTACAATATGATGATGAATTATAGCTCTATATAGAAAATTAAAGTCCATTTGGAATCGGTAGAAAACTTGCTACTCCCGTATCATTGTGTTTTGCCCATTTAATTCTAACCAAATTTAAATACACATTAATTGCGTCTTCCGTAGCAACGCACGGACATTTTTGCTAGTCTTACAAATTTATGCAGACTGTTCGGGGCAGAGTGTGAATAAAACAAAAAGCTCGGTTTTCTTCTCTTCGAATACGCCAACAGGGAGACGCCACATAGTGAAGCAAAGGTTGGGTATTTGCGTGGAGGCATTCAGTGAGCGCTACCTTGGTCTTCCTACAGCAGTGGGAAGGATCACCAGCGAGACGTTTGATCATATTGGCGATCGGGCGCGGACTAGCATGCAAGGATGGTCTGAAAGGAATTTTGCTTGTGCAGGACGTGAAATTCTTGTGAAATCAATAGTGCAAGCAATACCTACCTTCAACATGTCCTGTTTCTGCCTCACGAAGAAAGTTTGCAAGAAGTATACAGCAAACATGGCGAAATATTGGTGGAGCAGCTCACTTGATAAACGGTCTTTGCACTGGATATCGTGGAAGTCGCTCGCATCTCCAAAAATTAACGGCGGAATGGGCTTCCGTGATATGGAACTCTTCAACATTGCTCTCCTAGGGAAACATGGTTGGAGGTTCATGACCAGCCTAGACTCTTTATGTGCTCGTGTTATGAAGAGCAGGTACTTCCCAAATACTGGTTTCATGCATGCAACAATGTCGCAATCATCCTCTGCCATATGGAGAGCTATTGTGGCTGGGCGGGAAGCTCTTCGAGCTGGTCTGATTATGCGTGTTGGGGATGGCAGTTCCATCTCTGTTTGGAATGACAAGTGGATCCCAGGTACAATACGCATGTTCCCTATGATTAGGCCAGCCAATTCTCTAATCCAGTTTGTTCAGGAGTTAATTGATGATGTAAATTGGAGATGGAAGGATGATCTAATCTGTAACACTTTCCTAGCACCAGACGCAGAGGCTATCTTAAACATACCACTACGCAATGGGAGAGCTAACGTGCACGAGGGGGGCAGCGGAGGCCGCGGCGGAGCTGCGGCAAGGCAGCGCGGCACGACGACGTGGTCGGCGCGCGGCGACAGGCGGCGCGAGCGCGCAAGCGAGAGAGAGAGAGGGAGAGAGAGAGAGAGGCGCGGGCTCACGG
>NC_041390.1:208277701-208311125 GCF_002162155.2 Triticum dicoccoides | reverse complement strand
CCCGATCCGGATCGGGGGAGCGAGGGGGGAGCGAGTGGGGCGAGTGGGGCGACGGGGTGGACGGCTAGGGTTTCGGGAGGGGTTAAGGAGAGGGGTTGGGCCGGTGGCCTGGCCGGCTGTGGCCTGGTGGGCCGAAGCCCAAGGGGCCGGGGGTTTCTTTTATTTTATTTTTGCTTTCTGTTTTGTTTATTTTCCTTTTATTTATTTTGTTTTACTGCTTTAATTCAACTTAGGGCATATAAGTATTTTATAAATTTGTGTTTTCTTTACTATAATTATCTATGTAATATTTGGCACTAACCGAACATTTTTGTTTTGATGTTTGAAAACTTTTGATGTTTGACAATATTTAAATTTTGAATTTGAAAGTTTCGAACCGACGCGAGATTAGCAACAGTAAACGAGGTGACATGGCATCATTAGCAGAGATTCACTGTAGCTTAAATATCTGGACGTCACAATTCTCCTCCACTATAAGAAATCTTGTCCCGAGATTTAGGAGGTAGAAGGAAACAGTGCGGGGTATTCATCACGCAGGCGGTCCTCGCGTTCCCAAGTGGCTTCATCTTCAGAATGGTGCGACCACTGGACTTTGAGGAACTTGATCGCCTTCTGACGTGTGCGGCGTTCAGCTTGGTCAAGAATGCAGACCGGATGCTCTTTATAGGAGAGGTCCTGTTGCAATTCGAGCACTTCATGATCCACTGCTCGGATTGGATCCTTGAAGCAACGACGGAGTTGTGACACGTGGAACACACCGTGAACCTGGGAAAGGTTCGGCGGAAGCTCCAGTTGATATGCCACTTTTCCACGCCTTTCGAGAATAGTGAAGGGACCGATATAGCGAGGAGCTAGCTTGCCCTTGATCCCGAAGCGGTGAGCACCCTTCATTGGTGTAACTCGAAGATAAGCCTTTTCGCCAGGTTGATAGACCATGTCTTGGTGATGGCGGTCATGCTGACTTTTCTGACGTGACTGAGCAGTCTTGAGATTCTCGCGAATAATGCGAACTTGTTCTTCGGCCTGTTGGATAATATCCGGACCGAAGAGTGGACGTTCCCCAGTTTCTGACCAGTTCAGAGGGGTCCGACACTTTCGTCCATATAGCACTTCGAAGGGGGACATCTTCAGACTAGCTTGATAGCTATTATTATAAGAGAACTCGGCATATGGAAGAGATTCCTCCCATTTCTTGCCGAAGGAAATTACACAAGCTCGAAGCATGTCTTCGAGAACTTGGTTGACACGTTCAACCTGTCCTTGCAACTGAGGATGAAACGCCGTACTGAACGACAGGTGAGTTCCCATAGCTTCTTGGAAACTCGCCCAAAATCTTGAAGTGAATAAGCTGCCACGGTCTGAACTGATAACCAGTGGAATACCGTGAAGTGAAACAATTCTGGACATGTAGAGAGTAGCAAGCTGACTAGCAGTGATTGTCCCTTTGACCGCCAGAAAATGTGCAACTTTAGAAAGCCGGTCAATGACGACAAGAATAGCATCATTACCTTTCTGTGATTTGGGAAATCCAGTGACGAAGTCCATTTCAACATGGTCCCATTTCCATTCAGGAATAGAGATAGGTTGCAGAGTTCCAGCCGGCCATTGATGCTCTGCTTTGATACGGCGGCAAATGTCACACTCAGCAACATAACGAGCAATATCCTGCTTCATATTGGACCACCAGAATCTTTGATGAATATCCTGGTACATCTTTGTACTACTAGGATGAATAGACAAAGGCGTATCATGAGCTTCTTTCCTAACCTCTTTAGTCTGATCCAGGTTTTTCCTCGAACGTGGTACCACTAGGCGGACTTTGAAGTACAAGGCGCCATCATCGGTGATAGAGAAGAAGGAGGTCTTTCCTTCTGCTAGATGACGTTTAATCTTATGGACTTCAGAGTCAAAACCTTGAATAGTCTTTATACCAGCTACGAGATCCGATACGACAGCCAGGGTATTTAGAGAACCCTTAGTAACAACACGAAGATTCATCTTCTGAAACTCTGGGAGGAACAATATGAAGGTTCAGCTTTCTAAATTCTTCGACAAGCGAGGGATGAACTTTGTGAACCTGGAGGTGATTGCAATAAGACTTGCGGCTCAAGGCATCAGCCATTACATTAGCCTTGCCGGGGGTATAGGATATACCCACGTCAAAGTCTACAACAGTCTCCATCCATCTCTGCTGACGGGGGTTCAGATCTGGCTGAGTAAACAGATACTTCAGACTTTGGTGGTCGGTGTGTTGGGGAATGTAGCATAAATTCAAAATTTTCCTACGTGTCACCAAGATCAATCTATGGAGTCATCTAGCAACGAGGGAGGATTGGATCTACATACCCTTGTAGATCACGCGCGGAAGCGTTCAAGAGAACGGGGTTGATGGAGTTGTACTCGTCGTGATTCAAATCACCGATGATCCTAGCACCGAACGGACGGCACCTCCGCGTTCAACACACGTATGGAGCAGCAACGTCTCCTCCTTCTTGATCCAGCAAGGGGGAAGGAGAGGTTGATGGAGATCTAACAACACGACGGCGTGGTGGTGGAAGTAGCGGGATTCCAACAGGGCTTCGCTAAGCGCTGCGGGAGGAGGGAGATGTGTCACGGGAGGGAGAGGGAGGCGCCAGGCCTTAGGTATGGTTGCTCCTCCTTTTCCCCACTATATATAGGGACAAGGGAGAGGGGGGAGGCGCAGCCATTGCCCCTTCCTCCAAGGAATGGTGCGGCCAAGGGGGGAGGAGTCCATCCTCCCCAAGGCACCTCGGAGGTGCCTTCCCCTTTTAGGACTCTCCCCTTTTTCTCTTCTCTTGGCGCATGGGCCTCTTGGGGCTGGTGCCCTTGGCCCATGTAGGCCAAGGCGCACCCCCTACAGCCCATGTGGCCCCCCGGGGCAGGTGGCCCCACCCGGTGGACCCCCGGGACCCTTCCGGTGGTCCCGGTACAATACCGGTGACCCCGAAACTTGTCCCGATGGCCGAAATAGCACTTCCTATATATAATTCTTTACCTCCGGACCATTCCGGAACTCCTCGTGACATCCAGGATCTCATCCGGGACTCCGAACAACTTTCGGGTTACCGCATACTAATATCTCTATAACCCTAGCGTCACCGAACCTTAAGTGTGTAGACCCTACAGGTTCGGGAGACATGCAGACATGACCGAGATGACTCTCTGGTCAATAACCAACAGCGGGATCTGGATACCCATGTTGGTTCCCACATGTTCCACGATGTCAAGGACTTAATCAATCCCATATACAATTCCCTTTGTCTAGCGGCATTGTACTTGCCCGAGATTCGATCGCCGGTATCCCGATACCTTGTTCAATCTCGTTACCGGCAAGTCTCTTTACTCGTTCCGTAACACATCATCCCATGATCAACTCCTTGATCACATTGTGCACATTATGATGATGTCCTACCGAGTGGGCCCAGAGATACCTCTCCGTCACACGGAGTGACAAATCCCAGTCTCGATTCGTGCCAACCCAACAGACACCTTTCGGAGATACCCGTAGTGTACCTTTATAGCCACCCAGTTACGTTGTGACGTTTGGCACACCCAAAGCACTCCTACGGTATCCGGGAGTTGCACAATCTCATGGTCTAAGGAAATGATACTTGACATTAGAAAAGCTTTAGCATACGAACTACACGATCTTGTGCTATGCTTAGGATTGGGTCTTGTCCATCACATCATTCTCCTAATGATGATCCCGTTATCAATGACATCCAATGTCCATGGTCAGGAAACCGTAACCATCTATTGATCAACGATCTAGTCAACTAGAGGCTTACTAGGGACATGGTGTTGTCTATGTATCCACACATGTATCTGAGTTTCCTATCAATACAATTCTAGCATGGATAATAAACGATTATCATGAACAAGGAAATATAATAATAATCAATTTATTATTGCCTCTAGGGCATATTTCCAACAGTCTCCCACTTGCACTAGAGTCAATAATCTAGTTCACATCGCCATGTGATTAACACTCAAGGTCACATCCCCATGTGACTAACACCCAAAGAGTTTACTAGAGTCAATAATCTAGTTCACATCACTATGTGATTAACACTCAATGAGTTCTGGGTTTAATCATGTTATGCTTGTGAGAGAGGTTATAGTCAACGGGTCTGAACCTTTCAGATCCGTGTGTGCTTTACAAATCTCTATGTCATCTCCTAGATGCAGCTACCACGCTCTATTTGGAGTCATTTCAAATAACTGTTCTACATGGACCTATTCTAAATTGTTGCTCCATTATACGTATCCGGTATCTCTACTCAGAGCTATCCGGATAGGTGTTAAGCTTGCATCAACGTAACCCTTTACAATGAACTCTTTTACCACCTCCATAATCGAGAAAATTCCTTAGTCCACTAGTTACTAAGGATAACTTTGACCGCTGTCCTGTGATCCATACTTGGATCACTCTTGTACCCCTTGACTGACTCATGGCAAGGCACACTTCAGGTGCGGTACACAGCACAGCATACTGTAGAGCCTATGTCCTAAGCATAGGGGACGACCTTCGTCCTTTCTCTCTATTCTGCCATGGTCGAGCTTTAAGTCTTAACTTCATACCTTACCACTTAGGCAAGAACTCCTTCTTTGACTGGTCCATCTTGAACACCTTCAAGATCATGTCAAGGTATGTGCTCATTTGAAAGTACCATTAAGCGTTTTGATCTAACCTTATAGATCTTGATGCTCAATGTTCAAGTAGCTTAATCCAGGCTTTCCATTGAAAAACACTTTCCAAATAACCCTATATGCTTTCCAGAAATTCTACGTCATTTCTGATCAACAATATGTCAACAACATATACTCATCAGAAATTCTATAGTGCTCCCACTCACTTCTTTGGAAATACAAGTTTCTCATAAACTTTGTATAAACCCAAAATCTTTGATCATCTCATCAAAGCATACATTCCAACTCCGAGATGCTTACTCCAGTCCTTAGAAGGATTGCTGGAGCTTTGCATACTTATTAGCATCTTTTAGGATTGACAAAACCTTCCGGTTGTATCACATACAAACTTTCCTCAAAAATCGTCGAGGAAACAATGTTTTGATATCCTATCTGCAAGATTTCATAAATGATGCAGTAATTTCTAATATAGTTCCAACAGACTCTTAGCATCGCTACGAGTGAGAAAGTCTCACCGTAGTCAACTCCTTGAACTTGTCGGAAACTTCTTAACGACAAGTCGAGCTTTCTTAATGGTGACATTTACCATCATTGTCCGTCTTCCTTTTAAAATCCATATGTACCTAACAGCCTTACGACCATCAAGTAGTTCTGCCAAAGTCTACACTTTGTTTTCATATATGGATCCTCTCTCGGATTATCTGGCCTCGAGCCATTTTGGAATCCAGGCCCAGCATCGCTTCTCCATAGCTTGTAGGTTCATTGTTGTCTAGCAACATGACTTCCAAGACAGGATTACGTACCATTCTGAAGTAGTACGCATCCTTGTTATCCCACGAGGTTTGGTAGTGGCTTGATCTGAAGTTTCATGATCACTATCATAAGCTTCCACTTCAATTGGTGTAGGTGCCACAGGAACAACTTCATGTGCCCTGCCACACACTAGTTAAAGAGACGGTTCAATAACCTCATCAAGTCTCCACCATCCTCCCACTCAATTCTTTCGAGAGAAACTTTTCCTCGAGAAAGGGCCCGATTCTAGAAACAATCCCTTATTGCTTTCGGATCTAAGACAGGAGGTATACCCAACTGTTTTGGGTGTCCTATGAAGATGCATTTATCCACTTTGGGTTCGAGCTTATCAGCCTGAAACTTTTTCACATAAGCGTCGCAGCCCCAAACTTTTAAGAAATGACAGCTTAGGTTTCTCTAAACCATAGTTCATACGGTGTCACCTCATCGGAATTACGTGGTGCCCTATTTAAAGTGAATGTGGTTGTCTCTAATGCCTAACCCATAAACTATTGTGGTAATTCGATAAGAGACATCATGGTATGCATCATATCCAATAGGGTGCAGTTATGATGTTCGGACACACCATCACACTATGGTGTTCCAGACTGTATTGGCTGTGAAACAATTTCCACAATGTCTTAATTCTGTGCCAAACTCGTAATTCAGATATTCATCTCTATGATCATATCATTGATCTTTTATCCTCTTGTCACGACGATCTTTCAACTTCACCCTGAAATTACTTGAACCTTTCAATAATTCAGACTCGTGATTCATCAAGTAAATGTACTCAACATCTACTCAAACCATCTGTGAAGTAAGAACATAACGATGTCCACTACACGCCTCAACACTCATTGGACTGCACACATCAAAATGTATTACTTCCAACAAGTTGCTTTCTAGTTCCATTTTACTGAAAAACGAGGCTTTCAGTCATCTTGCCCATGTGGTATGATTTGCATGTCTCAAGTGATTCAAAATCAAGTGAGTCCAAACGATCCATCTGTATAGAGTTTCTTCATGCATATCTACCAACAAACATGGTTCGCATGTCTCAATCCTTTCAAAAATGAGTGAGTCCAAAGATCCATCAACATGGAGCTTCTTCATGTGTTTTATACCGATATGACTTAAGTGGCAGTGCCACAAGTAGGTGGTACTATCATTACTATCTTTTGGCATGAACATGTGTATCACTACGATCGAGATTCAATGAACCATTCATTTTAGGTGCAAGACCATTGAAGGTATTATTCAAATAAATAGAGTAACCGTTATTCTCCTTAAATGAATAACCGTTTTGCGATAGACATAATCCAATCATGTCTATGCTCAATGCAAACACCAAATAACAATTATTTAGGTTTTAATACCAATCTCGATGGTAGAGGGAGCGTGCGATGCTTGATCATATCAAACCTGGAAACACTTCCAACACATATCGTCAGCTCACCTTTAGCTAGTCTCCGTTCAATCCGTAGCTTTTATTTCGAGTTACTAACACTCAGCAACTGAACCGGTATCTAATACCCTGGTGCTAGAGTACTAGTAAAGTACACATCAACACAATGTATATCCAACATACTTCTATCGACCTTGCCAGCCTTCTAATCTACCAAGTATCTAGGGTAATTCTGCTCCAGTGGCTGTTCCCCTTATTACAGAAGCACTTAGTCTCGGGTTTGGGTTCAACCTTGGGTTTCTTCACCAGAGCAGCAGCTGAATTGCCGTTTCATGAAGTATCCCTTCTTGCCCTTGCCCTTCTTGAAACTAGTGGTTTCACCAACCATCAACAATTGACGCTCCTTCTTGATTTCTACTTTGGTGTCAAACATCGCGAATATCTCAAGGATCATCATATATGTCCCTGATATATTATAGTTCATCACGAAGCTCTAGCAGCTTGGTGGCAATGACTTTGGAGAACCATCACTATTTCATCTGGAAGATCAACTCCCACTCGATTCAAGCGATTGTTGTACTCAGACAATCTGAGCACAAGCACAACAATTGAGCTTTTCTCCTTAGTTTGCAGGCTAAGAAAATCGTCGGAGGTCTTATACCTCTTGACGTGGGCACGAGCCTGAAATCCCAATTTCAGCCCTCGAAACATCTCATATGTTTCGCGATGTTTCAAAACGTCTTCGGTGCCTCAACTCTAAACCGTTTAACTAAACTATCACGTAGTTATCAAAATGTGTATGTCAGATGTTCGCAACATCCACAGACAACGTTCGAGGTTCAGCACACTGAGCGGTGCATTAAGGACATAAGCCTTCTATGAAGCAATGAGGACAATCCTCAGTTTACGGACCTAGTCCGCATAATTGCTACTATCAACTTTCAACTAAATTTTCTCTAGGAACATATCTAAACAGTAGAACTAAAGCGCGAGCTACGACATAATTTGCGAAGATCTTTTGACTACGTTTAGGATAATTAAGTTCATCTTATGAACTCCCACTCAGATAGACATCCCTCTAGTCATCTAAGTGATTACATGATCCGAGTCAACTAGGCCGTGTCCGATCATCACGTGAGACGGACTAGTCATCATCGGTGAACATCTTCATGTTGATCATATCTACCATACGACTCATGCTCGACCTTTCGGTCTTCTGTGTTCCGAGGCCATGTCTGTACATGCTAGGCTCGTCAAGTCAACCTAAGTGTTTGCATGTGTTCCGAGGCCATGTCTGTACATGCTAGGCTCGTCAACACCCGTTGTATTCGAACTTAAGAATCTATACACCCGATCATCACGTGGTGCTTCGAAACTACGAACTGTCGCAACGGTGCACAGTCAGGGGGAACACTTTCTTGAAATTTTAATGAGAGATCATCTTATTTACTACCATCGTTCTTAGTAAACAAGATGTATAAACATGATAAACATCACATGCAATCAAATAATAGTGACATGATATGGCCAATATCATATAGCTCCTTTGATCTCCATCTTCGGGCTCCATGATCATCTTGTCACCGGCATGACACCATGATCTCCATCATCATGATCTCCATCATCGTGTTTCCATGAAGTTGCCTCGCCAACTATTACTTCTACTTCTACAGCTAACGGTTAGCAATAAAGTAAAGTAATTACATGACGTTTATGTTGACACACAGGTCATAAATAAAGACAACTCCTATGGCTCCTGCCGATTGTCATACTCATCAACATGCAAGTCGTGATTCCTATTACAAGAATATGATCAATCTCATACATCACATATATCATTCATCACATCCTTTTGGCCATATCACATCACAAGGCATACCCTGCAAAAACAAGTTAGACGTCCTCTAATTGTTGTTTGCATGTTTTACGTGGCTGCTATGGGTTTCTAGCAAGAACGTTTCTTACCTACGCAAAGACCACAACGTGATATGCCAATTGCTATTTACCCTTCACAAGGACCCTTTTCATCGAATCCGATCCGAGTAAAGTGGGAGAGACAGACACCCGCTAGCCACCTTATGCAACTAGTGCATGTCTGTCGGTGGAACCAGTCTCACGTAAGAGTACATGTAAGGTCGGTCCGGGCCGCTTCATCCCACGATGCCGCCGAATCAAGATAAGACTAGTAACGGCAAACATATTGAACAAAATCAACGCCCACAACTACTTTGTGTTCTACTCGTGCATAGAAACTACACATAGACCTAGCTCATGATGCCACTATTGGGGAACGTAGCATAAATTCAAAATTTTCCTACGTGTCACCAAGATCAATCTATGGAGTCATCTAGCAACGAGGGAGGATTGGATCTACATACCCTTGTAGATCACGCGCGGAAGCGTTCAAGAGAACGGGGTTGATGGAGTCGTACTCGTCGTGATTCAAATCACCGATGATCCTAGCGCCGAACGGACGGCACCTCCGCGTTCAACACACGTACGGAGCAGCGACGTCTCCTCCTTCTTGATCCAGCAAGGGGGAAGGAGAGGTTGATGGAGATCCAACAACACGACGGCGTGGTGGTGGAAGTAGCGGGATTCCAACAGGGCTTCGCTAAGCGCTGCGGGAGGAGGGAGATGTGTCACGGGAGGGAGAGGGAGGCGCCAGGTCTTAGGTATGGTTTCTCCTCCTTTTCCCCACTATATATAGGGCCAAGGGAGAGGGGGGAGGCGCAGCCCTTGCCCCTTCCTCCAAGGAAGGGTGCGGCCAAGGGGGGGAGGAGTCCATCCTCCCCAAGGCACCTCGGAGGTGCCTTCCCCTTTTAGGACTCTCCCATTTTTCTCTTCTCTTGGCGCATGGGCCTCTTGGGGCTGGTGCCCTTGGCCCATGTAGGCCAAGGCGCACCCCTACAGCCCATGTGGCCCCCCGGGGCAGGTGGCCCCACCCGGTGGACCCCCGGGACCCTTCCGGTGGTCCCGGTACAATACCGGTGACCCCGAAACTTGTCCCGATGGCCGAAATAGCACTTCCTATATATAATTCTTTACCTCCGGACCATTCCGGAACTCCTCGTGACGTCCAGGATCTCATCCGGGACTCCGAACAACTTTCGGGTTACCGCATACTAATATCTCTATAACCCTAGCGTCACCGAACCTTAAGTGTGTAGACCCTACGGGTTCGAGAGACATGCAGACATGACCGAGATGACTCTCCGGTCAATAACCAAAAGCGGGATCTGGATACCCATGTTGGTTCCCACATGTTCCATGATGTCAAGGACTTAATCAACCCCGTATACAATTCCCTTTGTCTGCGGCATTGTACTTGCCCGAGATTCGATCGCCGGTATCCCGATACCTTGTTCAAGCTCGTTACCGGCAAGTCTCTTTACTCGTTCCGTAACACATCATCCCGTGATCAACTCCTTGACCACATTGTGCACATTATGATGATGTCCTACCGAGTGGGCCCAGAGATACCTCTCCGTCACACAGAGTGACAAATCCCAGTCTCGATTCGTGCCAACCCAACAGACACCTTTCGGAGATACCCGTAGTGTACCTTTATAGCCACCCAGTTACGTTGTGACGTTTGGCACACCCAAAGCACTCCTACGGTATCCGGGAGTTGCACAATCTCATGGTCTAAGGAAATGATACTTGACATTAGAAAAGCTTTAGCATACGAACTACACGATCTTGTGCTATGCTTAGGATTGGGTCTTGTCCATCACATCATTCTCCTAATGATGTGATCCCGTTATCAATGACATCCAATGTCCATGGTTAGGAAACCGTAACCATCTATTGATCAACGAGCTAGTCAACTAGAGGCTTACTAGGGACATGGTGTTGTCTATGTATCCACACATGTATCTGAGTTTCCTATCAATACAATTCTAGCATGGATAATAGACGATTATCATGAACAAGGAAATATAATAATAATCAATTTATTATTGCCTCTAGGGCATATTTCCAACACGGTGAAGATTTCGCAACGATTACCGAGAAGGTAATGTCGCCACTGCTTCAGTGCATGAATGACAGCAGCAAGCTCGAGGTCGTGAACTGGGTAGTTTTCTTCGTGAGGGCGCCGTTGATGAGAGGCATAAGCAATCACTCTGCGCTCTTGCATTAGGACACGGCCTAATCCTTGACGGGAAGCGTCGTAGTAAATGACGAAGTCCTTAGTATCAGGTGGAGCAAGCACTGGGGCAGAAGTCAACTTGTCTTTGAGCGCCTGGAAACTTTCCTAACACTTGTCTGTCCAGTCGAACTTGACACCCTTATGCAACAGATTAGTCAGAGGCCTGTCAATCTTGGAGAAGTTCTCGACGAATCGACGGCAATAGCTGGCGAGACCGAGAAAACTTCGGACTTGCTTGACATTCTTCGGAGGAGTCCAATCGAGAATAGCCTGAAGTCGTTCAGGGTTGACGACAATACCATCCTTGGAGATGACATGCACAAGATAGGTTACTTTGGGGAGCCAGAATTCACACTTGGAATACTTAGCATACAGTTGATGCTCTCGAAGCTTTTCCAGCACAAGACGAAGATGTTCAGCATGTTCTTCCTTGATCTTGGAAAATACAAGGATATCGTCCAAATAAACCACAACGAACTTGTCGAGGTAATCCATGAATATATAGTTTATCAGACGAGAGAAGGTGGCTGGAGCATTCGTTAAGCCGAATGACATGACGGTGTACTCGTATGATCCATACCGAGTCACGAAGGCGGTTTTTGGGATATCCTCTTCACGAACACGGATCTGGTGGTAACCCAACCTCAAGTTGAGTTTGGAGAACACTGATGAGCCAGCCAGTTGATCATAAAGATCATTGATCCGAGGAAGAGGGTATTTATTCTGAATGGTAGCTTGGTTTATAGGACGGTAGTCTTGGACTAATCGGTTTGTCCCATCCTTCTTCTTAACAAAGAGAGAAGGTGCTCCCCAAGGAGAGCAACTTGGGCGAATGAAACCTTTGACAAGAGATTTGTCGATTTCCTCCTTAAGCTCAATGAGTTCATGTGGCGGCATCTTGTAGGGTTGTTTGGCTATAGGGGTGGTGTCGGGTTTCAAGTCGATGATGAATTCGACAGCTCTAGCAGGGAGAATCCCTGGAAGTTCTTCTGTGAAGACGTCTTGGAATTCACAAACGATGAGAATGTTTTCAATGCCCTCGAGTGGTGCAGCGTTCAACGCATTCAAGGCATAAAGTCGTGCCTCGGTGTTCTGAACTAGATGAGCTTGGTAAGCAATTATTTCATTAGAAGGGTGTAGCAGATGGACGACCTTAGTGGCGCAAACTATAGAAGCAACATGCGCTTTCAACCAATCCATCCCCAGAATGAGGTCGATGTTAGACGACTTCAGGATAATGGGAGAGGCATAGAATTCCAGCCCTTCGATTTCCATGGGGACGTCGATGCCAACCAGTGAGGTTTGACATTGTCCCACGGGGTTTTTACCAATACCGAAGTGTTCATCTCCTCACATTTAACATCATGCTTGTATGCAAAATCGTCTGACATGAATGAATGCGATGCTCCTGAATCGAATAAAACAGATGCAGGTACTAAATTTACAAGGAGTGTACCCATCACGGTAGCAGGCTGGTCTAGAACTTCATTGAGATCAGTGTGGTTGGCATGAACACGACCATTGAGGTCCAAACCACACCTTCTCCTTTCCGTGAGTTATCATCAGAGCGCTTCCAGCAAAGGTCCATTCCAACATGACCAGCTGTCGCAGCTCCTCCCCTCGCCCCTCCGGTCCCAAACCCGGGGACTGGGAGAGTTGCACCATCCCGCATAGCAAGTTAGCGTCACTTCAGGCCAAGGGATTCCTCCCTCAGGCATACATGGTCCCGGTCCGAGCCGGTCTCGCCACCTATAATGGCGGAAAACAAGCGGAGAGCACCCCCAATCCTTCTAAAGGAGAGCGGGTGTGCCTCGTCCCCTATCTAATAAGGGGACAGGGATTTCCAATTCACCCGTTTCTCCACGGGCTTCTGGAGTTCTACGGCCTCCAGCTGCACCATCTCACGCCCGCCTCCGTATTGCACATCGCAGGTTTCGTCGCCCTTTGCGAGCTATTTTTAGGCGTGGAGGCTCATTTCGCGCTGTGGAAGAGGTTATTCTGCCTGGTGCCCCGTTCTGAAAAGGGGTCTATATATCAAGTGGGCGGAGCCGAAGTATGGCGCATCGCCGGGACCAGATACCTATCCGGAACCCCAAAGAAGGCGTCCGAGGACTGGCCTTCGGAATGGTTTTACATAGATGACGTCCCGCTTCTGGACCCTATCCGGGTCGGTCTCCCTGAGTTCAACAGTGCTCCATTGAAGAAATGCTTGAGCTGGCGTCCGCGGAGCTCTCAGAGAGAAAGTGATAGAGACGTCCTTTACCTGATGGGCCGGATAAGACTGTTGGCTCATTCCGGACTAACCATGATTGGAGTCATGGCCGCATGCATTATGCGGGGGGTGCAGCCGCTTCAATATAGAGGCCACCCCATGTGGGATTTCAACGGGGAGGATGACACCACATGTTACGGTCGTAAGGGGCCGGACTCAGCCGCCGCCTTAGTAAAGATCTTATCCTCTTTGTATAAGGGAGAAAAGGAGGAATTCCTCCGCGTCAATCCGCAGGCCGGATTTACTATGTACGATCCTCCAAGTTGGGTAAGTGAATAATTGCGCTTGCCTGTTTGTTCTATACTCCCACGGTTAGATATGTAGTCTAATGACTTTAGTGCAGGAACTGCGACAGGAGGTAAAGGATATAAACAGACGCCCTCCACAGCCCGAGGACCCAGAACGGTCCCTCGATCCGGACTCCGAAGAGGATCCGGACATATCGGTGGAGCTTATCGACGGGGTGTTCCATCAGCTAAGCAAGGACAATACCTTGGTAGCCATCACGGCTGATTACCCAAGGTTAATCCCGGCCTCCAAGGTGACAGAAGCCGGCGTCTCATTCCCTCGAGAGAGATTGCACTCTCGCGTATTCTGGTGTTTCTAACGACAACCGTGTTTTGCAGGGGAGTTTTCCAAGGTAGGAGGCCAAACCTGCGGCGGCCAGCCAACGAGGGGCCGCAGGGCCCCGTGGGGCAAAAAGGAATGAAGTCCGGACTGAGATGCCGACGCAAAGGTATAGTGCACCCTCTGTTTCCCTGGTGTTATTCTGTCAGGGCATATTAACGTTCGTGCTATCTTCAGAATGAAGAGACCTCGCCGGACTACATCCGGAGAGGTTGCCAATCGCGCCTCCACCAGCCAGGCTCCAACGGCTGGCCAGGAAGCGGAGGCGAGCACAAGGCGCGTACCGGACGCTCCTCCGACAGAGGATGAGGACAGGCTATCTGCCACAAATTCTGAAGTGGAGAGTGCCATGAACCACAGGCGTCGCCGGACAGTTCTACGCGATGCTTGTTTCTCCCAAGAGGCTTTAGATGCCTTTAATTCGGGAGATGCGTACCTCCGTGCCGCTCAAAATGGTTTAGCCAGGGCCACGGAGCAGTATGTAAAAGACATACGGGTAAGAAAATTTTGGTCAAATATATATATATATACCAGTAGCCCCCGAGACTTGAAACAGTTAGAGCAACTGATTTAAGGATCTTTTAATATGCAGGTTCTTACAGAGAAGAATACTGTACTGTCCCAGGAGCTGGAAAAGTGCAAGGCCCAACTAGAGGCCGCACTAGCCGCAGTAGGGGAGTCCAAAGAGACCCCCTCAGGTAAGATACACTTCGAAAGATTAGTATTGTGTGGTGTGGGTGTAAATCTGACAAATCATATTGCAGATGGCGCCGGACTCGATCCGGACAAACAACAACTCTTACGCTAGCTAAAGGCCGGTGAGAGTATGTTGACAAGGGTGAGGCGAGAGAAGAATGATCTTCAGGATGCCAACACCAAGCTGGACGTCGAACTTAAAGATGTTCGTGGTCAGCTGTCGGACTCCACGAAGGAGAATCAGCGGCTTCGACGCGGCATTTTTAGTAAGTGCTTGAACGAACTTTGAAAAAAGAGTTCGGCGAAGAAGTCGACTAACAGAGTAATGTCTGTAGGTATGCTCACAGGTCGTCCTGCAGAGGAGATGCCCGGTTCTACGGGTGACCTTCTTCCCGAACTCATGCAACTGCACGAGCGAATTCAGCAGGCGATGCGAGGTGTTGCCCAAGCCTTATGGCCTGCCCACTCCATGCCCGAGGGCCTTAGAGAGCTTGCGGAGAAGCTGAAGGGAGCTCGGCGGCGCTTCCGGTTGTGGAAGATATCGGCCTACCGACAAGGCGCTAGGGAAGCCTGGGCCATGGTGAAGACCCGTTTTACGAAGTCTGACCCAAACCACATGGCCGAGGTCGGACCAGTGGGGCCTGACGGGAAGGAGATCCCTGTGAGCTTAGTATACGGCCAAGTAGAGTTGGCCGCGAAGTATTCCCAGCAGGACTGTAAATTAGACAGCCTGTTAGATGGTATAGAAGAGGAATACAATCAGTCAGAATGACTATGTAATTTTGAATTGACATGTGTAATGCCTTCTAGCCGGATTGTAGATCATTTGTCGTTGCCGACCTTTTCGCTTCGACCTCGGGACCTGACGGTCTGGAGTGTGTCCGAATACCATAGCGGTTATATAAGAACCGTGGTATGCGTGGAGACCAGGCGTAGGGGTCATTAGTGCTTTATCAGACAAGTGCCCAACTAGTTATGTTATATTACATGGTTAGTAAGAAACATCTTCCAGAGAGAATAGTTCCGTTAGGGGTTCCTTTCGCTGGGAGGCATGCCCTAAAGTGCATGTCCGGACTATGTAAAAAGACGCAGAAAAAAGCATCTGGGGGCCCATAAAAAGAAAAGGATCATCTCTTATCTCACCGACCGAATATTCCCTTAAGAACGCTAGCTTTCGGCTTCACCTAGTCTGAGGTACACATCCGGCTGACCCGGCAGTAACAATCGCAGAGGTGCTCCCTTTACCACCTAGCCGAACAATCGGGAACGTAGGGGTAAGCACAGGAGCCAGGCAACCCAGCTTGGCCAAAACTTAAGTCATATCGATGCATATAATGGTGAAGAAAAAGGTACATGCGGAAGTTTGACGCATGTGTTGGGCGTGAAGCCCGTATAAATAAGCTTCTGTTAAAGAAGCCCCCAGGTTTAATGAGCACGAGTGGCGCGTCACTAGATAAGCCTTTAAGGGCTACAAAAGAAAAGAGGGGAAGGAGAGAAATGTAAGATAGAAAAATGCAAAAAATGGACAGAGGAAGGAGACGAACACAGAGTCCGGCGCTAGGCATAGAATCTTCGGAGACGGGTGGCGTTCCATGGGTTCGGCTCGAGTCGGTTATCCGACGCATCTCGCAGGCGGTATGCCCCGCCAGTCAGGACTTGGTCGATTATGAATGGACCTTCCCACTTGGGCTTGAGTTTGTCCTTTTTCTTATCCGGCAGGCGTAGAACTAGTTCGCCAACATTGTAATTTTTGTCCCGTACTTCTCTGCTTTGATATCTTCGGGCCTGCTGTTGATAAAGTGTGGAACGGGCTTTTTCCACGTCGCGCTCTTCCTCTAGGGCGTCCAAGTTGTCCTGCCGATCGAGCTCGGCTTCTCTTTCTTCGTACATGCGCACTCTAGGTGAGTCATGAATTATGTCGCAGGGCAGAACTGCCTCTGCGCCGTACACCATAAAAAATGGTGTGTATCCGGTGGTGCGATTTGGCGTGGTCCGCAGCCCCCATAGCACGGAGTCGAGCTCCTCTACCCAGTGCGTGTCAGATTCCTTGAGAGACCACACCAGTCTGGGTTTAATGCCGCTCATTATAAGACCATTTGCACGTTCGACCTGGCCGTTGGTTTGTGGGTGATAGACGGAAGCATAATCGAGCTTGATGCCCATGTTTTTGCACAAGAGTTTTACCTCGTCGGCGGTAAAGTTTGTACCATTATCGGTTATGATGCTATGGGGGACGCCATAGCGGTGTACCACCCCAGATATGAAGTCTATCACAGGTCCGGATTCGGCCGTTTTAACAGGCTTGGCTTCTATCCATTTGGTGAATTTGTCCACCATGACCAGTAAGTATTTTTTCCTATCGGTCCCACCTTTAAAGGGTCCGACCATGTCAAGCCCCCAGACCGCAAAAGGCCAGGTGATGGGTATAGTTTGGAGTGTGGTGGGTGGCATATGGCTTTGGTTGGCAAAAAGTTGGCAACCAGCGCATCGTTGGACTAAGTCCTAAGCGTCTGCCCGGGCCGTCGGCCAATAAAAGCCTGTACGGAAAGCCTTGCTAACAAGGGACCGAGCAGCGGGGTGGTGACCACCGAGTCCGGCATGAATTTCAGCCAGAAGGTTCCGGCCTTCCTCTTCGGAGATGCACCTTTGAAGGACTCTGGTAGTGCTTTTCTTGTAAAGCTCTCCCTCATGGACTCTATAGGCTTTAGATCACCGCACGATGCAGCGGGCCTCGTTTTGGTCCTCCGGGAGTTCCTTCCTAGGAAGGTAGGCTAGGAATGATTCTGTCCACGGGGCGATGACCGCCATTATTACGTGGGCTGAAGGTGTAATTTCATTGGTAGAGCCTCCAATTGTGTCAGATTGTTCAGCGTCGAGTGGTGCGGCTGGGTCCGGGCTGTTATTTACGGGTTCCCCCTCCCATGTTACGGATGGCTTGAACAATCTTTCCAAAAAGATGTTGGGGGGGGGACTGCATCACGTTTTGCTCCGATGCGTGCCAGGACGTCCGCTGCTTGATTGTTTTCTCGGGCTATATGGTGAAACTCCAGCCCTTCGAACCGAGCTGACATTTTTAGGACGGCGTTGCGGTAAGCTGCCATTTTTGGGTCCTTGGCGTCGAAGTCTCCATTTATTTGGGATATCGCGAGGTTTGAATCCCCGCGTACCTCTAGGCGCTGGATACCCATGGATACTGCTATCCGGAGACCATGTAGGAGGGCCTCATATTCGGCTGCATTGTTGGAATCCATGTACATGATCTGGAGCACATATTGGACTGTGTCTCCTGTGGGGGACATCAGGACGACGCCAGCCCCCAGTCCGGCCAACATTTTGGAGCCGTCGAAATGCATAATCCAGTTTGAATATGTGCCGTACTCTTTAGGGAGCTCGGCCTCCGTCCATTCTGCGATGAAGTCGGCCAAAACTTGCGATTTAATAGCTCGCCGTGGCTTATAGGTTATATTGAACGAGAGAAGCTCGATGGCCCATTTTGCAATCCGGCCCGTTGCGTCGCGGTTGTTGATAATATCGTTGGGTGGTACTTCCGAGGCTACTGTTATGGAACACTCTTGAAAGTAGTGTCGTAGCTTCCGGGATGCCATGAATATCGCGTATGCAATCTTTTGATAATGCGGGTACCGTGATTTGCATGGAGTGAGGACAATGGATACGTAGTAGACCGGCCTTTGAAGGGGGAATTTGTGTCCGTCCGTTTCCCGCTCGACAACGAGCACTGCGCTGACAACTTGATGTGTTGCTACAATGTACAATAACATTGGTTCGCCGGTGTTCGGCGCAGCCAGGACTGGGTTTGTTGCCAATATGGCTTTTATTTCATCAAGTCCGGCCGTGGCGGCCTCCGTCCACTCAAAGTGTTCGGTGCACCGAAGGAGGCGATAGAGGGGTAGTGCCTTTTCTCCCAAGCGGGAGATGAAGCGGCTTAAAGCCGCCACACATTCAGTTAATTTTTGTATTTGTTTGAGGTCCTTTGGGATATCCAATGGTGACAAAGCTTGGATCTTGGCTGGATTAGCTTCAATTCCTCTACCGGATATAATGAAGCCCAAGAGCTTTCCGGCTGGAACGCCGAAGACGCATTTTTCTGGGTTGAGCTTGATATCGTATTTTCGGAGGTTATCGAAAGTAAGCCTCAAGTCGTCTATTAGAGATTCGACATGTCTTGATTTGACGACCACATCATCCACATACGCTTCCACTGTTTTGCCGATCTGATTTGCCAGACATGTCTGGATCATGCGCTGATATGTTGCGCCGGCGTTTTTCAGCCCGAAGGGCATTGTGTTGAAGCAGAATGGGCCGTATGGTGTGATGAATGCTGTTGCAGCTTGGTCTGATTCTGCCATCTTGATTTGATGGTAACCGGAGTATGCGTCGAGGAAACACAATGAGTCATGTCCTGCGGTGGCATCGATAATTTCATCGATACGGGGGAGGGGGAAGGGATCCTTTGGGCAAACCTTGTTAAGGTCTTTAAAATCGACACACAGGCGCCAGGATTTGTCCTTCTTTGGTACCATCACCAAGTTTGCTAGCCAGTCCGGATGTTTTATGTCTCTAATGAATCCGGCCTCCAATAGCTTGGCTAGCTCCTCTCCCATAGCATGTCTCTTGGGTTCGGAAAAACGCCAAAGGGCTTGTTTGACAGGTTTGAATCCTTTTAGGATATTTAAGCTGTGTTCGGCCAGCTTGCGTGGGATCCCTGGCATGTCTGAAGGGTGCCAGGCAAAAATGTCCCAGTTCTCTCGTAGGAACTCTCGCAATGCGGCGTCTACATCAGGGCTCAGTCGTGCCCCGATGGAAGCTGTTTTATTGGGGTCCGTTGGATGGACCTGGAATTTGACTATTTCGTCAGCTGGCTTGAAGGATGTGGATTTGGATCTCTTATCGAGTATCACATCATCCCTGTTAACCGTGGAGCGCAGCGCAGTCAGTTCCTCGGCCGCTAGGGCTTTGGATAGTGCCTCAAGGGCTAATGCGGCCGTCTTGTTTTCGGCGCGGAGTGCAACGTCTGGATCAGTAGCTGGAGTGATAATTCCGTTCGGCCCGGGCATCTTAAGCTTCATGTACCCGTAATGGGGTATTGCTTGGAAAATTGTGAATGCTTCCCATCCCAGTAAAGCGTGATGTCCGCTCTTAAACGGGGCCACTTGAAACATGACTTCTTCAGACCTATAATTATCCGGCGTGCCGAACACCACATCTAGTGTGATTTTTCCTGTGCAGCGCGCTTCCCGACTGGGGATTATTCCTCTAAAGGTTGTGCTGCTTCGCTTGACGCGGCTCCAGTCTATTTCCATTTTTTGAAGGGTTTCCTCATAAATGAGGTTCAGTCCGCGGCCCCCATCCATGAGCACCTTGGTGAGGCGAAAGCCGTCCACTGTGGGACTGAGGACCAATGCGGCTGGTGCTCGGGCTGTTCGGAATTTAGGTTCATCACCTGCGTTGATGGTAATAGCAGTGTCGCTCCATGGATTTATTGTTGCAACTTGATAGACTTCGGCGGGGCTGCGGAGTGTTCTTTTTCGCACATTGTTTGATGCGAAAGTCTCAAAGACTATGAGAACGGTACTGGTGTCCTCGGGCTGGCTTTCTGCGGCCTCCAGGATTAAGAGGTCCTTGCCGATTTTGGCCACCTGCCGGAGTATCCTACATGCTCTGAGGCTGTGAGTTGGTGTGGCGTCCTCTGTACTGTGAATTCTACAGGGTTCATCAAGCCACCTTTCCAGTACGGTTCCATGCCCTGTAGAGGGTTTTGGCTTTTTGGTGTTTATCCCGGGTGTCCTATGATGATGCACCCTCTTAGTTCGGACGGGATTACTATTCAAGGCCGGATTATCCCAAAATTTTATTTCGGTTTTCCAGGCGCTTTCCATCGCACAATATTTTTGTACTATGGACGCCAAGTCAGCGAAGCGTGTAATATCACGATGACTTACGGCGTTAAGGATTCCCTCGTCCGGGCAATTACTGCAAAAAATTGAGATTGCGTCTTCCTCGCGGCAATCCTTTATCCTGTTCATAACCAGGAGGAATCTGGCCCATTAATGATGTACTGTTTCCTCGGGCCTCTGCCTGATTTGGGAGAGATCGCTTATGTTCGGGTGGGCGGGTGTCGTTGAATCTGAAACCTCACCCAATCCAAGATTCGGAGGCCGAAGAGTTTCCAAACTCTGAAGTTCGGGTTCTTGGATGTTGTCCAATGAATCTAGCCCGTTGCCTGATCCTAAGCTCAGGTCTTGAGTTACATCCTCCCCTCCGCGGGTATCCGGCTTGGAGGAGTCGGGAATTTGGACGTAGCTAGTCCTTAAAATAGATGAAGGGTCGCCGCACTGCGCCTCTACCACGGCAACGTGGTGGGTGACTTGGGGAGAGTTAATTTCTCTTAGATCGGGTTTAAGCCCAACCTGGTCGTAATCCGTAGCGACCCCCAGGGCGGCGATGCGATCCAAGAGCTCGTTTACGGAAGAGAGCTCCATTGGATCTAGCTGCTCGACGAGCTCCGAGCTGACGTGTAGGTTGCTTTTGATGACCCGAGAGGTCACTGTCGGCGCAACAGCCAAACAGGTGGTCATGAGGAAACCACCTAGCCAGAGGGTCTGGCCAACAGCCAAGGCTCCCTTAGCAACGGCACCATCTTTAAAGATGGGAAGAGGCATCCTTCCTGATTGTGACGGCACAAAGGAACTCTCAATGAAAGCACCAATGTCGGTGTCAAAACCGGCGAATCTCGGGTAGGGGGTCCCGAACTGTGCGTCTAGGCCGGATGGTAACAGGAGATAGGGGACACTTTGTTTTACCCAGGTTCGGGCCCTCTCGATGGAGGTAATACCCTACTCCTGCTTGATTAATATTAATGATATGGGTAGTACAAGAGTAGATCTACCACGAGATCAAGGAGGCTAAACCCTAGAAGCTAGCCTATGGTATGATTGTTGTGTATGGAGTTGATTGCCTACGGACTACAACCCTCCGGTTTATATAGACACCGGATAGGGTTAGGGTTACACAGAGTCGGTTACAATGGTAGGAGATCTTGAATATCCGCATTGCCAAGCTTGCCTTCCACGTCAAGGAAAGTCCCATCCGGACACGGGATGAAGTCTTCAATCTTGTATCTTCATAGTCCAGGAGTTCGACTGAAGGTATAGTCCGGCTACCCGAACACCCCCTAATCCAGGACTCCCTCAGGAGGTGTCCAACTCCTGATACTCTCCACGAAGACGTGTCAGAGCAGCATAAGCAGCATCGTGGACCGCCATGTCGATAGTCACTCCAACACCATGAGCAGTGTGCAGCACAGTAGTGGAGTCATACTCTCGAGAGTAGAGATGGACGATGGCACGGTACTACTCCTGGTTGAAGTCCTGGTACTCCTCATAGACGGTGTACTCAGGGTGCCAGCG
This sequence comes from Triticum dicoccoides, assembly GCF_002162155.2. Taxonomy (NCBI): domain Eukaryota; kingdom Viridiplantae; phylum Streptophyta; class Magnoliopsida; order Poales; family Poaceae; genus Triticum; species Triticum dicoccoides. Next base: position 208,289,079 of record NC_041390.1, on the reverse strand, counting down.
ATAACCCAGATAGGACATCATCTCAACCAACACAGCAGGTGATCCCGAGGCACCAATGGCCGTCGTGTGGCACACGACCTGTCTCGTGGGTTCCATTTGAAAACAAAGACGTTTCAAAGGAGTCAACTGACAGTGTGGATAATGTTCAATATACAACTCTAAAGAATAGGTTGGGCTTATCCAACTTTGGGGTGAACGTGGTTATGGGATCCTAGTGTTAGAGTTAGTAAAATCGTTTAACCCGAGTAGGAGAGAGTTCAGAGTCCCAGAGTAAGGATCGAGGAGTAAAAGATCCTAATACCACCTAGATGGCGACGTGGGCCCGTAAGGCACACAGCCATGTTAGAAAAGTTTTTGTAATGTCTAGACTCGACTTCGGCCAAGGAGTGTGGAAGGGGGATTCCTACAGGCAGTCGGCTCTTATACCAACTTGTGACGCCCCCGATTCAATCGTACACTAATCATACACGCAAACGTGTACAATCAAGATCAGAGACTCACGGGAAGATATCACAACACAACTCTACAAATAAAAATAAGTCATACAAGCATCATATTACAAGCCAGGAGCCTCGAGGGCTCGAATACAAGAGCTCGATCATCGACGAGTCAGCGGAAGCAACAATATCTGAGTACAGACATAAGTTAAACAAGTTTGCCTTAAGAAGGCTAGCACAAACTGGGATACATATCGAAAGAGGCGCAGGCCTCCTGCCTGGGATCCTTCTAAACTACTCTTGGCCGTCGTCAGCGGGCTGCGTGTAGTAATAGGCACCTCCCGAGTACTAGTAGTCGTCATCGACGGTGGCGTCTGGCTCCTGGGCTCCAACGTCTGGTCGCAACAATCGAGTATAGAAAGGGGGAAAAGGGGGAGCAAAGCAACCGTGAGTACTCATCCAAAGTACTCGCAAGTAAGGAGCTACACTACATATGTATGCATTGGTATCAAATGGAAAAGGCTATCATATGTGGACTGAACTGCAGATTGCTGGAATAAGAGGGGGATAGTGTCACGCCCTCGATGCGGCTATATCTCCCACGTGTCGAAGCACGACTTAGAGGCATAACCGCATTGAAAGCAATGTCGCAAGTGAGGTAATCTTCGCAAACAACCCATGTAATACAATAGGGGAAAAGATACATAGTTGGCTTACAATCACCACTTCACACAATTACATGAATAAAGCATTACATCATCCAAATACACTCAAGGTCCGACTACGGAACCAAAATAAAAGAAGAACCCCAAATGCGACAAAGGTCCCCGGTCGACCCCAACTGGGCTCCACTACTGATCAACTAGAACGAAGCAACACAAATGACAAGATCTTCAACGAGCTCCTCCTTGAGCTTGGTTGCGTCACCTGCTCTGTTCAACGGCACCTGCAAGTTGGTTTTGGAAGTATCTGTGAGCCACAGGGACTCAGCAATCTCGCACCCTCGCAATCAAGACTATTTAAGCTTATGGGTAAGGTAAAGGTATGAGGTGGAGCTGCAGCAAGCGACTAGCATATATGGTGGCTAACATACGCAAAAGGGAGCGAGAAGAGAAGGCAAAGCACGATCGATAAAAGTATGATCAAGAAGTGATCCTAGAACAACCTACGTCGAGCATAACTCCAACACCGTGTTCACTTCCCGGACTCCGCCGGAAAGAGACCATCACGGTTACACATGCTGTTGATATATTTTAAATTAAGGTTAACTTCATGTTTTCTACAACAGGACGTTAATAAATTCCCATCTGCCCATAACCGCTGGCACGGCTTTCGAAAGTTCAAATCCCTGCAGGGGTGTCCCAACTTAGCCCATGACAAGCTCTCACGGTCAACGAAGGAATAGACCTCCTCCCGAGACATTCCGATCAGACTCGGTATCCCGGTTCTTCAAGACATCCTCGACAATGGTAAAACAAGTCCAGCAAAGCCGCCCGATGTGCCGACATCCTGATGGGAGCTGCACATATCTCATTCTCAGGGCAACACCGGATAGGTCAAGTTACGAGTAAAACCAGCCCTCAAGTTTCCCCGAGGTGGCCCCACAGGCTGCCCATTTCGGACCAACACTTAGACAAGCACTGGCCCGGGGGGTTAAAATAAGATGACCCTCGGGATGCGCGACTCCCAAGGGAAAAAAGGCTAGGTGGCGAATGGTAAAACCAAGGTTGGGCCTTGCTGGAGGAGTTTTATTCAAAGCGAACTGTCAAGGGGTTCCCATTATAACCCAACCGCGTAAGGAACGCAAAATCCGGGAACATAACACCGATATGATGGAAACTAGGGCGGCAAGAGTGGAACAAAACACCAGGCATAAGGCCGAGCCTTCCACCCTTTACCAAGTATATAGATGCATTAATTAAATAAGAGATATTATGATATCCCAACAAGTAAAATGTTCCAACAAGGAACATCATCTCCATGTTCCAACAAGGAACAAACTTCAATCTTCACCTGCAACTAACAACGCTATAAGAGGGGCTGAGCAAAGTGGTAACATAGCCAATCAACGGTTTGCTAGGATAAGGTGGGTTAGAGGCTTGGTTCAACAATATGGGAGGCATGATAAGCAAGTGGTAGGTATCGCAGCATAGGCATAGCAAAAGAGCGAGCATCTAGCAAGCAAAGATAGAAGTGATTTCGAGGGTATGGTCATCTTGCCTGAAATCCCGCAAGGAAGAAGAACGAGTCCATGAAGAAGACAAACGGACGTAGTCGAACGGATCCTCACACACACGACGTTATCGGAACCAACCCGAAGAAGCAAACACCGGAAAGAAGCAAACAATCATGGTAAACAACCACCACATAAGCATGACATGATGCGCAAACAAGTATGATGCATGTCCAGTTTAATGAGGCATGGCATGGCAAAGTGCACAAACAGCCCTACAAATTAAGTGGAGCTCAATATGCAACTCCGTTGCATATTGACGAAACACCACATTCAAGTTATTTAGTTCGATCTCGGTTAGGTACTCAACAAAATTAAATGTTTGTTAACATGGCAAGAGGTGAAGCATATGAAAAAAAAACTACCTATCTAGGCAAGTTTAAATGAGGCCGGAACAACAAACTACAATTCCGATAAATCCTCATGTGCATTAGCAATTTAATGCAACAACAATTTTTAAACATATTAAATGTTGTTATCATGATGCGGATGTCATGTTCAAGTTTATGCAATTTTAAGAAAATGTTAACAAGAGCATATTATGAAGCATTTGTCATCGTGGCGGAAATGAAAGGGGTGCCACGACAACGAATACGAAAATGATGCCATGGCAACATATCGGTTATCCGGTAGCCCACGGGGATACCAGTGCAAAAGGAAGTGACGGGAGCGTGCAAAATATGGTGGGCTGATCCCGGTAACCGGGTTCCCACATGTCGGTGGCAAGGCAAAAGAGGGGCAACGTGCACCGATAGTTAAGACTCGAGGCAAAACAAGGGTGCATCTCATACAACATGCATGCGTTCGTTCACGAGCGTCGTCTCGGGGTTATTCCTTCGAAGCGTGCAAACGGGACGATTCCCGTTCGGTGCAAAGTAGAGGAAGTAGTTGTTCTCGTTTCGTAGTTGTACACACTCCGTAGGTGTTCGGGGTCACACCAAGGAACTTGTCGTCCGCGGGTTCTTCGAGGGTCGACGGTAGTGGTACTCGGTCGTTTTGAAGAGGTACTTCGCGACATGCACAGGATGGTAGTTGTACACGGTCATCGTGGGAAGTAAAGGTACACACGAAGGTAGTCGAACTTGACGGTTCCGTTGCACGGTTCTTCGGCGACAGTAGTGGTACGCGTTTCGCAGCCGTTCGGGTCATCGTTAGAGGAACTTGACAGAGTTGAATCCCTTCGAGGTTGTTGTGGTACTTGGCGATTTCGAAGGCGGCGGAAACAAACTTGGCGGTCTCCGTTGACCTGGTACTTGGCGAATCCCTGTTCGGTGGTCTTCCTTGGCGGTTCAGGGCACGGTGCATGTACTTGGCATGATGCAGGGGCGATGGCCGCAGGACACTAGGACCCGAAGCGGAGGAGCAGGGGATCGAGGCTCTGGCCATCTCCTGAGGTGTTGCGCTGGACGGCGGCGGTAAGGCGACAGCAGCAGAGCTGCCATGGATGGCAACAACACCATGGAAGAATCAGGGGCGTGAGAACGGCGGAAGCGGCAAGGTGGACTTGGGCGCTGGAGGAAGCAGCAAGGTAGCACCATGGAGTTCCTGGACGACGGGGCCAGATTGGCCGGCAGGGCACCAAGGGACATCGAGGTGGCGGAGGTCGCAGGTCGGGCGTCAGGCTTGAGGTGCAGGGGAACCCCGGGCTGCGGCGAGGATGGCCGGCTGCGAGGAGGCAGCAGAGACGCGATGAGGTGCATCGGTGGGAGCTTCGAGCTCGGTCGGCTACGACCATGGAGGACGGCGGCGCGAAGGCGGGGCCCTTGAGGGCGCGGCGCTCGGGATCCGGTGTTCGCCCATGGTCGCGATAGCGGCCCCCTCTCTGTGCAGCGATGCCAGGAGGAAAGGGAAGAGAGGCGGCGCGAGGCCAGGAGAGGGCGTCGGCGAGGATGGGATCGAGGGAGAGGGTGAGGAGGCACTGGATGATCGAGAGGGAGAAGGAGGTCGAGCGCACGGGGATGGGATCGAGGGAGAAAGAGGCTGGCGGCGTGAGGATGAGTCGAGGGAGAGAGGAGGGATGCGCTAGGGTTAGTGCGGCTGGGCTGCGAGATGGCCTTGGGCCAAATGGGCCTTAGAGGCCGGCGGGGCTGCTGGTTGGACCTCGATCTGCTGAGCCAGACCATGGAGAGGGAAAGGCCAGAGGCCTGGTCGGCTGTTGTTGCTGGCATCTACCTCTCTCTTCTTCAAATCTCTCACAAAAACAGGAAAGCAAAGAAATAAAAGGAGAGAAAAGAAATGAGTGGACAAGAATTTGGGCAAAGGGATTATTTTCCCGGACTCACAAAAATACGCTTGTTTCGAGAAAATATAAAAGGCCAAGATTGGAAGATGTAAATTCAAACTCATTTGAATTTAATTCAAATGGGTTTGAACTAGGACTAGGTTTTGGAAGTGTCCAAAAATGTTGAGAATTTAGGTGGAGCTCCGAAAAATGACGAAAGGATATATGGCAATGTTTGAGGAGCAACTTGAAGCAGAAAAGACTTGAGAGTTACATTGCAAGTGCGTCACGGTAACTCCACAAGAATAGAAATATTTATAATAGCTCCCTAATATCGGGAGGATATGTTATAAAGAGAATCACCATGTGAATTCCCTCGATTTAAATGGACCGAAAATCCATGCAATTTATTTAGTGAGATGCAAAAGACTTATGACATGATGACATGATGACATGATGCAATGCACGAATAAAAGGGCGGGCACAAATGAAACACACGGCGAAACCCAGAACACATGGAAGGCATCTGAAGCTCCGGTCTTGGGGCGTCACAACACTTCACCACTATGAGAGGATCTCGTCCCGAGATCTAGGATGGCTCCGGAGGGAAACGGAAAAGGAAGAGAAGAGGTAAAACTAATTGCTTCTTTGACAAATGAGTGAAACCAAAGAACCTTGCGAGGTTGAACAAATTTAAAGAAGAAAACAACGAAGATGGACGGAGTTGAAAACACTCCGTTAGAAAAGAGAAACAGGGAAGAACAAATTCGGACAGCACTCCGGTAGAAAAGAGATGCAAGGCTTGATAAGGCGAAAAGAACTTGAGCAAAAGGGCACAACACTCCTGTTAAATGGATAGGCATGAAAAGAACATGATCTTTGAAAAAACTAGATGATGGGTGAAAAGAACAACGTCGCAATGCCTCCGGAAGAGAGAAATAGAATATAGATCATTGAAATAAAAGAATGGAGAAGAAAAGCCAACTTCTGCCACAAAGAGCTTGAAAAGGCATCTTTAGGAGAAGGGTCGAACAGAGTTGTTGGAACACCAACAACGGAAGGACAAATTTGAAGTGGACTTATAGAAGGCATCTCAATATTATGAGGTGACAACTTTCCACTCACAGAAAAAATTTGATTGGGTTGATAACAACGAGGAGACGAGAAACTTATTTCACCGGGAGGATAAATGAAGAACTTGGGTCAATTATAAGCACCATAATAGCAACAATCCTTAGGGAAAGCTTTAGGTGAAATATAACCCAATATAACTCCAATGACGAGATTGATGGATTTAAAATATCTCATTCTTGACCACATGTGAATCATGAAAACATGAACTCAATTATCAAGAATGACATAAAACCACCTCCAATAATATGGAAGAAAGAATTGCACTCCCGATAGCAAGATGGAGAATGCTTGAACTCCTTTGAAAAGAATCTCAATGAACACTTCGAGAAGGAAATAAATCCTTGATGAACCATCATGTAGGGCCTTCATGAAGAACTCCGGTAATGAAAGAATGATCAAACAAAAGAAAGAGAAGTTGAAGGCACAAGGTGAATCCTGCTAATGACTTAGATGGATCTCCGTGATGAAATAGTTGAAAAAGGTTGGAACTCCGGAAAAAAGAGAAGATGAACAATTGGAAACAAGAATTTTGATGAACCTCCGGAATAAGGAATTGAATAAACTTGATGAAACAAGAATAAGAATTACATTATGCGTATCCTTCACCAATTAAAATTGATGACAAGCAATGGAATTGGCATACTACTTATTCTCGTAGAAAGGATTATGATAGATATAGCGCCAACTTGAGAAAGTCTTCAGCAAGTCACCGGTAGGATAGAAAAACAACGAAAGAATTAGTATGACAACCAAGGAAGAGATCTTGAGTGAACCACCGTAAAAGTTGAAAAGAACGATGAGAAGAAAAAGAAACACCGGGTAAGAATTAGCAAATGAATGAAGAAGCTTGAGAGAATTTAGATACAAGAGAACAAAGAGATCACGAGCTGATTGAAGATCACTTAAACGAAGCACCGGTAAGATTGGAGAATGATAACTGAAAGCTGAGAAAGAATACCCCTGAATTGATGGACTCCGGATAACAAATTGAGAAGACTCTTGAATTAGCTCCGGATAGTTGAAAAGAATTCTCGCAGTCCAAAAACAACTATGAGAGGATGGCAACAAGCTAGAATCACGAATCTTGAAGAGAATGGAGCAAGATATGGAGGAAAATTCTTCTTCGGTCTTCAAGTGTTATGAAAGATGATGACAGACACCACCATAAATTATTGAGGCACTCCGGAAGAAACAAAAGCAAAGAGGTTGAGCCAACTATGAAAAGAATTTGGAAGATCTTGGAGAAGTCATTTGACTGACGATAATTCATTCTTATGTCAAACTTCGAAAAGAATTTAGTATAGCTCCGGGAAAATAAGAAGAGTCAGGTAAGATCCTGGAAAAGACCTGTGGTTTAGGGCCCACTCAAAAGAAACACCATAGAATCATTTGGAAGGGAGATTGCACCAGTTGAATTAAATGGCTTGAATGAGATAACATCCTCAAAAGAGCTTGAATGAATGTAGAGTGGAAAACACGAATCATCGAGATATCTTGAGCACTCCGGAACAATAGAATAGCAAGCGGGGAAGTTTAAGAGGTGCACCGGCATGAAAAGACATTTGAAACGAGGAAAAAGGATATGATCAACACCAAAAGCTTGAATTGGTTCCACCGGAGAAGAAAAAGAATGGATAATGGTGAACTAGAAACTGCGTTAAAATCTTCATGAGCATCACCGGGTACGAACATGAAGGAAGAAGAATGGAGAGACTTCCATAATAAAATGGATACTTGATAAAGAAATCCGAGTCCTAGGAGAAAAAACAAAGGGAGGGAGGGTGGGAAAAACAAAGACAATTTGGAATGGGTGAAACGAACACCGTTGAGAAGAACTGATACTTGATCTTGCTGATGTTGAAAGGATCGGATCCACTTGAAGAGAAACAAGCCGGTGAAAAGGATTGACATGACAAACTCGATGATCAAGAAGGATTGGTATCCACATATAAATATGAGAACACTGTTTAGGAAAGGTATGGAAGCAACATTTGACTTCGGAGCAACTTGAATACCACGACTCAAAACAAAAACAAGGGATTGGCTTGCAAAATAAGCTGGAACAAACATATGATGGAGTTTTCGTCCAAAGTTTTCGTGGTGGGGCCTACACGGGCTCGATCGTACAGCATCATCATGTACAAGGCAGTGCACATGACATACGAAGCGTCCCCGAGTCGGCATAGCCAAGGACTCTTTAAGACACAACGAGACCACTGTAAAATCGACCGTGAATAGGCAGACCACTAGACGTCGAACCCCAATTTCATATCATACATCTGTCGGAAAGATATCCTAAGAGCTACTTGAATTCCCACTTATAAACTCCCGAAACTTTCTGGTTATGGAATCAGGTGTTGGGGATATAGGTGAAGCATAATATCTCACCCAAACTAGCAAATCCTACATCCAGTTGTATCCATCCTTCAACACATAACCAAGAAACCTTCGGAAATCATCTACCCCAACCTTCGAAAAGCATCCGTTATACGAGTTATGGCAATACTCCCGAACTCCCGGCCCAGTACTGGGTGGCGTCGAGGTTATCTCACCAACGAACTGCATAAAAGAGATTTTCGATGTCGGCTTACTAAACTCAGGTATTCCAGAACTGCAACGATAAGATTATGACGACAACACCTCGGAGCTCAACTCCCCGGGACACTTCCACAAAACCCCTGACAGGAGGCACCAAGACAATGTTCTCGTCACAAAACCATCGGAACGATTCCAAGATACCCGCGTGATCCTAAAAATTTTTTAGTGAAATTTGAGAAGACAAGAGTCAAAACTCTACGTCAGGATGCCTCACCAGAGCAATGAAGAGACTGGGAAGTAAAAAGAATTCCTAAACTCTCCGATATATAATTCCTAAATGACTCAAAACATTTTTCTAGACTCAACAACAGCTGCTAAAAACGATCAAACAGTGGGGGCTCCTAAGGTCGGGGAAGGCTCTGATTACCAACTTGTGACGCCCTCGATGCGGCTATATCTCCCACGTGTCGAAGCACGACTTAGAGGCATAACCGCATTGAAAGCAATGTCGCAAGTGAGGTAATCTTCGCAAACAACCCATGTAATACAATAGGGGGAAAGAAACATAGTTGGCTTACAATCACCACTTCACACAATTACATGAATAAAGCATTACATCATCCAAATACACTCAAGGTCCGACTATGGAACCAAAATAAAAGAAGAACCCCAAATGCGACAAAGGTCCCCGATCGACCCCAACTGGGCTCCACTACTGATCAACTAGAACGAAGCAACACAAAGGACAAGATCTTCAACGAGCTCCTCCTTGAGCTTGGTTGCGTCACCTGCTCTGTTCAACGGCACCTGCAAGTTGCATTACGCGGTCCAACCCGGCGCGCGCCGCTCAGTCGCTGACGTCATGAAGGCTTCGGCTGATACCACGACGTCGAGTGCCCATAACTGTCCTGCGTAGATGGTTAGTGCGTATAGGCCAGTAGCCAGACTCAGATCAAATACCAAGATCTCGTTAAGCGTGTTGTTATGAAATAACCACGGACACCAACCAGGGCCAGGCTCACCTCTCTCCTAGATGGTATCAACCTGCCCTGTCGCTCCGCCACAAAGTAACTGTCGGGGGCCTTCGGGAACTCAGGCCCACCTCTACCGGGATGGAGCCACCTGCCCTTTCAGCCCCCAACATCGGAATCACTCGCGGGTACTCCTACAAGCTGACCCGACTTTAATCACCACAAGTATCATATATTATGTATAAGTAAATACCCGTGACCACCTCCCAAGTGATCACAGCCCGATAGTATAGCATGGCAGACAGACAAGAATGTAGGGCCACTAATGGTAAACTAGCATCCTATACTAAGCATTCAAGATGGCAGGTAAGGTATCAACAGCTGGAGCAACAATGATAGGCTATGCATCAGAATAGGATTAACGAAAAGCAGTAACATGCTACACTACACTAATGCAAGCAGTATAGAGGAGAGTAAGCGATATCTGGTGATCAAGGGGGGGGGGCTTGCCTGGTTGCTCTGGCAAGAGAGAGGGGTCGTCAACACCGTAGTAGTACTGGGTAGCAGCGGCGTCGGTCTCGGTGTCTAGCGAGAGAAGAGGGGGAAGAAACAATAAATATAATGCAAACAAATGCAAGACGATGCATGACATGACAAAGCGTGATGCTAGGTGTGCCCTAACGCGGTACGAGGTGGTACCGGTGAAGGGGGAAACATCCAGGAAAGTATCCCGGTGTTTCGTGTTTTCGGGCAAAGGAGCCAGAGGGGGAAAGTTGCGTGTTTGCTATGCTAGGGATGCGTGGCGGACGAACGGGCTGCGTATCCGGATTCGTCTCGTCGTTCTGAGCAACTTTCATGTTGAAAATAATTTCATCTGAGCTACGTTTAAAAGATATGATTTTCTAAAGATTTTATTAATTTCTAGAATTTAATTAATTATTTTATTTAATTCGAAAATGGATTTATGACATCAGCATGAGGTCATGCTGACGTCAGCAGTCAACAGGGTTAACTGGTCAACCTGACCAGTGGGTCCCACTTGTCAGAGACACATTTTAATTGAACAATTTAATTACCCTAATTAGTACTCCCTCCATTTCAAAATATAGTGCGCCCGCGCTTCCCGAGGTCGAACTTTGACCATAAATTTAATGAACGAGATCGACTGCGGCGGGAGAAAAAGTTACATAATTAGAAATTTCTTTCGAATACGAATTTATTGATATAATTTTTGCTCCCGCCGCAATCGGTCTTGATAGTTAAATTTATGGTCAAAGTTGAAACACGAGGATAGAGGAAGCACTACATTGTGGAATGGAGGGAGTATTAATTAGGGGGTGGGCCCCACTGCCATACTAATTAATTAGCTAATTAACTAACCAGGTTAATTAGATAACTAATGTTTAATTAGTTTAATTATTTGATTAGTTTAATTAATCAAAATTAATTAAGTTAATTATTATTTCTTTTAATTAATTAATTATTTTTATTTTTATTTTTATTTTTATTTTTTTTAAACGTTCTGTGGGGGTTGGGCCCCACATGACATAGGCAAGGGGGCCATAGCAGGTGTGGGCTACGGGCACAGCACGAACGGGCGAGGGGGATACGGGCAACGGGCGGGTGCCCATTAACGACGGCTGCGGTGGCAGGGATGAGGACGGCGCACGCGTGCGCAGCGAGCACGCGCAAGAAGCAGCAGCTGCGGCACGAGGCGATGGTTGGCGGCGGGAGCAGTGGGGCGCGCCTGCAGGCGGGCTGGGCGGCGGCCAGTGAGGGGGAGCAGCGTGGGGCAGGCGCGCCGGGGCAACGATGGAGAGCAACGCGGGTCGGCGGGGCCGTGC
>NC_041390.1:208192856-208276914 GCF_002162155.2 Triticum dicoccoides | reverse complement strand
GGGACATCGTCGGCGTCGAGGAGGCAGGCCGGTGGGGGGGGGAGCGCCGGCGAGGTCCAGGCAGGGAGGGGCCGATGGCGTTCGGCGGCGACGTCGGGCGTCGAGGGCGCGGTCACCCCGATCTCGATCCGGATCGAGGGAGCGATGGGGGAGCGAGTGGGGGGCGAGCGGGGCGAGTGGAGCGATGGGGTGGACGGCTAGGGTTTCTGGAGGGGTTAAGGAAAGGGAGTGGGGCGGCTGGGCCTTTGCCCAGTTGGGCCGATGGCCTGGCCGGCTGTGGCCTGGTGGGCCGAATCCCAAGGGGCCGGGGGTTCTTTTCTTTTATTTTTGCTTTCTATTTTGTTTCTTTTCCTTTTATTTATTTTCTTTTACTGTTTTAATTCAACTTAGGGCATATAAGTATTTTATAAATTTGTGTTTTCTTTACTATAATTATCTATGTAATATTTAGCACTAACCGAACATTTTTATTTTGATGTTTGACAATATTTAAATTTTGAATTTGAAAGTTTCGAACCGACGCGAAATTAGCAACAGTAAACGAGGTGACGTGACATCATTAGCAGAGGTTCATTGTAGCTTAAATATCCGAACGTCACATCCATGCAGAGCATTGTTGACATAGAAAATTGCAAAATACATATTGATCTGAATGTAGCAGACCCGTTGACTAAACCTCCATCACAAGCAAAACATGATCACACCTTAGTACTCTTTGGGTATTAATCACATAGCATGTGAACTAGATTATTGACTCTAGTAAACCCTTTGAGTGTTGGTCACATGACGATGTGAACTATGGGTGTTAATCCCATGGTGATGTGAACTATTGATGTTAAATCACATGGCGGTGTGAACTAGATTATTGACTCTAGTGCAAGTGGGAGACTGAAGGAAATATGCCCTAGAGGCAATAATAAAGTTATTATTTATTTCCTTATATCATGATAAATGTTTATTATTCATGCTAGAATTTTATTAACCGGAAACATAATACATGTGTGAATACATAGACAAACAGTATGTCACTAGTATGCCTCTACTTGACTAGCTCGTTGAATTAAATATGGTTAAGTTTCCTAGCCATAGACATGAGTTGTCATTTGATTAACGGGATCACATCATTAGAGAATGATATGATTGACTTGACCCATTCCGTTAGCATAGCACTTGATCTTTTAGTTTGTTGTTATTGCTTTCTTCATGACTTATACATGTTCCTATGACTATGAGATTATGCAACCCCCGTTTACCGGAGGAACACTTTGCGTGCTACCAAACGTCACAACGTAACTGGGTGATTATAAAGGTGCTCTACAGGTGTCTCCGAAGGTACTTGTTGGGTTGGCGTATTTCGAGATTAGGATTCGTCACTCCGATTGTCGGAGAGGTATCTCTGGGCCCACTCGGTAATGCACATCACTATAAGCCTTGCAAGCATTGCAACTAATGAGTTAGTTGCGGGGTGATGTGTTACATAACGAGTAAAGAGACTTGCCGATAACGAGATTGAACTAGGTACTGAGATGCCGACGATCGAATCTCGGGCAAGTAACATACCGATGACAAAAGGAACAACGTATGTTGTTATGCAGTTTAACCGATAAAGATCTTCGTAGAATATGTAGGAGCCAATATGAGCATCCAGGTTCCGTTATTGGTTATTGACCGGAGACGTGTCTCGATCATGTCTACATAGTTCTCGAACCCGTAGGGTCCGCACGCTTAAAGTTCGATGATGGTTATATTATGAGTTTATGTGTTTTGATGTACCAAAGGAATTCGGAGTCCCGAATGAGATCAGGGACATGACGAGGAGTCTCGAAATGGTCGAGACGTAAAGATCGATATATTGGACGACTATATTCGGACATCGGAAAGGTTCCGAGTGATTCGGGTATTTTCAGGAGTACCGAGGAGTTACGGAATTTGTATTGGGCCTTAATGGGCCATAAGGGAAAGGAGAGAAAGGCCTCAAAGGGTGGCCGCACCCCTCCCCATGGGCTGGTCCGAATTGGACTAGGGAGGAGGGCGCCCCCTTCCTTCCTTCTCCTTTTCCCTTCCCTTTCCTTCCCTCCTACTCCTACTACTTGGAAGTGTTGGAAATATGCCCTAGAGGCAATAATAAATTGATTATTATTATATTTCCTTGTTCATGATAATCGTTTATTATCCATGCTAGAATTGTATTGATAGGAAACTCAGATACATGTGTGGATACATAGACAACACCATGTCCCTAGTAAGCCTCTAGTTGACTAGCTCGTTAATCAATAGATGGTTATGGTTTCCTGACCATGGACATTGGATGTCGTTGATAACGGGATCACATCATTAGGAGAATGATGTGATGGACAAGACCCAATCCTAAGCCTAGCACAAGATCATGTAGTTCGTATGCTAAAGCTTTTCTAATGTCAAGTATCATTTCCTTAGACCATGAGATTGTGCAACTCCCGGATACCGTAGGAGTGCTTTGGGTGTGCCAAACGTCACAATGTAACTGGGTGGCTATAAAGGTACACTACGGGTATCTCTGAAAGCGTCTGTTGGGTTGGCACGAATCGAGATTGGGATTTTGTCACTCCGTGTAAACGGAGAGGTATCTCTGGGCCCACTCGGTAGGACATCATCATAATGTGCACAATGTGACCAAGGGGTTGATCACGGGATGATGTGTTACGGAACGAGTAAAGAGACTTGCCGGTAACGAGATTGAACAAGGTATCGGTATACCGACGATCGAATCTCGGGCAAGTACCATACCGCTAGACAAAGGGAATTGTATACGGGATTGATTGAGTCCTTGACATCGTGGTTCATCCGATGAGATCATCGTGGAACATGTGGGAGCCAACATGGGTATCCAGATCCCGCTGTTGGTTATTGACCGGAGAACATCTCGGTCATGACTACATGTCTCCCGAACCCGTAGGGTCTACACACTTAAGGTTCGATGACGCTAGGGTTATAAAGGAAGTTTGTATGTGGTTACCGAATGTTGTTCGGAGTCCCGGATGAGATCCCGGACGTCACGAGGAGTTCCGAAATGGTCTGGAGGTAAAGATTTATATATAGGAAGTCCTGTTTCGGCCATCGGGACAAGTTTCGGGGTCATCGGTATTGTACCGGGACCACCGGAAGGGTCCCGGGGGCCCACCGGGTGGGGCCACCTGCCCCGGGGGGCCACATGGGCTGTAGGGGGTGCGCCTTGGCCTACATGGGCCAAGGGCACCAGCCCCTAGAGGCCCATGCGCCAAGATATAGGAGAAAGGGGAGAGTCCTAAAGGGCGAAGGCACCTCCGAGGTGCCTTGGGGAGGATGGACTCCTCCCCCCCTCTTAGCCGCACCCCTTTCTTGGAGGAAGGGGCAAGGCTGCGTCTCCCCCCTCTCCCCTGCCCCTATATATAGTGGAGGGGAGGGAGGGCATCCATACCTGAGCCCTTGGCGCCTCCCTCCCTCCCGTGACACCTCCTCCTCTCCCGTAGGTGCTTGGCGAAGCCCTGCAGGATTGCCACGCTCCTCCATCACCACCACGCCGTTGTGCTGCTGCTGGATGGAGTCTTCCTCAACCTCTCCCTCTCTCCTTGCTGGATCAAGGCGTGGGAGACATCGTCGAGCTGTACGTGTGTTGAACGCGGAGGTGCCGTCCGTTCGGCACTAGGATCATCGGTGATCTGAATCACGACGAGTACTCGTTGCTGGTCTCTCCATAGATAGATCTTGGTGACGCGTAGGAAAATTTTGAATTTCTGCTACGTTCCCCAACAGTGGCATCATGAGCTAGGTCTATTGCGTAAATTCTTTGCACGAGTAGAACACAAAGTAGTTGTGGGCGTCGATATTGTTCAATATGCTTGCCGTTACTAGTCTTATCTTGATTCGGCGGCATCATGGGATGAAGCGGCCCGGACCAACCTTACACGTACGCTTACGTGAGACCGGTTCCACCGACAAACATGCACTAGTTGCATAAGGTGGCTGGCGGGTGTCTGTCTCTCCCACTTTAGTCGGATCGGATTCGATGAAAAGGGTCCTTATGAAGGGTAAATAGCAATTGGCATATCACGTTGTGGTTCATGCGTAGGTAAGAAACGTTCTTGCTAGAAACCCATAGCAGCCACGTAAAACATGAAAACAACAATTAGAGGACGTCTAACTTGTTTTTGTAGGGTATGCTATGTGATGTGATATGGCCAAAAAGGATGTGATGAATGATATATGTGATGTATGAGATTGATCATGTTCTTGTAATAGGAATCACGACTTGCATGTCGATGAGTATGACAACCGGCAGGAGCCATAGGAGTTGTCTTTATTTATTTGTGACCTGCGTGTCAACTTAAACGTCATGTAATTACTTTACTTTATTGCTAACCGTTAGCCAAGGTAGTAGAAGTAATAGTTGGCGAGGCAACTTCATGAAGACACGATGATGGAGATCATGATGATGGAGTGTTGGAAATATGCCCTAGAGGCCATAATAAAAGTGTTATTTTTATATTTCCTTGTTCATGATAATTGTCTTTTATTCATGCTATAACTGTATTATCCGGAAATCGTAATACACGTGTGAATACATAGACCACAATATGTCCCTAGTGAGCCTCTAGTTGACTAGCTCGTTGTGATCAACAGATAGTCATGGTTTCCTGGCTATGGACATTGGATGTCGTTGATAACGGGATCACATCATTAGGAGAATGATGTGATGGACAAGACCCAATCCTAAGCATAGCACAAAGATCGTGTAGTTCGTTTGCTAGAGCTTTGCCAATGTCAAGTATCTCTTTCTTTGACCATGAGATCGTGTAACTCCTGGATACCATATGAGTGCTTTGGGTGTATCAAACGTCACAACGTAACTGGGTGACTATAAAGGTGCACTACAGGTATCTCCGAAAGTATCTATTGTTTTATGCGGATCGAGACTGGGATTTGTCACTCCGTGTAAACGGAGAGGTATCTCTGGGCCCACTCGGTAGGACATCATCATATGCGCAATGTGACCAAGGAGTTGATCACGGGATGATGTGTTACGGAACGAGTAAAGTGACTTGCCGGTAACGAGATTGAACAAGGTATCGGTATACCGACGATCGAATCTCGGGCAAGTAAAATACCGCTAGACAAAGGGAATTGTATACGGGATCGATTGAGTCCTTGACATCGTGGTTCATCCGATGAGATCATCGTGGAACATGTGGGAGCCAACATGGGTATCCAGATCCCGCTGTTGGTTATTGACCGGATAACGTCTCGGTCATGTCTGCATGTCTCCCGAACCCGTAGGGTCTACACACTTAAGGTTCGATGACGCTAGGGTTATAAAGGAAGCTTGTATGTGGTTACCGAATGTTGTTCGGAGTCCCGGATGAGATCCCGGACGTCACGAGGAGTTCCGGAATGGTCCAGAGGTAAAGATTTATATATAGGAAGTCCTGTTTCGGCCATCGGGACAAGTTTCGGGGTCATCGGTATTGTACCGGGACCACCGGAAGGGTCCCGGGGGCCCACCGGGTGGGGCCACCTGCCCCGGGGGGCCACATGGGCTGTAGGGGGTGCGCCTTGGCCTACATGGGCCAAGGGCACCAGCCCCAAGAGGCCCATGCGCCTAGGGAACCCTAGAGGGAAGAGTCCTCAAGGGGGAAGGCACCTCCGAGGTGCCTTGGGGAGGATGGACTCCTCCCCCCCTTCTTGGCCGCCGCACCAGATGCCATCTGGAGGCTGGCCGCCGCCCCTTGGGGTGGGAAACCCTAAAGGGGGCGCAGCCCACCCCTCCCCCTATATATATTGAGGCATGGGGCTGCCCATAACACGCGATTTGATCTCTCGTTGGTGCAGCCCTGCCCCTCTCCCTCCTCCTCTTCTCCCATGGTGCTTGGCGAAGCCCTGCGGGATTGCCACGCTCCTCCACCACCACCACGCCGTTGTGCTGCTGCTGGATGGAGTCTTCCTCAACCTCTCCCTCTCTCCTTGCTGGATCAAGGCGTGGGAGACGTCACCGGGCTGTACGTGTGTTGAACGCGGAGGTGTCGTCCGTTCGGCACTTGATCATCGGTGATCTGAATCACGACGAGTACGACTCCATCAACCCCGTTCACTTGAACGCTTCCGCTTAGCGATCTACAAGGGTATGTAGATGCACTCCCCTTTCTACTCGTTGCTAGTCTCTCCATAGATAGATCTTGGTGTTACGTAGGAAATTTTTTGAATTTCTACTACGTTCCCCAACAGTGGCATCATGAGCTAGGTCTATTGCGTAGATTCTTTGCACGAGTAGAACACAAAGTAGTTGTGGGCGTTGATGTTGTTCAATATGCTTACCGTTACTAGTCCAATCTTGTTTCGACGGTATTGTGGGATGAAGCGGCCCGGACCGACCTTACACGTACTCTTACGTGAGACAGGTTCCACCGATTGACATGCACTTAGTGCATAAGGTGGCTAGCGGGTGCCAGTCTCTCCCACTTTAGTCGGAACGGATTCGATGAAAAGGGTCCTTATGAAGGGTAAATAGCAATTGGCATATCACGTTGTGGTTTTGCGTAGGTAAGAAACGTTCTTGCTAGAAACCCATAGCAGCCACGTAAAACATGCAACAACAATTAGAGGACGTCTAACTTGTTTTTGCAGGGTATGCTATGTGATGTGATATGGCCAAAAGGATGTGATGAATGATATGTGATGTATGAGATTGATCATGTTCTTGTAATAGGATTCACGACTTGCATGTCGATGAGTATGACAACCGGCAGGAGCCATAGGAGTTGTCTTTATTTATTGTATGACCTGTGTGTCATTGAAGAACGCCATGTAAACTACTTTACTTTATTGCTAAACGCGTTAGTCATAGAAGTAGAAGTAGTCGTTGGCGTGACAACTTCATGAAGACACGATGATGGAGATCATGATGATGGAGATCATGGTGTCATGCCGGTGACAAGATGATCATGGAGCCCCGAAGATGAAGATCAAAGGAGCTATATGATATTGGCCATATCATGTCACTACTCTATTTGATTGCATGTGATGTTTATCATGTTTATGCATCTTGTTTACTTAGGACGACGGTAGTAAATAAGATGATCCCTTACAAAATTTCAAGAAGTGTTCTCCCCTAATTGTGCACCGTTGCTACAGTTCGTCGCTTCTAAGCACCACGTGATGATCGGGTGTGATGAATTCTTACGTTCACATACAACGGGTGTAAGACAGTTTTACACAGCGAAAACACTTAGGGTTAACTTGACGAGCCTAGCATGTGCAGACATGGCCTCGGAACACGGAGACCGAAAGGTCGAGCATGAGTCGTATAGTAGATACGATCAACATGAAGATGTTCACCGATGATGACTAGTCCGTCTCACGTGATGATCGGACACGGCCTAGTTTGACTTGGATCATGTAATCACTTAGATGACTAGAGGGATGTCTATCTGAGTGGGAGTTCATAAGATGAACTTAATTATCCTGAACATAGTCAAAAGACCTTTTGCAAATTATGTCGTAGTTCGCGCTATAGTTCTACTATTTAGATATGTTCCTAGAGAAAATTATAGTTGAAAGTTGATAGTAGCGATTATGCGATCAGTAGAAAGCTTATGTCCTTAATGCACCGCTCAGTGTGCTGAACCCCAAACGTCGTTTGTGGATGTTGTGAACATCGGACATACACGTTTTGATAACTACGTGATAGTTCAGTTAAATGGTTTAAGTAAAGGCACTAAAGACGTTTTCGAAACATCGCGGAACATATGAGATGTTTCGAGGGCTGAAATTGGGATTTCAGGCTCGTGCTCACGTCAAGAGGTATAAGACCTCCGACGATTCTCTTAGCCGGCAAACTAAGGGAGAAAAGCTCAATCGTTGAGCTTGTGCTCAGATTGTCTGAGTGCAACAATCACTTGAATTGAGTGGGAGTTAATCTTCCAGATGAGATAGTGATGTTTCTCCAAAGTCATTGCCACCAAGCTGCAAGAGCTTCGTGATGAACTATAACATATCAGGGATAGATATGATGATCCTTGAGGTATTCGCGATGTTTGACACCGCGAAAGTAGAAATCAAGAAGGAGCATCAATTGTTGATGGTTGGTGAAACCACTAGTTTCAAGAAGGGCAAGGGAACAAAGGGATACTTCATGAAACGGCAATTCAGCTGCTGCTCTAGTGAAGAGACCCAAGGTTGAACCCAAACCCGAGACTAAGTGCTTCTGTAATAAGGGGAACAGCCACTGGAGCAGAATTACCCTAGATACTTGGTAGATGAGAAGGCTGGCAAGGTCGATAGAAGTATATTGGATATACATTGTGTTAATGTGTACTTTACTAGCACTCCTAGTAGCACCAGGGTATTAGATACCGGTTCGGTTGCTAAGTGTTAGTAACTCGAAATAAAAGCTACGGAATAAACGAAGACTAGCTAAAGGTGAGCTGACGATATATGTTGGAAGTGTTTCCAAGTTTGATGTGATCAAACATCGCACGCTCCCTCTACCATCAAGATTAGTATTAAACCTGAATGGTTTATTGAATCTCGATCGTAGTGATACACATTTTCATGCCAAAAGATATAAGATAGTAATGATAGTACCACTTACTTGTGGCACTGCCATGTAAGTCATAATGGTACAAAACGCATGAAGAAGCTCCATGTTGATGGATCTTTGGACTCACTCATTTTTGAAAAGGTTTGAGACATGCGAACCATGTCTATTGGTATATATGCATGAAGAAACTCCATGCAAATGGACCATTTGAACTCACTTGATTTTGAATCACTTGAGATATGCAAATCATACCACATGGGCAAGATGACTGAAAAGCCTCGTTTTCAGTAAGATGGAACAAGATAGCAACTTGTTGGAAGTAACACATTTTGATGTGTCCAATCCAATGAGTGCTGAGGCATGCAGTGAATATCGTTATGATCTTACTTCACAGATGATTCGAGTAGATGTTGAGAATATTTACTTGATGAAACACAAGTCTGAATTATTGAATGGTTCAAGTAATTTCAGAGTGAAGTAGAAGATCATTGTGACAAGAGGATAAAATGTCTATGATACGATCATAGAGATGAATATCTGAGTTACGAGTTTTGGCACACAATTAAGACATCGTGGAAATTGTTTCATAATTAATACCGCCTGGAACACCATAGTGTAATGGTGTGTCTGAACATCATAGTTGCACCCTATTGGATATGGTGCGTACCATGATGTCTCTTATCGAATTACCACTATCGTTCATGGGTTAGGCATTAGAGACAACCACATTCACTTTAAATAGGGCACCACGTAATTCCGTTGAGATGACACCGTATGAATTATGGTTTAGAGAAACCTAAGTTGTCGTTTCTTAAAAGTTTGGGGCTACGACGCTTATGTGAAAAAGTTTCAGGCTGATAAGCTAGAACCCAAAGCGGATAAATGCATCTTCATAGGATACCCAAAACAGTTGGGTATACCTCCTGTCTCAGATCCAAAAGCAATAAAGGATTGTTTCTTGAATCAGGTCCTTTCTCGAGGAAAGGTTTCTCTCGAAAGAATTGAGTGGGAGGATGGTGGAGACTTGATGAGGTTATTGAACCATCACTTCAACCAGTGTGTAGCAGGGCACAGAAAGTTGTTCCCGTGGCACCTACACCAATTGAAGTGGAAGCTTATGATAGTGATCATGAAACTTCAGATCAAGTCACTCCCAAACCTCGTAGGATGACAAGGATGCGTACTACTTGAGAGTGGTACGTAATCCTGTCTTGGAAGTCATGTTGCTAGACAACAATGAACCTACGAGCTATGGAGAAGCGATGGTGGGCCCGGATTCCGATAAATGGCTCGAGGCCATAAAATCCGAGAACGGATCCATGGACTTTGGCGGACTTGCCCGATTATCGGCAAGCCATTAAGATAAATGGATTTTTAAGAAGAAGACGGACGTGGATGGTAATGTCACCGTCCATGAAGCTCGACTTGTGGCGAAAAGTTTTTCACAAGTTCAAGGAGTTGACTACGATGAGATTTTCTCACTCGTAGCGATGCTTAAAATCCGTCGGAATCATGTTAGCATAAGCTGCATTTATGAAATCTGGCAGATGGATGTCAAGACAAGTTTCCTTACTAGTTTTCGTAAGGAAAGGTTGTATGCAATACAATCAGAAAGTTTTTGTCGATCCTTAGGATGCTAAAAGGTATGCTAGCTCCAGCGATCCTTCTAAGGACTGGAGTGAGCATCTCGGAGTTGGAATGTATGCTTTGATGATGATCAAAGATTTTGGGTTTGTACAAAGTTTATGAGAAACTTGTATTTCAAAAGAAGTGAGTGGGAGCACTATAGAATTTCTGATGAGTATATGTTGTTGACATATTGTTGATCAGAAATGACATAGAATTTCTGGAAAGCATATAGGGTTATTTTGAAAGTGTTTTTCAATGGAAAGTCTGGATTAAGCTGCTTGAGCATTGAGCATCAAGATCTATAAGGATAGATCAAAACGCTTAATGGTACTTTCAAATGAGCACATACCTTGACATGATCTTGAAGGTGTTCAAGATGGATCAGTCAAAGAAGAAGTTCTTGCCTGAGTTGTAAGGTACGAAGTTAAGACTTAAAGCTCGACCACGGCAGAATAGAGAGAAAGGACGAAGGTCGTCCCCTATGCTTAAAACGTAGGCTCTTCAGTATGCTGTGCTGTGTACCGCACCTGAAGTGTGCCTTGCCATGAGTCAGTCAAGGGGTACAAGAGTGATCCAAGAATGGCTCACAGACAGCGGTCAAAGTTACCCTTAGTAACTAGTGGACTAAGGAATTTTCTCGATTATGGAGGTGGTAAAAGAGTTCGTCGTAAAGGTTACGTCGATGCAAGCTTAACACCTATCCAGATAGCTCTAAGTAGAGATACCGGATACATATATTGGAGCAACAATTTAGAATAGCTCCAAGTAGAACAGTTATTTGGAACAGCTCCAAATAGAGCGTGGTAGCTGCATCTAGGAGATGACATAGAGATTTGTAAAGCACACACGGATCTGAAAGGTTCAGACCCGTTGACTAAAACCTCTCTCACAAGCAACATGATCAAACATAAAACTCATTGAGTGTTAATCACATAGTGATGTGAACTAGACTACTGACTCTAGTAAACTCTTGGGTATTAGTCACATGGCGATGTGATCTGTGAGTGTTAATCACATGGCGATGTGAACTGGATTATTGACTCTAGTGCAAGTGGGAGACTGTTGGAAATATGCCCTAGAGGCAATAATAAAAGTGTTATTATTATATTTCTTTGTTCATGATAATAGTCTTTTATTCATGCTATAACTGTATTATCCGGAAATCGTAATACACGTGTGAATACATAGACCACAATATGTCCCTAGTGAGCCTCTAGTTGACTAGCTCGTTGTGATCAACAAATAGTCATGGTTTCCTGGCTATGGACATTGGATGTCGTTGATAACGGGATCACATCATTAGGAGAATGATGTGATGGACAAGACCCAATCCTAAGCATAGCACAAAGATCGTGTAGTTCGTTTGCTAGAGCTTTGCCAATGTCAAGTATCTCTTCCTTTGACCATGAGATCGTGTAACTCCTGGATACCGTAGGAGTGCTTTGAGTGTATCAAACGTCACAACGTAACTGGGTGGCTATAAAGGTACACTACGGGTATCTCTGAAAGTGTCTGTTGGGTTGGCACGAATCGAGATTGGGATTTTGTCACTCCGTGTAAACGGAGAGGTATCTCTGGGCCCACTCGGTAGGACATCATCATAATGTGCACAATGTGACCAAGGGGTTGATCACGGGATGATGTGTTACGGAACGAGTAAAGAGACTTGCCGGTAACGAGATTGAACAAGGTATCGGTATACCGACGATCGAATCTCGGGCAAGTACCATACCGCTAGACAAAGGGAATTGTATACGGGATTGATTGAGTCCTTGACATCGTGGTTCATCCGATGAGATCATCGTGGAACATGTGGGAGCCAACATGGGTATCCAGATCCCGCTGTTGGTTATTGACCGGAGAACATCTCGGTAATGACTACATGTCTCCCGAACCCGTAGGGTCTACACACTTAAGGTTCGATGACGCTAGGGTTATAAAGGAAGCTTGTATGTGGTTACCAAATGTTGTTCGGAGTCCCGGATGAGATCCCGGACGTCACGAGGAGTTCCGGAATGGTCCGGAGGTAAAGATTTATATATAGGAAGTCCTGTTTCGGCCATCGGGACAAGTTTCGGGGTCATCGGTATTGTACCGGGACCACCGGAAGGGTCCCGGGGGCCCACCGGGTGGGGCCACCTGCCCCGGGGGGCCACATGGGCTGTAGGGGGTGCGCCTTGGCCTACATGGGCCAAGGGCACCAGCCCCAAGAGGCCCATGCGCCTAGGGAACCCTAGAGGGAAGAGTCCTCAAGGGGGAAGGCACCTCCGAGGTGCCTTGGGGAGGATGGACTCCTCCCCCCCTTCTTGGCCGCCGCACCAGATGCCATCTGGAGGCTGGCCGCCGCCCCTTGGGGTGGGAAACCCTAAAGGGGGCGCAGCCCTCCCCTCCCCCTATATATATTGAGGCATGGGGCTGCCCATAACACGCGATTTGATCTCTCGTTGGTGCAGCCCTGCCCCTCTCCCTCCTCCTCTTCTCCCATGGTGCTTGGCGAAGCCCTGCGGGATTGCCACGCTCCTCCACCACCACCACGCCGTTGTGCTGCTGCTGGATGGAGTCTTCCTCAACCTCTCCCTCTCTCCTTGCTGGATCAAGGCGTGGGAGACGTCACCGGGTTGTACGTGTGTTGAACGCGGAGGTGCCGTCCGTTCGGCACTTGATCATCGGTGATCTGAATCACGACGAGTACGACTCCATCAACCCCGTTCACTTGAACGCTTCCGCTTAGCGATCTACAAGGGTATGTAGATGCACTCCCCTTTCTACTCGTTGCTAGTCTCTCCATAGATAGATCTTGGTGTTACGTAGGAAATTTTTTGAATTTCTGCTACGTTCCCCAACATGGAGATCATGGTGTCATGCCGGTGACGATGATGATCATGGAGCCCCGAAGATGGAGATCAAAAGGAGCAAAGTGATGATGGCCATATCATGTCACTATTTGATTGCATGTGATGTTTATCATGTTTATACATCTTATTTGCTTAGAACGACGGTAGTAAATAAGATGATCCCTTACAACAATTTCAAGAAGTGTTCTCCCCTAACTGTGCACCGTTGCGACAGTTCGTGTTTCGAAGCACCACGTGATGATCGGGTGTTAGATTCTAACGTTCACATACAACGGGTGTAAGACAGATTTACACACGCGAAACACTTAGGGTTAACTTGACGAGCCTAGCATGTACAGACATGGCCTCGGAACACGGAGACCGAAAGGTCGAACATGAGTCGTATAGAAGATACGATCAACATGAAGATGTTCACCGATGATGACTAGTCCGTCTCACGTGATGATCGGACACGGCCTAGTTTGACTCGGATCATGTAATCACTTAGATGACTAGAGGGATGTCTATCCGAGTGGGAGTTCATAAGATGAACTTAATTATCCTGAACATAGTCAAAAGGTTTTTGCAAATTATGTCGTAGCTCACGCTATAGTTCTACTGTTTAGATATGTTCCTAGAGAAAAATTAGTTGAAAGTTGATAGTAGCAATTATGCGGACTAGGTCCGTAAACTGAGGATTGTCCTCATTGCTTCATAGAAGGCTTATGTCCTTAATGCACCGCTTAGTGTGCTGAACCTCGAACGTTGTCTGTGGTTGTTACGAACATCTGACATACACGTTTTGATAACTACGTGATAGTTCAGTTAAACGGTTTAGAGTTGAGGCACCAAAGACGTTTTTGAAACATCGCGAAACATATGAGATATTTTGAGGGCTGAAATTGGGATTTCAGGCTCGTGCCCATGTCAAGAGGTATAAGACCTCCGATGACTTTCTTACACTTCAAACTAAGGAGAAAAGCTCAATTGTTGAGCTTGTGCTCAGATTGTTTGAGTACAACAATCATTTGAATCGAGTGGGAGTTGATCTTCCAGATAAGACAGTGATGGTTCTCCAAAGTCATTGCCACCAAGCTGTTAGAGCTTCGTGATGAACTATAACATATCAGGGATAGATATGATGATCCTTGAGGTATTCGCGATATTTGACACCGCGAAAGTAGAAATCAAGAAGGAGCATCAATTGTTGATGGTTGGTGAAACCACTAGTTTCAAGAAGGGCAAGGGCAAGAAGGGATACTTCATGAAACGACAAATCAGCTGCTGCTCTAGTGAAGAAACCCAAGGTAAAACCCAAACCCGAGACTAAGTGCTTCTGTAATAAGGGGAACAACCACTAGAGCAGAATTACCCTAGATACTTGGTAGATAAGAAGGTTGGCAAGGTCGATAGAAGTATATTGGATATACATTGTGTTAATGTGTACTTTGCTAGTACTCCTAGTAGCACCAGTGTATTAGATACCGGTTCGGTTGCTAAGTGTTAGTAACTCGAAACAAAAGGCTACGGAATAAACGGAGACTAGCTAAAGGTGAGCTGATGATATGTGTTGGAAGTTTTTCCAAGCTTGATATGATCAAGCATCACACGCTCCCTCTACCAAAGAGATTGGTGTTAAACCTAAATAATTGTTATTTGGTGTTTGCGTTGAGCATAGACATGATTGGATTACGTCTATCGCAATACGGTTATTCATTTAAGGAGAATAATGGTTACTCTGTTTATTTGAATAATACCTTCAATGGTCTTACACCTAAAATGAATGGTTTATTAAATCTCGATCGTAGTGATACACATGTTCATGCCAAAAGATAGTAATGATAGTACCACCTACTTGTGGCACTGCCACGTAAGTCATATCGGTATAAAACGCATGAAGAAGCTCCATATTGATGGATCTTTGGGCTCACTCATTTTTGAAAAGTTTGAGACATGCGAACCATGTCTATTGGTGTATATGCATGAAGAAACTCCATGCAAATGGACCGTTTTGACTCACTTGATTTTGAATCACTTGGGACATGCAAATCATACCACACGGTCAAGATGACTGAAAAGCCTCGTTTTCAGTAAGATGGAACAAGATAGCAACTTGTTGGAAGTAACACATTTTGATGTGTGCAGTCCAATGAGTGCTGAGGCATGCAGTGAATATCGTTATGTTCTTACTTCACAGATGATTCGAGTAGATGTTGAGTATATTTACTTGATGAATCACGAGTCTGAATTATTGAAAGGTTCAAGTAATTTCAGTGTGAAGTTGAAAGATCGTCGTGACAAGAGGATAAAAGATCTATGATATGATCATAGAGATGAATATCTGAATTACGAGTTTGGCACAGAATTAAGACATTGTGGAAATTGTTTCACAACTAATACAGCCTGGAACACCATAGTGTGATGGTGTGTCCGAACATCATAACTGCACCCTATTGGATATGATGCATACCATGATGTCTCTTATGGAATTACCACAATAGTTTATGGGTTAAAGCATTAAAGACAACCACATTCACTTTAAATAGGGCACCACGTAATTCCGATGAGATGACACCGTATGAACTATGGTTTAGAGAAACCTAAGCTGTCATTTCTTAAAAGTTTGGGGCTGCGATGCTTATGTGAAAAAGTTTCAGGCTGATAAGCTCGAACCCAAAGCGGATAAATGCATCTTCACAGGACACCCAAAACAGTTGGGTATACCTCCTGTCTCAGATTCGAAAGCAATAAGGGATTGTTTCTAGAATCAGGTCCTTTCTCGAGGAAAAGTTTCTCTCGAAAGAATTGAGTGGGAGGATGGTGGAGACTTGATGAGGTTATTGAACCGTCACTTCAACTAGTGTATAGCAGGGCACAAAGAGTCGTTCCTGTGGCACGTACACCAACTGAAGTGGAAGCTTATGATAGTGATCATGAAACTTCGGATCGAGTCACTACCAAACCTCGTGGGATGACAAGGATGCGTACTACTTCAGAGTGGTACGTAATCCTGTCTTGGAAGTCATGTTGCTAGACAACAATGAACCTACGAGCTATGGAGAAGCGATGGTGGGCCCAAATTCCGACAAATGGTTAGAAACCATAAAATCCGAGATAGGATCCATGTATGAAAACAAAGTGTAGACTTTGGCAGAACAACTCGATGGTCGTAAGGCTGTTGAGTGCAGATGGATTTTGAAAGGAAGACAGACAATGATGGTAAGTGTCACCATTGAGAAAGCTCGACTTGTCGTTAAGATGTTTTTCGACAAGTTCAAGGAGTTGACTACGATGAGACTTTCTCACTCGTAGCGATGCTAAGAGTCTGTTGGAATTATATTAGCAATTACTGCATTATTTATGAAATCTTGCAGATAGGATGTCAAAACATTGTTTCCTCGACGATTTTTGAGGAAAGGTTGTATGTGATACAACCGGAAGGTTTTGTCTATCCTGAAATATGTTAATAAGTATGCAAAGCTCCAGCAATCCTTCTGAGGACTGGAGTGAGCATCTCGGAGTTGGAATGTATGCTTTGATGATGATCAAAGATTTTGGGTGTATACAAAGTTTATGAGAAACTTGTATTTCCAAAGAAGTGAGTGGGAGCACTATAGAATTTCTGATGAGTGTATGTTGTTGACATATTAATGATCAGAAATGACGTAGAATTTCTGGAAAGCATATAGGGTTATTTGGAAAGTGTTTTCAATGGAAAACCTGGATTAAGCTACTTGAACATTGAGCATCAAGATCTATAAGGATAGATCAAAACGCTTAATAGTACTTTCAAATGAGCACATGCCTTGACGTGATCTTGAAGGTGTTCAAGATGGATCAGTCAAAGAAGGAGTTCTTGCCTGAGTTGTAAGGTATGAAGTTAAGACTTAAAGCTCGACCATGGCAGAATAGAGAGAAAGGAACGAAGGTCGTCCCCTATGCTTAAGACATAGGCTCTACAGTATGCTATGCTGTGTACCGCACCTGAAGTGTGCTTTACCATGAGTCAGTCAAGGGGTACAAGAGTGATCCAAGAATGGATCACAGGACAGCGGTCAAAGTTATCCTTAGTAACTAGTGGACTAAGGAATTTTCTCAATTATGGAGGTGGTAAAAGAGTTCGTCGTAAAGGGTTACGTCGATGCAAGCTTAGCACCTATCCGGATAGCTCTGAGTAGAGATACCGGATACGTATAATGGAGCAACAATTTAGAATAGCTCCAAGTAGAACAGTTATTTGGAATAGCTCCAAATAGAACGTGGTAGCTGCATCTAGGAGATGACATAGAGATTTGTAAAGCACACGGATCTGAAAGGTTCAGACCCGTTGACTATAACCTCTCTCACAAGCATAACATGATCAAACCCAGAACTCATCGAGTGTTAATCACATGGTAAATGTGAACTAGATTATTGACTCTAGTAAACTCTTTGGGTGTTAGTCACATGGGGATGTGACCTTGAGTGTTAATCACATATCGATGTGAACTAGATTATTGACTCTAGTGCAAGTGGGAGACTGTTGGAAATATGCCCTAGAGGCAATAATAAATTGATTATTATTATATTTCCTTGTTCATGATAATCGTTTATTATCCATGCTAGAATTGTATTGATAGGAAACTCAGATACATGTGTGGATACATAGACAACACCATGTCCCTAGTAAGCCTCTAGTTGACTAGCTCGTTAATCAATAGATGGTTACAGTTTCCTCACCATGGACATTGGATGTCGTTGATAACGGGATCACATCATTAGGAGAATGATGTGATGGACAAGACCCAATCCTAATCCTAGCACAAGATCATGTAGTTCGTATGCTAAATCTTTTCTAATGTCAAGTATCATTTCCTTAGACCATGAGATTGTGCAACTCCCGGATACCGTAGGAGTGCTTTGGGTGTGCCAAACGTCACAACGTAACTGGGTGGCTATAAAGGTACACTACGGGTATCTCTGAAAGTGTCTGTTGGGTTGGCACGAATCGAGATTGGGATTTTGTCACTCCGTGTAAACGGAGAGGTATCTCTGGGCCCACTCGGTAGGACATCATCATAATGTGCACAATGTGACCAAGGGGTTGATCACGGGATGATGTGTTACGGAACGAGTAAAGAGACTTGCCGGTAACGAGATTGAACAAGGTATCGGTATACCGACGATCGAATCTCGGGCAAGTACCATACCGCTAGACAAAGGGAATTGTATACGGGATTGATTGAGTCCTTGACATCGTGGTTCATCCGATGAGATCATCGTGGAACATGTGGGAGCCAACATGGGTATCCAGATCCCGCTGTTGGTTATTGACCGGAGAACATCTCGGTCATGACTACATGTCTCCCGAACCCGTAGGGTCTACACACTTAAGGTTCGATGACGCTAGGGTTATAAAGGAAGTTTGTATGTGGTTACCGAATGTTGTTCGGAGTCCCGGATGAGATCCCGTATGTCATGAGGAGTTCCGGAATGGTCCGGAGGTAAAGATTTAATATAGGAAGTCCGGTTTCGGCCATCGGGACAAGTTTCGGGGTCATCGGTATTGTACCGGGACCACCGGAAGGGTCCCGGGGGCCCACCGGGTGGGGCCACCTGCCCCGGGGGGCCACATGGGCTGTAGGGGGTGCGCCTTGGCCTACATGGGCCAAGGGCACCAGCCCCTAGAGGCCCATGCGCCAAGATATAGGAAAAAGGGGAGAGTCCTAAAGGGGGAAGGCACCTCCGAGGTGCCTTGGGGAGGATGGACTCCTCCTCCCCTCTTAGCCGCACCCCTTTCTTGGAGGAAGGGGCAAGGCTGCGCCTCCCCCCTCTCCCCTGCCCCTATATATAGTGGAGGGGAGGGAGGACATCCATACCTGAGCCCTTGGCGCCTCCCTCCCTCCCGTGACACCTCCTCCTCTCCCGTAGGTGCTTGGCGAAGCCCTGCAGGATTGCCACGCTCCTCCATCACCACCACGCCGTTGTGCTGCTGCTGGATGGAGTCTTCCTCAACCTCTCCCTCTCTCCTTGCTGGATCAAGGCGTGGGAGACATCGTCGAGCTGTACGTGTGTTGAACGCGGAGGTGCCGTCCGTTCGGCACTAGGATCATCGGTGATCTGAATCACGACGAGTACGACTCCATCAACCCCGTTCACTTGAACGCTTCCGCTTAGCGATCTACAAGGGTATGTAGATGCACTCTCCTTCCCCTCGTTGCTAGTCTCTCCATAGATAGATCTTGGTGACACGTAGGAAAATTTTGAATTTCTGCTACGTTCCCCAACAGGAAGGGCTCTAGTTCTACTAGGAAAGGGGGAATCCTACTCCCGGTGGGAGTAGGAATCCCCTAGGGCGCATGGAGCGCCCTCCCCCTAGGAAAGGGGGAATCCTACTCCCGGTGGGAGTAGGACTCCCCTAGGGCGCATGGCGCGCCCTCCCCCTCCTCCACTCCTTTATATACGGGGGCAGGGGGCACCCCAAAGACACAACAATTGATCTCTTGATCTCTTAGCCGTGTGCGGTGCCCCCCTCCACCATAATCCACCTCGATCATATCGTAGCGGTGCTTAGGCGAAGCCCTGCGTCGGTAGAACATCATCATCGTCACCACGCCGTCGTGCTGACAAAACTCTCCCTCAACACTCGGCTGGATCGAAGTTCGAGGACGTCATCGAGTTGAACGTGTGCAGAACTCGGAGATGTCGTGCATTCGGTATTTGATCGGTCGGATCGTGAAGACGTACGACTATATCAACCGCGTTGTGCTAACGCTTTTGTTTTCGGTCTACGAGGGTACGTGAACAACACTCTCCCCTCTTGTTGCTATGCATCACCATGATCTTGCATGTGCGTAGCAAATTTTTGAAATTACTACGTTCTCCATCATGTAGGAGTAACAAAACAAAGAAGAACATCTAAAGAAAGGAAATAAGCAGACACCTATTTCTTCCGAGCAAATGTACACGCTATGACACAACATGATCATGCTTATCAATTGAACATCAGGAAGGAAGAAACTACCATATGCCAGTGCGGAGGTAAGGGCCAGCACACACGGCGAACGAGGCATCGATGGCGACGGGATTTTCATCTAGCACGGTGGAATTGATCAGTGTGACGACATCAAATCCAGAACTCCCATCCCATATGTCTCTCCCCTCGACTGCAATTGTCACAACAATAAGTATATCAATCAATATCTATGGACACAGCTGCATGAGGGAACAACAGAAAAAACACATCAATCAGTATGCTTGTACAGTACACACACCTTCGATAACATTATATTCTCCTTTCATATTTGATTTCTACCACATAATAAGCACCGTCATCCATCCTTCAAAGTCCTGGTTGTTAATTCTGCATCATGTGTGTGGTAATCTGGATTCAGCAAACTCTGAATCCTTTCCTGATAATCTCAGTGTTATCAACTTATCATAGAAGAAGAATTGTTTGAAAAAACCTACCAGAAAAAAGGTTGCCACGGGACAAATCAAGAAACCTATTGTCCCAGTTTTAAATCAAGCAACAGCCAACTCACCTTATTGAGTACACAACCAGAACCATCATCCGTTGCACATAGAGGAGAAGGACATCGTAGGCAAAAGGGAGTGTGTTGGCGGCAGACAACGATGCCTTTGGTTTCTCATCAGTCTCGTCTAGGCTTCGATTGCATATAAGTAAGCGTTACACGGGGTGGGCCGCTGCTCCAGTAACAAATTTGTCGATTTGCCATTCATTTAGCCTGACTTAGCTTTTAATGTGTTCCTAGCTCTCACCCTTATTATATCTCTAACCGGCCACACGATAACTTTTCTGCTAAAATTGTTGCAGGTGAATTTTGGCCTTCCCTTCATCTTTCACTCTGTCAAGTAAATCTGAACTTATCCTATATCAATTTATGAATGCAATAGTATTAAATACTAATGGCAAATGGGAAAAGTTGTTGATATAACTTGTAACATCTTAATTTTGGAAGAGAATGATTAACCAACTGCAATTGGAGTTACTTAAGTTCAGTGCTTACTATACAGTATGTACTATCTATCTATGTCAGAACACTTCTAAGTTCTTGCAGGAATGGGAAACTCTCATTGTAGACTCACTGTTTGGGCAATAAAGATCACTTATGGGTATTACTAATCTTATTATGCCAAATGTCAAATATTACCAGGCAAACAGAAGTGATGGCCGCACTGTAAAGAGCACCTTAAATACCATCAGCAAATATGTACGCGTCATTGTAAGTATATCTTGTACTGTTCACTGCTTGCAGATCAAATTAACAGTAAGAAAGTGCATAATCTTCCCTTGTCAGAACCTGAAATCAGAAAAAAGGTACATACGGGTGATTCTCACCTTGACGCTGAACGGGGCAAGCAACTGCTTGCAGCAGAATTGGTGGAGGACCAGCCCTTGTTCATCGCAACCAGCTTGGCCGGGGGGTAGAACGTGTCGACGGACGTTTAAGGTCATCCCTTCCATAAGCTCTTCTTGCGAGATTGGGATGCTCCGACCGTCCGGCGGCCGGCGGCCCACAACGGCAACGCGATGCCTATGACATGGAGGAAGTTTGAAATAAATTCGTCGCACCCCGTTCGATGCCTATGCCTGGCGGTGGCGACCGCCACTCAGGGTCGAGATCGAGAGATTGAGTCGTGGCTTGATGTTCGCGCCCGTAGTGGCTGGGGGCGGCGGCACACTAGGGTGAGGGTAACACAGCCAGGTCGAAGAAGAGGAGAGGTCGGGGAGAGAGACGAAAGAACGGGGCCGAGAGAGAGGAGATGCTCGTGTGCTCATGGGCTTCGTGGGACAGAATATTTGTGCGTGAAACTGGGCCAACTAACCATAGGCCACCGAAACGGTTTCTGGAGTAGCAGCCCTTAGGACAGCCGGCCTAGTTAGCGCTAAACAACGATCTGACGAACAGAAACATTTCAAACACATGATCTGACGGCTAAAATTGCAAGTGCGTGAGAGAGCTCGCTTTAGGCTCAGTTTTACTGTCCTTAATAATAGCTGGAGTAAGAATTTTTCAAAAGATCACCTAGGAGCAAGAAAAGCTTACAGAAAATGTTCGATGAATTGTTAACACTTTAGCTTTAGCTGCACTGACTTTCTCCATCTAAAACATACAGCCATTAGCGCATCTATTCATCAGCACATACCAAAATTACCAAGCACCAAGTAGCAGTACCAAATTGGCAATTACCAAATTGAAATTGTCAAGCGACAAATACAAATTTAAACATACATCAATGCATTAGCAGTACCATTTATTCATCAATACATGCATCTATCCATCCATCTATTCACCTAGATGTTAACAGAGAAACAGAGAAGAATACAGAGGTAGAAGAGAGACGAGACAGAGAAGAAGAGTTCCCATCGGGCGTCTAGGCAGGGCGGCCAGAGGCGACCAGAGGCAGCGGGCTGCCCGTCCAGCGGGGTCGCGAGGAGCGAGGCTGACGGAGCTCCCGTCCGGCGGCATCGTGAGGAGGGGTGCTGTCGGTGTTCCCATCTGGCGGCGACGAGGCGGGCCGTCGTGAGGAGAGGGGCCGCCCCAAGGCGAGAACCGGCGTGTAGGCTGGGCTGCCAGGGGGTGGCCGGTGGCGGGCTGGTGGAGCTCCCGCCGCCGCTAGCGCTCGTGGCGATCGAGCGTTTGCTGGGCCGTTCAGTCGTGCAAAAGGGGCAGTTTGGCTGTAAATTATTCCTCCAATAGGGGTACTCTCATATCCGAAACGTTTTCTTTGGTGGGACTTACCAGAATCTTGGGATTCTGTGAAAATCTATGTTTTTCGAGGATTTTGAATTGCACTAGGATTCTGCATAGGATTCTGCAGAATCCGCTCGAGATTTTGGAAGGCAAATCGAGTTCTTTTCGCTCAGGATTTTCCAGGACGAGATTCTTCACAATCTGTTCAAAAGAACTGGGCCTAATTGCCGAATGCAGCGGTATTCTTTCGCTGGAGGTCATTGCTGGATTTGCTTTAGCTCTTCGGGCTGTTTTTCGTAATCTCCAAGCCTCTTCAACCACCGTAAACCGAGGTCAGATCCAGACTCAGCTGCTATCTGGAACTGCTCCTTTGCCAGCTTTACTGGGTCCTGCTGTATGGTCCTTTTTCGCACCTTCCCAGTTGACGGACTCTTGCCTGAGTTGAACCTGGTAATGACTTCAGGCACTTCAGCACCTGAAACAACCACACGGTAAGCATAAACAGATAGGCCTGGAGTCTGGAGTAATCTAACAATTCCAGCCAAAATTAAACAAAATCAGTTGACCAAGAGCTGTCCAAATTAATGGTGAAACCATAACTTCACAACCTGTTTACTCTAAAATAGCCATTACAAGAAGGATAATATAAGGACACATGATTATCTCTTGAAACGTTAAGAGTTACTCCCTCCGTAAACAAATATAAGAGCGTTTAGATCACTAAGAGTTACTCCCTCCATAAACAAATATAAGAGCGTTTAGATCACTACTTTAGTGATCTAAACGCTCTTATATTTCTTTACAGAGGGAGTACTTGTCTACAAACCTTTCAGAAGAAGGGAACCATATGCAATTGCAGCTCCAGCATGTCCCTGAGATGTCAGAAAAACAGAAATAACAACGTGATTCATGGGTTGCAAGTAAATAAGATAATTTTGAGTTGATCTATTTCATTTACTACCTTTTCTGAAGGTCTATGGAAACACCACATAGCTGAAGCTATGTCCCTCTTAACGCAATCCCCAGTTATATATACAGCACCAAGAAGATACAAAGCACCAGGATGCAACTGCATTCAAAGATAAGTAAAAGCTGAATATGCTTACCAAGAAGCATAGTAGAAAATATATGATCAACATTCAGGTGGCGAGCATACCTGGTCAACAGCTTTCTCTATATAATGAAAGGCCTGTTGATCAGACTGAACATGATCATTCTACAAGCAACAAAGGTAACCATCAACTGAGGTGAAGAAATATTCCACGGAAATGGTCTAAGGAATGAAACTATCATTTGCCCAGCAAACAACTAATATTCGATTAATAAAGTGCCCCACAAAAAAAAGAATTAAATAGGTGGAACAGAAAGATGCCAAAAGCAGATGAAGAGTGAAAACCTCAACTCTTAGCCGACATCCAAGTTCATACTGTGCCTCTGGATCACCCATGTTCGCAGCTTCAACAAGCAAAGCAGCACCACTGTACGCATGAAAAGTGAGAGATGAGCATAATTCACATGAAATGTGTACTGAAGGCAAGTTTTGCTTCATGTGGAGGTAGCGGAATAAATGTTCCTACTAAAACGCAGCAAAAGAAAAGGATGGTTTGCCTCACTCAATATTTTACGATTTAATTGAAGGTCAAAAAAGTAAACATCGTTCCCAATTTTCTTTTCCAATCAAGGAGCTGCTAATCTCGTTAATCTTCTGTCCTGGTAAGTACTAATGCAGCAATTATTGCTGACTAATTGGACACATAATGTTGTTAGTAACCGCAATTCAAATATATTGCCAGTACAAATTATCTCAAAGCGCCAAACTCGAGGCATACCAGTGGTTTATTAAACATTTTGACCAAGACAATAAGGTTCAGTTCCAGTTAGGATTTTGAATAGGTTCACCCGCAAAAAAAAAGGATTTTGAAGAGGTTTTGACCCACAAAATTTCAAGTTACTCTTTTCTATTCCCTCTGTTTCTTAATATAAGACTTTGTAGAGATTTCAATACGGACTACATACAGATGTATATAGACGTATTTTAGAGTGTAGATTCACTCGTTTTGCTCTGTATGTAGTCCATAGTGAAATCTTTAAAAGGTCTTATATTTAGGAACGGAGGGAGTATTAGATAGTAGATACCAATGCCCATCAGGCCATTACCCCATTGCCCAAATGCTGCATACACCTTATAAACATCAACCGAGATTCATAAGCAAAGCTGTGTGACATTCACACGAACTTCTTAACTTTGTTGGGGAAACTAGTATTTCTCATGAGCTGCTAAGCATAGTAGCTACAAGAGTAACGAGACCCATACAAGTAGCGGTGACTTGGACATCAACAAAGACACACTTTTATGGAAGATTTCTTCACACTGCCTGATATGTAAATATTACTAAAACACTTAATTAACAAGGTATACCTACAGCGCTAGCCAAATTATATGCAATGCAACAAAATTATCCTGCAGCTTTAGCTCTGTCAGATAAAACAAGCACAGTATTATCTGCAACTGGTCCGTCAGATAAAACAAATACTAAGAAATAATTCTGGTATGCAACTATCTAACTGAGGCGCAATGGTATCCAGTATTCAGAATCATGGCACTTACATACTAGCCAGGTCCTTAAAAAGGATAGTTCGCAAAAAAAAGGTCACTTATAAAGGATTCAAATTGAGTCAAAACAACAACATAACTACATAAGCAACGATAAAATTAGTTGTTTGCATCACGTTCACAGATTTCTGGAATAGCAGTGAAACAACAAAGTAGTGTACATGCCATATGAGCAGGTTGAACGACACAGCAAAGTAAGTAAATTAACACTAACATCATGGGAGGTAAAATTAACTCACATTGCCTTGCACGCCCCGGGAACATGGTACTTGAAATGCATCTTGGCCAGCCAACATCTCGCGTGAGTATTCATATTGTCGATCTCTAGAGCCAGCTCAAAGTTCTCCTTTGCGCCCTTCGACACCGAGAAAGAATCGCACAACAAAAAGTTAAAACCCCAACAACAGGTCACAACAGAATGGTTCCAAATGGGGGAAGAGAGGGAACGTGAATCCAGAGCTGTACCCTGAGAAGTGGGATTAGTCGCTTGTCGTTGCGGTCGGCGAAGTCGATGACGCGATCGACCTCCTGTTGGGCGCTCCAACCCTTGGCCACCAACTCCATTGCCTTCTTGTTCCGGTCGTGAATCCATCTCTGCAACCACAAAGAGGTTTATTCACCGCCTGGCAACATACTAGAGCATGAAATCAAATAGATACGTAGATGCGCGCGTCTCATCCGCGCCACACTCACCTGGTGATTCAGCGTCGAGGCCAGCTGGGAGACATGGCCGGACGGGGAAGACGAAGCGGCGGCGGCAGCGACCCGCCGCGCCGATGCGGCGATCATGGCGGGGTGACGCCCTTCTCCGTGAGCCCGGCTGCAGAGGGGATGACAGGGCGGTCTGCCCCCCCAAAAAAATTATAAGCAATATGGACATGTGAACATTCTAACTAATTACGAATATCACAAAGAAATAGATCAATATGGTCTTACAAACACACTAAAATTCTCAATTAAATCTTAGTTTTGCATAAAGAAGCCTACATATTACATACTACATGGAACATACTCCCTCCGTTCCGAATTACTTGTCGCAGGTATGGATGTATCTAGATGTATTTTAATTCTACATACATCCATTTCTGCGACGAGTAATTTGGAACGGAGGAAGTAGTAGATAGTGCATACCTTGAGAAATTCAAAAAGACTGTTTCTGGCCTACGTTTTTGCATTGCCATGAAGATATCAATTATATCAGCTTCATTCACCTCTGAGAAAGCATCCCTCTCAATGTATGTGACTAGGCCGAAATTATGTGCAAAATTATGTATGGATAGTGCAAAAATGAAACCCTAAATCAGAAATTAGGGTATTTCGGTACCTTCAATTCCGGAGGCTGGTGTGGTGACTGAGCGGCAGTGGCTGCCGCCAAACTTGCAGGGGGGCGAGGGCAGGGGCGCCAGGCTTCCGGCCGGCGGCAGGGGCACGGCCGCGCGCAGGGAGGGGCGTGGGCAGGGAGGCGCGGCTGGACCAGAGGGCCGTCCGGCCGGGCGGGAAGGAGAGGCGCGGGCGCCGGGAGGCTGGGATCCGGGCTCCGGCTGGCGACCGGCGGTGAGGTCGCGAGGAACGGCGACGGCGAGGCGGCTGGGCGTCGATGTCGGGCAGTGGCGCAGTGCTGTGCGAGGGCGTCGCCGTGTCGGGAGGAAGGGCTCTGCTCGATGTGGACTGGGCCGCGAGGACTATTTCTCGCATTCAGCGAAACTCGCTGAACCGTTTAGAAATAGAAAAAGTAAGAGAAAATGAGGGCCTGGGTTCGATTCTGTACTGCATAGAGTTTTTTTTTCTTAACACAGTACAGACGCAAGCGCTTATATACACGCGCAGACACTCACCCTTATAAACATGTACACACTCTATTTCTATGAGCATCTTCAAAAGACTGAGCCGGCATATTATCTTGAAATTTACGAAGTCACCGTAGGCACCTCATCGTCAACGTGAACGTCTCGAACTTGAATCCTGGTGAATTGAGGATATCATAGTCCCTCTAACCATCCAACCACAGATTGACTACATAGAGTTGCTAGCCGCTATGCCACTTATCATTTCGCGTTCGCACCCTAGTTGATGTAAAAGACCGGAGCTTTCTTTTCTATTTCTCCTCTTTTAATGCTTATTCATTTTTCTTCTTTTCTTTTCTCTTCTCCGACTTCTCCTTTCTTTTTTGCATTTGTCCCTTCGTTTTTTTCCTCTTTTCTCATTTTTTGTTTCTCCTTTCTCCTTTGTTTTTTATGTTTGCTTTCGTTTTCACTCTACATTTTAATATATGTCAAAAATATTTTTTGTATAAGTGGTCAACATTTTTTGTATACACGTTCAACATTTCTCAAAAACTTGTTCAACATTTTCATAGTTATTCAAAAAAAAATCAAATGCTTGATCAACATTTTTAATACTGATTCAACATTTTCAAATACTTATTCAACATTGTATTATACTCGTTCAACATTTTCTAATTTCTATTCAACATTTTTAAAATACCGTCGAACAGTTTTAATACCTATTCAACATTTTCAAATACTTGTTCAACATTTGTCAAATTTTTGCTCAACATTTTTAAATACATGTTCATCATTTTTTATATACTTGTTCAATATTTTTTTAATACCTATTCAAAATATTTAAAATATTTTTTCAACATTTTTAATACTTGTTCAACATTTTTCAAATACTTGCTCAACATTTTACAAATTCTTGTTCAACATTTTTTAATACTTATTCAATATTTTATCAAATGTATTTTTGAAGAGTGTTTTTAATATATATATATATATATATATATATATATATATATATATAAAATATTTTTAAAGTATAAAAAATGAAAACAAAAACAAAAAATGTAAAAATAAATAAAACTAAGGAACATGCCGGTGTTGCCAGCGCGGGTGGCCCAGCCTAGACGCTCACGCGCTTCAGCGAGTCAGATGCCTCGACTCGCTGAACGCGAGGAATAGCGATGCTCGGACTGGGCGTGGTTGTATTTGTCAACTGGTATGTATACTGGGCCATTTTTTTCTGGCCCTGTAACTAGATGTTCCAGCCCATGATAACGTTTTTTCGGAAACCTAGGAGCCTCCGCTTAGGCGATTAGGGTTTCGTGGAGCACGGCGGCGCTCGCCAGATCTTGATTGGCGGGGTGCGTGATTGGCCGGGCAAGATGTCCTCATCGGGCGCCGGCAGGGGGGTGGGTCTAATCCCATGCCTGGGCGGACAGAGAACCAAGGAGAGAAGGCGCAGGTGGCACCAGGATCGTCGGGCGCGGCTAGGGCTCAACTGGAAGAGGCCCTTGGAAAACTCGGGATCACCGACGAGGAGGCGACGCCTCTAGTTATTGATGATCGGGAAGACGAAGCTCCGGTGAAGTGGCTACTTGCAGGGAAGGTTTTGAACCGCAATCTCCTCCATATCCGAACCATAAGCAATGCCCTCCGCCCAGCTTGGGGAAACCCTAGGGGGTTGAAGTTCACGTCCATGGGAGATAATATGTTCGTGGCTGTGTTTGAATCCAAGAGAGACAAAGATCAGATCTGGGACGGATCGCCGTGGCATGTGAGCAAGAACGCGGTAATCCTTGCTGAATTTGAGGAGTGTATGAGGCCGGATGAGGTGAGTTTTGACCGGCTGCAGTTATGGGCACGAGTTATCAATCTTCCCTACAATCTCAGGGATGATGTATGGGGCAAAGAAATCGCAAAGCAGATTGATAAGAAGGCTTCCTCGGTGCAGTTTGACCACACGGGAGGTTATTTGCGCGCGAGAGTCACCATTGATGTGAGTAAATCTCTGAGGAGGTGGATTTTAATTGAATCGGCCAGGAGGAAGAAGCAAGACTTGTATGAGATACAATATGAAAATGTGCCGCACTTCTGTTTCTCCTGTGGCCGCTTGGGACATTCGGAGCTCTTTTGCCCTACCCCGGGGAAGAGAGACAAGAACGGAGATCTCCCCTTTGGGGCAGGCCTGCGTGCTCCAGAGAAGAGGAGGAAAGATTTCTTGGGTGACAGTACGAAGAGAGAGCACACTACAGCTAGCACCAGCAAACGAGAATCAAAGAACTCTAGTAATGTTGCTACGGGCAAAACTACTGTGGAGGTTACCTCACCGATCAAATCTCGCTTACCAAAAAGAAAGGAGGTGCCTACCCAGGAATACCGAAGAGTTAATCAACCACTATTGTTGAAATCTGCTGTGGAGCATGAAGACATGAGCAATAATGAGGATGGTTCAGAGGGGCAGAATGAAGAGGACAGGCTTAGGAAGAAGAAGAAGCCAACACCAGAAAATTCGGCAGAGGCTACGGTGCAGCCCTGCCCGTCCAAATGAATTGCATGAGCTGGAACTGCCGGGGGCTTGGGAACCTCGAGGCAGTTCGCGAGCTTCGCAGCATTGTGAAGCAAGAAGGTCCTGCCCTTTTATTTGTAATGGAAACTAAAATAAGGGCAAAGAGAGTGGAAAACCTGAAACTCACGTTGGGGTTTGCGGGTTGTTTCGCAATCGATAGTGATGGTCTGAGTGGTGGTGTTGGACTGTTCAGGTCGAAGGAAGTTTCAGTTGAGTTGAAGAATTATAGTCTGAGTCATATTGACGTCATAGTTAAGAAGGAGGGACAAGTTTCTCCGCCATGCAGATTTACAGGTTTCTATGGAGCACCGAGAGTAGAGAATCGTTACCATAGCTAGCGCTTCATGAGAACTCTTTATGCGATCCAACATCGAGCTTGGTCTGCGTTGGTGATTTTAATGAGACCTTGTATGGGTCCGAGCACTTCAGCCGGGCGGCACGGCCGGAGTGGCAGATGCGGGCCTTCCGCGAGGTGGTGCAAGAGTGCGCCCTACAGGATCTAGGGTGGAATGGCTTGGAATACACATGGGATAACAAACAGCAAGGGGAAGCGAATGTGAAAGCACGACTCGATCGTGCGCTCGCAAATGAGGATTTTTTCAATCTTTTTCCCCTTACTCGAGTTAGACATGTCAGTTCCATAGAATCTGATCATTGTTTTCTTATAATTGAACTTAGTGAGCATCAACTTATGAATAATAAAGGGAAGAAGCAGTTCCGTTATGAGAATGTATGGCAGTCTCATGCAGACTATGATGAGCTTGTAAATGAATCATGGAAGAGGCTACATCGGGGACAGGGACTTGCAGGTATAGCCGGTACCCTGCAACAACTACAGGGCGAACTGGGTACCTGGGGTGCCCGGGAGTTTGGGAACCTTTCCCGGACTGTTAAAAAGTTGTAGAAGAAGCTAGAAACTCTCTGGAAACATTCAGTGGGGCGTGGTCCTTCTGATGAGGAGGTAGTTACAGCACAAAAATTGAGAGGAGCTCTTCGGCAGGAAGAAGTATGGGTGCGACAGCGATCGCGAGTCCGCTGGTTGCGAGCCGGTGATCGGAATACGTCATATTTTCAAGCCCAAGCAAGACAGCGTAAGCGTATGAAAAAAATCTTGAGGCTGAGAAGACGGGATGATACGATCTGTCAAACACCCGAAGAGGACAAAGAAGAGGTTCAATCCTTTTATCAGATGCTCTACACCTCTCAAGGTTTTAACGACATGGAGGGCTTGCTTCAGTTTGTACCAGCGCGGGTCAGCGAGGAAATGAATACAGAACTGACCAAGCCCTATGTTGCCGCTGAAGTTAAGGCAGCGCTGTTCCAGATGGCACCCTCAAAGGCGCCGGGAGTGGACAGTTTTACAACAGGTTTCTTTCAGCGACATTGGGCTCTTGTGGAAAAGGACCTAGTGCCGGTAGTATTGGATTTTCTGAACGGGGGAGAGATGCCAGTGGGTAGAAATGACACTTCAATTACTCTCATTCCGAAGGTGAGACACCCCCAGTCTATCTCACAGTACCGACCTATATCGCTCTGTCCAGTGCCGTATAAAATTGTGGCAAAAGCTATAACCAACCGTTTGAAACCTTGGATGGATGCGATAGTGGGAGAGGAATAGAGTGCGTTCGTCCCGGGACGACTCATCACAGATAATGTGCTTGTTGCTTTCGAGAGTATACATTCGATGAAAAGAAGGAAGAAAGGAAAACAATTTTCATGTGCCGTTAAGTTGGATATGATGAAGGCATATGACCGGGTGGAGTGGCATTACCTGGAAGCAATGCTTCTCAGACTGGGCTTCGATGCTCTTTTTGTTCGTCTGATTATGAGGTGCGTCACTTCCGTCAGATTCTCAGTTCGGATGAATGGTGAATTACTACCTTCCTTCACCCCATCTAGAGGACTGAGACAAGGTTGCCCTGCGTCCCCCTTCCTGTTTCTATTATGTGCGGAAGGACTAACCTCCTTGTTAAATCATTTTGGTGGACATTTTGTGGACAGAGGTATTCAGGTGTCATGCAGGTCACCCTGGATCAACCATCTACTCTTCGCCGATGACAGCCTCATCTTCATTAGTGCGACGGTGGAGAGTGTCGACAGATTGAATCAAATCCTACAAATTTATGCAGACTGTTCGGGGCAGAGTGTGAATAAAACAAAAAGCTCGGTTTTCTTCTCTTCGAATACGCCAACAGGGAGACGCCACATAGTGAAGCAAAGGTTGGGTATTTGCGTGGAGGCATTCAGTGAGCGCTACCTTGGTCTTCCTACAGCAGTGGGAAGGA
The DNA here is from genome assembly GCF_002162155.2 of Triticum dicoccoides. Classification (NCBI taxonomy): domain Eukaryota; kingdom Viridiplantae; phylum Streptophyta; class Magnoliopsida; order Poales; family Poaceae; genus Triticum; species Triticum dicoccoides. Next base: position 208,244,956 of record NC_041390.1, on the reverse strand, counting down.
TCGCCAGCGAGACGTTTGATCATATTGGCGATCGGGCGCGGACTAGCATGCAAGGATGGTCTGAAAGGAATTTTGCTTGTGCAGGACGTGAAATTCTTGTGAAATCAATAGTGCAAGCAATACCTACCTTCAACATGTCATGTTTCTGCCTCACGAAGAAAGTTTGCAAGAAGTATACAGCAAACATGGCGAAGTATTGGTGGAGCAGCTCACTTGATAAACGGTCTTTGCACTGGATATCGTGGAAGTCGCTCGCATCTCCAAAAATTAACGGCGGAATGGGCTTCCGTGATATGGAACTCTTCAACATTGCTCTCCTAGGGAAACATGGTTGGAGGTTCATGACCAGCCCAGACTCTTTATGTGCTCGTGTTATGAAGAGCAGGTACTTCCCAAATACTGATTTCATGCATGCAACAATGTCGCAATCATCCTCTGCCATATGGAGAGCTATTGTGGCTGGGCGGGAAGCTCTTCAAGCTGGTCTGATTATGCGTGTTGGGGATGGCAGTTCCATCTCTGTTTGGAATGACAAGTGGATCCCAGGTACAATACGCATGTTCCCTATGATTAGGCCAGCCAATTCTCTAATCCAGTTTGTTCAGGAGTTAATTGATGATGTAAATTGGAGATGGAAGGATGATCTAATCCGTAACACTTTCCTAGCACCAGACGCAGAGGCTATCTTAAACATACCACTACGCAATGGTGGAGGAGAAGATTATTTTGCTTGGGCTTTTGAAACCTCAGGTGTTTACTCTGTCAAATCGGCGTACCGTGCTCTCGTGAATCAAAAGAAGCGTGTTGCTCTAGAGGAAGGGACGGCTACCAGCACCTCACAGACAGATCAACAGATGTGGACATCACTTTGGAAGCTCAAAGTTGTGCCAAAGATGAGAGTATTTTGGTGGAGAGTAATCCGTGGAATTCTCCCGGATGAAGCTACCCTGAAGCACAAACATATTAAACCTTTAAGCATATGTAATGTATGCCTGGCAAAAGAGGAAGATCTAATGCATGCGTTGGTTCATGCTCGCATGCAAGACGATTCTGGGATGAAGCCCAAACTTGGTTTGATTTCCGTCTACCAAGGCTGCATCCTAATACGTGGTCAAGAGATATACTCTGTGATGATCGCTTCACGGATCAGGTATGCGCAAAGATTATTTCAGTTATGTGGGCTATTTAGACCTCGTGCAACCGGTGGACACACGAGAAGGAGCATACTGATCCGGTGCAGTCTGTTCGCCGTATTCGGGAGGATCTTGCAGTCCTGGAGATCCCATGTGTAGATGCATCCATCCTTCCAGGGCATGGCTAGAGACCGCCTGAACTTGGTTTTGTCAAGATCAACACTGATGGCGCCATCAACTTCGATTCAGGAGTGGCAGGGGCGGGAGGTGTCGCCCGCTCTTCGACAGCCCTTCTAGCAGCCTGGTGCAAACCGCAGGTTGGTATTACCGACCCGCTCGTCACCGAATCCTTGTCACTACGAGAGGGAGTCCTATTTGCAAGTCTCAGGGGCTACTCACATGTGATCATGGAGACGGACTGCCTGGAGATTGTGAATCTCTGGAACGATCGCCACAACACTCGCTCGATTGTGGCTCCTATTTTGGTAGAGATTGGAGAGCTTACTATGTCGTTTGATTTTTTACTATTCAACATGTAAATAGGACAGCTAATCTCCCGGCTCACTTATGTGCGAAGCGTGCCTGCTTGCTTATGGTGACTGAGAGTTGGTTGGACTTAGAACCCTTGTTCCTGGTCACGAGCCTGTTGACGGATGATCGTAGGAGCTCCTTTGTTTGAATAAAGCTCTCACGTTTCACTGCAAAAAAATAAATAAATAGAGATTTTTATGTATAATAGGCTGACCCAAAATCCAAAGGTGGGCCACGACGCACCCTGGCCACGTTGTGGCTCCACCGCAGTTGTGCAGTGGTGGATCTAGGAATTTAAAATAGGTCAGGCTATCTACAAAACAATGATAACAAATATGACATGTGAACATTCTAATAATTAACCAATAGCACATAGATATAAATCAATATGATCTTAGAAAAACAATAATATTCTCAGTTAAGTCTCAGTTTTGCATTAAAAAAAGGCTACATGGTACATACCAATTCTTCAACAATTCTAAATATATTTTAACATCCCTTGCATTAGTATCAAACATAGCTGAACAATAGAAAATAAATCAACCAATATAAGGTTTGAATCCGAAATTGACAAAATTAGGGACCATGGAAATTTAGGATAACCGTACATGTGTAGCGTGTTTAATCGTGGGACGGTGGGAGGGCTAGCTAGCAGCCGGTGGTCGCAGGTTGCTGCTATAGTGCAAGGTAGGGTGCACGTATCACGTGGGCAGGCTTGCACACCGCCGACCGCCGAACAGGACTAAGCTATGGACTGGGCGGCTGGGTGCGGTGAGTGAGCGGGCGTGGCAGTTGCGTGTGAGGAAGGGCGCGACGAGGCAGGGAATGAAGCGGCAGGAGGCGACGACGAGTGGCCGGCGAGAAATGGACCACGGAGGTACTCTCTCCGTTCCGAATTACTTGTCTTGGATTTATCTAGATACGGATGTATTTAAACTTATTTTAGTGCTAGATACCTCCATATCTAGACAAATTCAAGACAAGTAATTCAGAACGGACGAGGTAGTTGGGAGGCGGCTGGCGGCGAGTTCAAATATGGAAAGCCATAGAGCGAGCAGAGAGTAATAAGGGACTGGGCCACTCGGGTGAGTCCTTTCGCACCAGGGACGCTAGACAGCTTGATGGGCTTATTTGTTTGACTGCAACCCATCTCCTCTATGTTTTCCCGGGGCGCGGCCGCGCCGAATCCTATATAAATAGGCTGACCAAAACACGACCCACCCATGTAGATCCGTCCTTCGCTAGACGGCTTGTTCCGTGAAATCACTGGTTGAGCGTGAGTGCTATTTCTCGCATTAAGCGAGACAGATGGTTCTCTTACTGAAGCGTATGGAGTAATCGGGCTAGCCCATTAGCACGTACAAAGAATAGAAAAACTAGGAAAAAAAATGGGGGCAAGGAATTCGACCCCTGGTCACTTCGATAGCTTAACAAGCTGCTAGCCACTGCGCCATTTTTGTCTTCGTGGATACACAGAGGCGCAAACTATTTGTGGTAAAAGACTTGACTTTTTTTTCTTGTTTTTCCTTTCGTGGTTACACACGAGTTCGTGGTTACGTAGTCAAAAGAAATCCTATTTTTCTGTTTTCTTTTGTTCCTTTTTTTCTTCTCCATTTTTTCATTTTTTTGCATTTTGTTTCTTCCTTTTTTTTCTTATGTTTATTTGTTTCTTTTTCGGGTTTCTTTGTTCTATTGGTTATTATTCCACATTTATTGTGTATGTCAACAATATTTTTCTAATATACATCTAACATTTTTCTAATACAAATTAAACATTTTTGTAATACAGGGTCAATATTTTTTCTATGCATATTTAAAAAATTCAAGTGCTTGACTAACATTTTTAAATAAAATATTAACATTTATTGTTACATTGTCAACATTTTTTATATATTTTTATATATTAAAATGTTTGATTAATAGTTTTAAAAAGGTCATTTTTATAAGACATGATCAACATTAATTCTATACACATTTAACATTTTACAAACACTTGTCCAACATTTTTTTAAATGCTTGATTAACATTTTTATATACATGGTTAAAAAATTCGTCATTTTTTAATACATAGTCAACATTTTTTTCTTATACACATTTAGCATTTTCGAAATGCTTGATTAACATTTTTCGAATACTTGTTCAACATTTTCTCAAATGCTTGATTAACATTTTTATATACAAGATCAAAAAAATTCATGATTTTTTAATACATGGTCAACATTTTTTATACACATTTAACACTTCCCAAATGCTTGGTTAACTCAAATGCCTGATCAACATTTTTTTTTTCAAAATGCTTCATTAACATTTTTATATACATGATAAAAAAATCAGCATTTTTTTAATGCATGATCAACAATTTTTCTATTTACATTCAACATTTTTCTAAATGCTTGATTAACATTTTTCAAATACATGATCAATTTTTTTAAAATACTTATTCAATATTTTCTAAATACTTCTTCAACCCCTTTTCAAATGTTTTTTGTAATATATATTTAGAATATTTTAAAGTATAAAATAAAGCAAAAAACAAAAACAGAAAAAAGAGCCTGGGCCTGCCGCGTGCACGGGCCGACCCATCTCGGTCGCCCGCCCCTGGTTGAGGGCTCCCACCCGGCAGCTCCCCTCGAATCCCACTTCATCCTCATGGTGGGAGGACTTGGTGTGCACTGTGTTTGTCCCGATTGATACTGAAGAAAATTTGAAAATACCTTCTGGCACTGGATGGAGCACAACGGCAGGCCTTCTGGCACTGCATCAGAAGGCAAGAGTTGGACGAAGCTTTGGAAGATCAATATGCCATCTAGAACTGCGGGTGTTTGTCTGGAGACTCGTGCAACATTCAATTTCCATGGGTGAACTACTACAACATCGCAACGTGTCCACAACACCAGCGTGCCCCATATGCGGTGTGTATGACATGTGGCGACACGCTTTGCTTGAGTGTTCCATGGCTCAGAGTGTGTGGTCATTATATTTAGAGAAGCCAGTTGAACGAATGTGTCTTGACCAAGAGCCGTGTGCTAGAAAGTGGATTGTGTCCTTACATGATTCATTATGGCATGTGGACTTTACTAGACTGGTGGTGACACTATGGGGCGATTTAGGGAGCCAGAAGGAAGGCCATATGTGAGGACATTTTTTAGAGGCCGTTTGTCTACACACATGTTCATCAACTCTTTTATTCGGACATGCAATATGGGGACAAGCCAACTATGGCTGCTGCAAGAGGAACAACATCAAGGCTATCGCGATGGCTTGCCCCTCACGAGAGTATCTCCAAGATCAATGTGGATGGCGCTTTGACAAGAATTAAGCATTTTGGGGACTGTTGGAGCGACATGTATAAATCACCATGGAACATTCTTAGGTGCCTTTGCTATAGTGCTGTCAGTGATCCGCGAGTGACCCACCTACTTTGGAGGCGATGGCAATAAGGGAGGTGTTGGCCTTTGTAGACAATCTCTATCTATAGAGGATTCAGGTGGCTTCAGAATGCAAGGTAGTTGTGAATGAGATTAAGCAAGTGAGTGCCGGAAGCTATGGGGATATTGTCCAAGAATCGTTCATCATTCTAGTTCTTTTGTTTTTTTCTTTTGTAATTTTGTTCATGAGTTTAGATCCTCAATTGTCCAGTATTTTTTTCTTTGAATTTGTCCAGTATATTTTCACTGTTCATGGCGGGTGTAGATGAGCTTGGGAGCCAAATCGCCCCTCCCCTCTTGTATGCTAATAAAAATCTCATGGTTACAAGAGTTGCACTACATATTTGATATTTGTTGCTACAGGGAGTTTTGTGTTTTTGTTTATATTATTTTTCAAAACGTTTTATCTCTTGTGCCCTGCGTCCAAATCATAAACCGTTTTCACCGTTTCATTTCTTGCGTCAAGATCTTTGAAACTAAATCCCAAGTTAACAAGAAAAATATTTTTTTCTAAAAAAACTAGAAACAGAAGAAAGGGAAACCCAAATCACCGAAACTAGAAGAAAAAAAGGGAAACCCAGAAAAAGAAAACCAGAACCATAACAGTGCTTTTCACTTTTATTGGAAGCACAACTGTGTATTCTACTTTTCGGGACAATTGTTGCACGATGAAGTACAACTACGTTTTCCCTCTTTCAAAAAGCACAACTATGTGAAGCACAAGTGTTCTTCTCGCCGAAGAATAACTGTGGTTGTCACTTTCGGGAAGCACAATTGTGCTCTTTCACACAGTATGCTTCACGCAAGGAAAACAAAAACCGTAAAAAACACAAAAATCTAGGAAAAACCCAACGAAAATTAAAAAATCGGGAAAAAACACGTGCCCACTTGTGCGTCCAACGCGCGACATGTGGAGGCGACCGGGTGCACCACACTGGGTGGCTCCACTGGTTACCCCATTGTAGGGGGTACCCGATGACTAGCCGCTCCCCTTGTTCCGTCACCTCGCGTGTGCCAGAGCCTGTTCTTGTTGGGCTATTAGATAAATTGCTTTGACTATTCGATAAGATGCCATATTTTCCTATTAGCGTATTTCTCACACTAATCTCACATTTCCAATGACCATTTGCACCCTGCCCTCTCTCACTCCCTCTTCCGTGTCTTTCTTACCTCTTTCTCCCCACTCTCCTCTTTCCTATTACTCTCATGACTCACGGGGGAGATAGAGAAAATTAGAGGAGAAGCTGGACTGATCAGAAGTGATAACTAATGTGTGGAGAAGGGTCACCTTGTGACGTTGTCATCAAGCCGCTGTCCGTAGTCATTGCTGGCGTCGACTGGAGCTCTTGTGGACATAGGGGGTGCCTATGGGCCTTGATCACGAGAGGAGGGAAGGATTCAGACAGGGAGGAACACGAGATCGATGGTTTTGCCTTGCTCGTTGATTGCCGTCGACTGTCGATGTTGCTACCTAGGATTGCTGCTCGTGGCACCTAGGTGTCATGTAGGTAGGGCCTTGTCTGGATTGCTGGATAGGAAGGGGGCGTGACGGCCACCCCTTGGCCATAGGTCAGCGGCACCCATCGGTGTTGTTGCTGGTTCTGTGTTGTTAGATTACTAAGGGAATAAGTTTCTTTTTCAGAAAAAAACTATGGTGACATTTTTTTTAAATTATCTTAACTCTATTCATTTTGGCAACTATTACGTTAGAATGCTTTGAATCCAAAACCCAAAAACTACAAAGTAACTTCTACAACTAAGAATTATGACGAAACTTCTTGAAGACATCTTATGTGTGGTAGTAATCCATGCAAAATGAATATTTCTAAAACTTCAATAAAAACACTGCAACTCCGTGAGAGCACCCATTTAATCACATGCACTTGATTACCAATAAAGTAACTACAATTCGACAGGGCTCCCTTCCTCATAGCTTCCTATCAATGACACGGTCGAGAGAGCGAATGATGGCGTACGCTGGAGCGAGGGATCCCGCAATGATAGGACAAAAGTAGAGCCACCGAAACCTTCATTGATCCGAATGCATTGCAACACTTCATCCTTGCCACCGATCCATATCAGGCTTTCTTCTTCATGGAGCCTACATCCAAGAAGTGTGTTCCTGTTCGTTCCAAGCACTCTACACTGACCCAAGCTCCTTTTAGACGTGATGTGCAACGTGACAGGACTGAGTGATCCAGTGTGGGACTCTTCTCCGTGTACGTTGCTGTTGGGAAACATTGCATGGAAAACAAAAATTTCTATGCACACACAAGATCTATCCATGAAGATGTATAGCTATGAGAGGGGGAGAGCATCTACATACCCTTGTAGATTGCTAAGCGGAAGCGTTTATCAACGCGGTTGATATAGTCGTACACCTTCACGATCCGTTCCGATCAAGCACCGAACATATGACACCTCCACGTTCAGCACACGTTCAGCTCGATGACGTCCATGCCTTCTTGATCCAGCAAGATGGGCGAAGTAGTAGATGAGTTCCGGCAACACGATGGCATGGTGACGATGGTGGTGAAACTATTTCCGCATAGCTTCGCCAAGCACAACGGATTTAGAGCGAAGGATGAACTAGAGGGAGGAGATTAGAACCACACTGGCTCCTAACTATGAGGATTAGAGGTAGCTAGGGCTAGCTCTAATTAGTCAACTAAGACCAACTAGAGGAGGCTCAGAAACTTGTGTTCTAGGGGCTAGCCCTGCTCCTCTATTTACATGTTGAGCCCTGTGGTCGTTACTTGGGGAGAGGGCCTCCCCAAAGTCGGTTTGGAACGCAAGGAAGAGTACGTCTCAGATTCCAGCACTAGAAGCCACGGTCCTTGGCGTCTGGTGATAATCCACAAGTATAGGGGATCAATTGTAGCCTTTCTTGATAAGTAAGAATGTCGAACCCAATGAGGCGCTAAAGGTAGAACAAATATTCCCTCAAGTTCTATCGACCACCGATACAACTCTACGTGCACTTAACGTTCACTTTATCTAGAACAAGTATGAAGCTAGAAGTATTTTGTAGGTGTGAAGGGATAGGTTTGCAAGATAATAAAGAACACGTAAATAAAAGATAGGGGCTGTTTAGATAAAGAAACAACTAAGTTAGTTTTAGTAGAGAGCTTTTTGTCACAAGAAAGTTATTTGTCCCTAGGCAATCGATAACTAGACCGGTAATCATTATTGTAATTTTATATGAGGGAGAGGCATAAGCTAACATTCTTTCTCTATTTGGATCATATGCACTTATGATTGGAACTCTAACAAGCATCTACAACTACTAAAGATCATCAAGGTAAAACCCAACCATAGCATTATAAGGTGTCAAGTCCTCTTTACTCCCATACGCAAACAACCTACTTACTCGGGTATGTGCTTCTGTCACTCACGCCACCCACCATAAATGAATCATGAACATATCGCAAACCCTACAGTGGGGAACCCTCATGCTTGTGCGACACAGAGAGCACCATAGGATAGCACCGATAATAAAACATACAACTCAAACCAATCACGACCATCAATTAACCCATAGGACAAAACAGATCTACTCAAACGTCATAGGATAGCCACACCTCATTGGATAATAATATATAGCGTTGAGCACCATGTTTAAGTAGAGATTATAGCGGGGAGAAGAGGTGTTACACTGCTGCATAGAGGGGGAGAGAGTTTGTGATGACGGTTGCGAAGTTGTTGGTGTAGATTGCCGTCACGATATGGCTCCAGCGGCGTTCTGGCGCCACCAGGAGAGAGGGGGAGAGACCCCCCTCCTTCTTCTTCTTCCTTGGCCTCCCCCCTAGATGGGAGGAGGGTATCCCCTCTGGTCCTTGGCCTCCATGGCGGCAGAGGGGCGAGAGCCCCTCTGAGATTGGATCTCTCTCTGTTTCCTTTTGTTCATGCGTTCCCTGTTTCTGGCTTTTCACTGTTTCTTAAATTCCCGGAGATCCGTAACACCAATTGGGCTGAAATTTTAACACGATTTTCATCCGGATATTCTCTTTCTTGCGGCGAAAGAAGGGCACCAATCGCCTTGCGGGGTGTCCATAAGCCACCCAGGCGCGCGCTCCTACGACTTGTGGGCCCCTCGGGCATCGTCTCACGTTGATTCTTTTTCCCCAAAATCAGAAAAATTCAAAATAAATCTCCGTAAATTTTTATCACGTTTGGACTCCGTTTGGTATGGATACTCCGTGAAACCAAAAAACATGCAACAAAAAGGAACTGGCATTGGGCACTGGATCAATATATTAGTCCCAAAAATAATATAAAAAGTTGCCAAAAGTATATGAAAGTTGTAGAATATTGGCATGAACCAATCAAAAATTATAGATACGATAGAGACGTATCAGCATCCTCAAGCTTAATTCCTACTCGCCCTCGAGTAGTAAATGATAAAAAAGATATTTTTTTTATGTGGAATGCTACCTAGCATAATCTTGATCATATAATCTAATCATGGCATGAATATTAAGATATGAGTGATTCAAAGCAATAGTGTATCATTTGGCACAAATACATTAATACTCAGGCATCCCAACAAACAATCATGTTTTCAAAATATCAATGCTAAAGAACGTTATCCCTACAAAATCATATAGTTTGGCTATGCTCCATCTTCGTCACACAAAATATTTCATCATGCACAACCCCGATGACAAGCCAAGCAATTGTTTCATACTTTTAATGTTCTCAAGCCTTTTCAATTTTCATGCAATACATGAGTGTGAGCCATGGATATAATACTGTAGGTGGAACAGAGTATGGTGGAGGTTGTGAGGAGAAGACAAAAAGGAGAAAGTCTCACATCAACTAGGCAAATTAATGGGCTATGAAGATGCCATCAATTGATGTCGATGCAAGTGAGTAGGGATTGCCATGCAACAGATGCACTAGAGCTATAGGTGTATGAAAGCTTAAACTGAAAATTAAGTGGGTGTGCCCAACTTGCTTACTCATAAAGACCTCGGGCATTTGAGGAAGCCCATCATCGGAATATACAAGTCAGGTTCTATAATGAAAAATTCCCACTAGTATATGAAAGTGACAACATAGATGACTCTCTATATGAGAAACATGGTGCTACTCTGAAGCACAAGCATGGTAAAGGATAGTAGCATTGCCCCTTCTCTCATTTTCTCTCATTTTATTTTTTTGTTTGGGGCTCTTTGGCCTCTCTTTTTTAAGTCCGGAGTCTCATCCCAACTTGTGAGGGAATCATAGTCTCCATCATCCTTTACTCACATGGGACAGTGCTCTAATAATGATGATCATCACACTTTTATTTACTTACATCTCGATAAAACTAATACATGATGACTCTATATGAATGCCTCTAGCAGTGTACCAGGATGTGCAATGATCTAGCATAGCGAAGATATCAAAAAAACGGAAAAGCCATGAAAATATCATGCTAGCTATCTTACGATCATGCAAAGCAATATGACGATGAACACTCAAGTCATTTATATGATGATGATAGAAGTTGCATGGCAATATATCTCGGAATGGCTATGGAAATGACATGATAGATAAGTATGGTGCCTTTTTTGAGGAAGGTATAAGGACGGTTTATGCACCGGCGGAAGTTGCACGGTACTAGAGAGGCTAGCAATGGTGGAAGGGTGAGAGTGCCTATAATCCATGGACTCAACATTAGTCATAAAGAACTCACATACTTATTGCAAAAATTTATTACCATCAAAGCAAAGTACTAATACACGTGCTCCTAGGGGGATAGATTGGTAGGAAAAGACCATCGCTCGTCCCCGATCGCCGCTCATAAGGAAGACGATCAAAAAAATAAATCATGCTCCGACTTCATCACATAACGGTTCACCATACGTGCATGCTTCAGGAATCACAAACCTTAACACCATTATTCTTACTAAACCATAATCATTCACCAGTACCTCCCACATATTACCATCTCTATATCGCAAAACTATTGCAAGGAATCAAACATATTATATTCGGTGATCTCCAAGTTTTATGTAGGATTTAATGACTAACCATGTGAATGACCAATTCCTGTCAACTCTCTAAATAGATATAAGTGAAGCATGAGAGTTTAATTCTTTCTACAAAAGATATGCCCACGCTCTAACGAATATAAGTGAAGCAAAAGAGCATTCTACAAATGGCGGTTTTCTATGTGTAGAGAAACAGGCAATCCAAACTTCAAATGATATAAGTGAAGCACATGAGGCATTCTATAAAGCCATACTCAAAAGATATAAGTGAAGTGCAAAGAGCATTTTATAAATCAACCAGGGACTTTCTCATACCGGCATGGTGCATTACTAAAATAAAAATAAAAAGCACACGACGCTCCAAGAATTTACACATATCATGTGACGAATAAAAATATAGCTCCAAGTAAAATTACCGATGGTCGTGAGAAGAAAGAGGGGATGCCTTCCAGGGCATCCCCAAGATTAGTTGCTTGGGAGTCCTTGAATATTACCTTGGGGTGCCTCGGGCATCCCCAAGCTTAGACTCTTGCCACTCCTTATCCCTTCATCCATCGTGATCTCACCCAAAACTTGAAAACTTCAATCACACAAAACTTAACAAAACCCTCGTGAGATCCGTTAGTATAATAAAAAAACCACTACTTTAAGTACTGTTGCAAACCCATTCGTATTTTATTTTTGCATTATAACTATTGTACTCTAACTTCACCACAGCTTATATCACCGATACATTCCATAGATTCATCAAAACATGTAAAACGATGCATCAAAAGAAGAACCTGTCAAAAACAGAACAATCTGTAGCAATCTGAACATTGACCATACTTCTGTAACTCCAAAAATTATGAAAAATTAGGATGAAATAAAAAGTTGCATAGAAGTATTGTGTAAAAATTTCAGAAACTTTTGATGTTCCAGTAAAAAATGTAAATTCACGCACTACAGCCAAAGTTTCTGTTTTTGCACTGCACAAACCAAACAAGCAATCTAATCATCCTAAAGGAAAATGTTGGCACATTATTTTTATAATACAATGGTTTTTTTACAAGTTGATAATTATTTTTGTTGAAAAGTTTCTGTAATCAAGGTTCACAAAGTTTTCATGGGCATGAACAAAGTTCAAGGCTAGCTCCCACATTAACAATGCTCGCCTTTCTCACTTTCGCTTTTCTTTTTGAAAAAGTTTTTAAGTTCCCATATATATTTTTTGGTTTTTAAACTTTATAAAAGCACTCAACAGAAAAAATGACTCTCTAAAACTTCTGGATTGTCTCCCTGACAGCGCTTTCTTTAAAGGCATTAAGATAGGCATAAAGTGCTCAAGTAATTGATCCACCCGGATCCCAAGGTATATCAAAGCCAATTTTAATTACCAATGATTTGTATTTTAGTATTGAGCACAAAGTAACATATCATGCAACAACAAAGTCTAACACTCTTCCTGTGCACCGACATGCCATAAAAAACAATTCATGCACACCAAGTAAAGGCCAATACATAGCATAAGCAGTTTCTTGCAATTTTATTGTGTTGGAAACATAGAGAGGTGGAGATGTAGTTCCTCTCTCATAATAATTGCAAGCAGGAGCAGCAAGCACATGCATATTATATTCATCAAAATCATCATGTGTAGTGGTAAAACACAACCCATCAATATAATCCTTAATAAGAGCAAACCTCTCCGATATAGTCTATTTGGGAGAATTCAAAAAGATAATAGGACTATCATGTGTGGGTGCAATAGCAACAATTTCTTTCATAACATAAGGAACTATAGCAAGTTCATCTCCATAAGCATAATTCATATTGGCATATTGGCCATAAGCATAGCAAGCATCAATTTCATCCAAATGGGATATTTCAAATGAATCCAAGGGATCATAGAAATCATCGTAGCATTCATCCTTCGGTAAGCACGAAGGGAGATTAAACAATGTATGAGTTGAAGAGTTACTCTCATTAGAAGGTGGGCACGGGTAGCTAATCCGCTCTTCCTCCTTTTATTCCTGGCTCTCCTTGTCATCTTTTTCATCCAATGAGCTCACAGTGTCATCAATTTCTTCTTCCATAGATTCCTGCAAAATATTAGTCTCTTCTTGGACATCGGAGACTTTCTCAATAAACTCATTAATATCAGTATTATATTCATAATTCCCATAGCAATATTTAAGTATAGCATAATTTTCAGGTCTGTAAACAACATCATCATAATTTTCACACTTTTCAAACAAAGATTCAATTTCATAAGCACCTTAAAAGCAATGAATTCTTCTATTCGTTCCACATCATAGTAATCATATATACCATTAGCATAAGAAGCTAAAGTTTCATTATCATTAAATTTGCATCCTAGAGCAACAAGTATAATCATATCTCAAGCATAAATTCCAAGTATACCATTGCAACATTTCAATTTGATCCCATAAGAGTTTCCCTTTTTGAGTCAAGCGATAATCCCTAAAGTATTCATGTTGATCCAATGTGTCTTTGATTATCAAGTTGAATGGGGTTTTCTCAGGATTATCAAAGTAGTGTTTAATATTTTTCACATAACGAGCATCGAGGGTTTTAGGAGGTTCCCCATCTCCATGAGTAGCAAGTACACCTAATATTTTGGTATTTCGTGTTCAATATCCATAACTAAACATAGAGAACAACTTAGAAAGGAAATAAAATATAGTTAGTGATAAAGCAAATAAGCACACACGAGAATATTCGCCCCACGCTATTGCTCCCGGCAACGGTGCTAGAAAAATGCCTTGATAACCAACAAGTATAGGGGATCAATTGTAGCCTTTCTCGATAAGTAAGAATGTTGAAACCAATGAGGAGCTAAAGGTAGAACAAATATTCCCTCAAGTTCTATCTACCACCTATACAACTCTACGCGCACTTAATGTTCGCTTTACCTATAACAAGTATGAAACTAGAAGTATTTTGTAGGTGTGAAGGAATAGGTTTGCAAGATAATAAAGAACACGTAAATAAAAGATATGGGCTGTTTAGATAAAGAAACAACTAAGTTAGTTTTAGTAGAGAGCTTTTTGTCACAAGAAAGTTATTTGTCCCTAGGCAATCGATAACTAGACCGGTAATCATTATGTCATTTTATATGAGGGAGAGGCATAAGCTAACATACTTTATCTTCTTGGATCATATGAAATTATGATTGGAACTCTAGCAAACATCCACAACTACTAAATATCATTAAGGTAAAACCTAACCATAGCATTATAAGGTATCAAGTCCTCTTTACTCACATACGCAAACAACCTACTTACTCGAGTCTGTGCTTCTGTCACTCACGCCATCCACCATAAACGAATCATGAACATATTGCAAACCCTACAAGGGGACCCCTCACACTTGCGCGACACGAAGAGCACCATAGGACAACACCAATAATAAAACACACAACTTAAAGCAATCATGATCATCAATTAATCCATAGGACAAAACGGATCTACTCAAACATCATATGATAGCCACACATCATTGGATAATAATATATAGCATTGATCACCATGTTTAAGTAGATATTACAGTGGGGAGAAGAGGTGTTACGCCATTGCATAGCGGGAGAGAGAGTTGGTGATGACGGTGAAGAGGTTGTTGGTGTAGATCGCTGTCACGATGATGGCCCCGACGGTGTTCCGGCGCCAGTGGGAGAGAGGGGCCGGGAGAGAGACCCCCTCCTTCTTCTCCTTCCTTGGCCTCCCCCTAGATGGGAGGAGGGTTTCCCCTCTGGTCCTTGGCCTCCATGGTGGCAGAGGGGCGAGAGCCCCTCTAAGATTAGATCTCTCTCTCTCTCTCTCTCTCTCTCTCTCTCTCTCTCTCTCTCTCTCTCTCTCTCTCTCTCTCTCTCTCTCTGCGTTCCCTGTTTCTGGCCTTTCACCGTTTCTTAAATTCCCGGAGATCCGTAACTCCGATTGGGCTGAAATTTTAACATGATTTTCATCCGGATATTCTCTTTATTGCGGCGAAAGAAGGGCACCAACCGCCTTACGGGGTGGCCACAAGCCTCCCAGGCGCGCCCTGGGTAGAGGGGCACGCCCCTACGGCTTGTGGGCCCCTCGGGCATCGTCTCACATTGATTCTTTTTCCCAAAATCACAAATATTCCAAAATAAATCTCGGTAAATTTTTATCGCGTTTGGACTCTGTTTGGTATGGATATTTTGCTAAATAAAAAACATGCAACAAAAAGGAACTATCACTGGGCACTGGATCAATATGTTAGTCCCAAAAATAATATAAAAAATTGCCAAAAGTATATGAAACTTGCAGAATGTTGGCATGAAACAATCAAAAATTATAGATATGATGGATACGTATCATCTGGCCCAAACTCCATGGTCCTTAGCGTCTGGCCCAGGGCCAGACGCCAGGGTCCCTGGTGTCTAGTCCCTCACCTCCGCAAAACATCCTTTTGCACCAACCTAAAGCCTCGTGGGCCTTACCCGTTGGCCCAACCATATCATCCTATATATATCAATCTTTACCTCCGGACCATTCCGGAGCTCCTTGTCATGTCCGTGATCTCATCTGGGACTTCGAACAACATTCGGTCACCAACATACATAACTCATATAATACTATATTGTTAATGAACGTTAGCATGCGGAGCATTCGGGTTCGAGAATGATGTAGACATGACCGAGACGCTTCTCCGGTCAATAACCAATAGCGAAACCTAGATGCCCATATTGGTTACTACATATTCTATGAAGATCTTTATCAGTAGAACCTTTATGACAACATACATAGTTCCCTTTGTCCGTCGGTATGTTACTTGCCCGATATTTGATCGTCGGTATCTCAATACCTACTTCAATCTCGTTACCGGTAAGTCTCTTTACTTGTTCCATAATACATCATCTTGTAACTAACTCCTTAGTCACTTTGCTTGCAAGCTTCTTGTGATGTTGTACTACCGAGAAGGGCCAGAGATACCTTTCCGTCATACGGAATGACAAATCCCAATCTCGATCCATGCCAACTCAACAGACACCTTGGGAGATACCTGTAGAGCACCTTTATTATCACCCAATTATGAAGTGACGTTTGATACACAAAAGACATTCTTCTGGAGTCCTGAAGTTGCATGATCTCATGGTCAAAGGAACATGTATTTGACATTAAGAAAGCAGTAGCAATAAACTGAACAATCATATGCTATGCTAATAGATGGGTCTTGTCCATCACATTATTCTCCTAATGACTCATGTCTATGGTCAGGAAACCTTAACCATCTTTTGATCAACGAGCTAGTCTAGTAGAGGCTTACTAGGGACTTGTTATTTGTTTATGTATTCACACATGTATTTAAGTTTCCGATTAATACAATTATAGCATGAATAATAAACCTTTATCATGATTAAGGAAATATAATAATAATCACTTTATTATTGCCTCTAGGGCATATTTCTAACAGTATCCCACTTGCACTAGAGTCAATAATCTAGATTACATTGTAATGAATCTAACACCCATGGAGTCTTGGTGTTGATCATGTTTTTCTCATGGAAGAGGTTTAGTCAACGGGTCTCCCACATTTAGATATGTATGTACTTTACAACACATGTAGATCCCGCCACAACGCTCTACTTAGAACCGCACCAACTGACAGCTCCACCATTCAATATAAATATGTATCAAGATTGTGACTTAGAGTCATCCAGATCCGTGTCGAAGCTAGCATCGCTGTAACCCTTTACGACAAGCTCTTCGTTACCTCCATAAACAAGAAACATATCCTTGGTCCTTTTCAGGTACTTCAGGATATTCTTGACCGTTGTCGAGTGATCCACTCCTGGATTACTTTGGTACCTCCCTACCAAACTTATGGCAAGGCACACATCAGGTCTGGTACATAGCATGGCATACATTATAGAACCAACGGTTGAGGCATATGGAATGACTTTCATTCTCTCTCTATCTTCTGTCGTGGTCGGACTTTGAGCCTGACTCAATTTCACACCTTGCAACACAGGCAAGAACCCTTTGTTTGACCAGTCCATTTTGAACTTCTTCAAAACTTTGTCAAGGTATGTGCTTTGTGAAAGTCCTATTAAGCGTCTCGATCTATCCCTATAGATCTTGATGCCCAATATGTAAGCAGCTTCACCGTGGTCTTTCATTGAAAAAATCTTATTCAAATATCCTTTTATGCTATCTAGAAATTCTATATAATTTCCAATCATCAATATGTCATCCACATATAATATCAGAAATGCTACAGAGCTCCCACTCACTTTCTTGTAAATACAGACTTCACTATAAGTCTGTATAAAACCAAATGCTTTTGATCACCTCATTGCTACTTCTTGAGCTTGCGTTGGTTTTTCCCTTGAAGAGGAAAGGGTGATGCAGCAAAGTAGAGATAAGTATTTACCTTAGTTAGAGAAACAAGGTATCAATCCAGTAGGAGACAATGCACAAATCACCAATACCCGCACAAACAATCAAACAAACTTGCACCCAACGCGATAAAGGGGTTGTCAATCCTTTCACGCTCACTTGCAAAAGTGAGATCTGATAGAGATAGATAAAACTAAACAAAAGATAAAGTAAATATATTTGGGTTTTTTGGTGTATAGATCGGAAAGTAAAAGATTACAAAATAGTAGATCAGAAACTAATATGAAGGAAAATAGTAGATCAGAAACTTATATGATGGAAAATAGACTCGGGGGCCATAGTTTTCACTAGAGGCTTCTCTCAATATAGCAAATAATACGGTGGGTGAACAAATTACTGTCAAGCAATTGATAGGAAAGTGCAAAGTCATGACGATATCTAAGGCAATGATTATGAAATATAGGCATCACTGCTACTTCTTGAGCTTGCGTTGTTCTTTCCCTTGAAGAGGAAAGGGTGATGCAGCAAAGTAGAGCAAATATTTCCCTTAGTTTTGAGAACTAAGGTATCAATCCAGTAGGAGACAACGAACAAGTCACCGAATACCTGCACAAACAATCAAACAACTTGCACCCAACGCGATAAAGGGGTTGTCAATCCCTTCACAGTTACTTGCAAAAGTGAGATATGATAGAGATAGATAAACAACAAAGTAAATAGTTTTGGTATTTTTTGTTTATAGATCGGAAAGTAAAAGATTGCAAAATAGTCGATCGGAAACTTGTATGATGGAAAATAGAAGATTATATGATGGAAAATAGACCCGGGGCCATAGATTTCACTAAAGGCTTCTCCCAAGATAGAAAATAATACGGTGGGTGAACAAATTACTGCCGAGCAACAGATAGAAAAGCGCAAAGTTATGACGATATCTAAGGCAATGATCATGAATATAGGCATCACTGCCGGTGTCAAAACTGACAGATCTCGGGTAGGGGGCCCAAGCTGTGAGTCTAGGGATCAATGGTAATAGGGGACAATGGGGACACGATGTTTACCCATGTTCGGGCCCTCTTAAAGGAGGTAAAACCCTACATCCTGCTTGATTGTATTTGATGAGTATAGGGGTTACAAGAGTTGATCTACCTCTAGATCGTAATGGCCAAACCCTAGTTGTCTAGCCTATGATTATTCCGATCTCCTCTGCGGACTAAACCCTCTGGTTTATATGCACATCGGAGGGGCCTAGGGGTGTACAAAGTTGGTTCACAAAGGAAAGGAGTATTACACCCGGACACCAAACTTGTCGTTCTACGCACATAGGAGTACTACCCGGACACGGGAGGTGGTCTTCTGCTTCGCCTTCACTACCCATCAGTCCGGCCCATATCGGATAGACCAGACACCTGAGGACCCCCTAATCTAGGACCCCCTTAGTAGCCCCCAAACTTGCCTTCAATGATGATGTAGTATCAATCTTATGTCTTCGACTTTGCAAGGAGGGTTCTTCATTATACTCTGGATTGACGACAGTCCGGTTTGACCTCCATGTTCTGCCTTTACGATTCCTTCCTGTTGTCGCCTTGATTTCCATGCTCCGGGCGAATGCGAACGGTCCATAATAATCTTTTACAAATAAGCCCCTTACCACGCAAGGGCGGCATCTATATAAGGAGGTTAGATCCCTGAATGCCATCCACATCGCGCAAATATCATCAGAGCCAACCACGAAAAACTTCAAAACATGGCCAACGCTCCTAGATCTTCTTTGCACCCTCATGGCACTCAAGCGGGTGATTGGCAAAGCTGCTCCGTGTCTCACCTCCAGCTGAATCGACTTCACATGGAGGGATATCTCCCTCCCGCAAATATAGTCTCCGTGCGGGCGGGATTGGCCTTGATTGACAATGATGTGCTAGCAGAAAATTTCCCCAACCCCAACAAGGAGGAGAGGGTGTGATTCATATCATTTCTTATGAGGGGCTTAGGATTCCCGATCCACCCCTTCATTAGAGGTCTAGTGGAATTCTACGGGATCCAGCTGCACAACCTCACACCAGGTTCTATCCTGCACATTTCGGGTTTTGTCGCTCTCTGCAAACTGTTCTTAGGCTGCGAGGCTCATTTCGAACTATGGAGAAAATTCTTTTGCCTCGTCCCTCATTCCCAAGGGGGTTCGATATTTGAGGTGGGAGGCGCTGAAGTATGGCACATAGCCGGATCAGGTTACCTCATCGGAACTCCCAAGATGGAATCCGAAGAATGGATTTCGGAATGGTTTTATATTGAGGACGTTCCTCTTCCGGACCTAGTTTGGCTTGGACTTCCCGAATTCTCCAGTGCTCCTTTGAGGAAACGCTTAAATTGGCGCCTCTGGAGCCCCAAACAAGAAGACAGTGCAAAAGTAAAGAGGTTGGTTAGCAAGGTCAGGGTACTTTCCCATTCCGAACTTTCGATAATCGAAGTCATGGCCATCACGATAAAGCGATGCATCCATCCCCTTCAGTCTAGAGTGACCCCTTTATGGTGTTACAACGGAAAGGACGACACATCTTGTTATAAGCGCGAGGGCCCGGATACCCCAGCCGCTTTGGCCGCCATTCTGGTAAATCTTTATAAGGGGGAGGAAGAAGAATTCACCCGTTTAAATTGCCGGGAAGGTTTTTCCATGTATAACCCCATTGAATGGGTAAGTTTTTGATTATCAGCATTGTCCTACCTCATTATCGAGGTGTGCTAATAAAATTGTTCTGGTCGTCTTAAAACAGACATGGAGGAAGGTGGTCGAAAATGTTCATTGCCCATCCCCACAGCCAGAGGACTATGCTCGCAATGAAGACCCTGGCTTCTGCGAGGATCCAGATATATTTATAGAGTTTGATGATGGAGTCTTTTATCAAGCGAGCCTTGACGGCTCGAAAGTGGTTATTATGGCCGAATACCCCGGCATTCTCCATTTCTCCAATGTAAGTACTCGGAAATCATCCTTAAAAAAGGAGCCCCCCACTTGTGTTTCACCCATCACACCGAATCATGCTTCATAAGATCGGCGCTCAGTGAGCCGCACTCCCTCGAGGGCGGCCCCTAGGAAGGTAGCATCTATGCAGGGGGAGCCTTCAAAACGAAAGAAAACCTGGAGCGCCGTTGAGCCCCCTCCTTCATCAAAGAGGTATAACCTTTAATATGTGCCTAGGCATAAGACTAGATTGTCATATTTCTCCTCCCATCTTATTTCAGGAGGAGCACATGGTGAACCGTGTCCAAAGGCCCAGTTAGCCGATCATCAGCTAATCCAACATCGGGCTCATCAACCAGGACGAGAGCCAATACGGATGCAGCGCCAACGCATCCACCTAATGAGGATTCGGATGACGTATCCGTCACAAATTCCAAAGTAGAGAGCGTGATGAATCATCGGCGACTGAAAGAGACCATGCGTGCTCCAGCTTTTACTGAGCAAGAATTTACTACCCTCAGCTCCGTGGATGCATATATCCGAGCCACCCGGGACGGACTTGCAGGAGTTGCTCACCTGTTTTCAAAGGATATGCATGTAATAGTTTGTAAAAATTTAGTAGATATATGCGAGTAGCCCCCGAGACTTGAAGCGGCTAAACCAACCGATTTAAGGATCGTTATGACCGCATGTTCTCAAAGAGAAGAACAACGCGCTATCCCAGGAGCTTGAAACGAGCCAGACAAAGCTAAATGCCGCCACCACAGAGCTAGAGGAAATGAAGAAATTCATGATGACCATTGATCAAAAGAACAAACTGGAGGAGGAAAAGTATAAGCAAGCCGAAGATAAAAAGAGCTTAAAGGCTCAATTATCGGACACACAAAAAGAGAATAAAAAGTTGAAAGGCAGCATATTTGGTATGACCTTTCAACCATCCATGCGACTCATATTGTCCAGTAATTTGGAGTATTATAATGCTGTTCTTGTAGGTCTATTAATCGGGCCTCATGAAGAAGAAGTATCTAAATTCTGAGGCGATGTAATAAAAGAACTGTCCGTAGTGCATGAGCGAGCCCGAAAAGCCATGAAGAGTATGGTAAAAGCCTTATGGCCATCCGATGCCCCTCCAGAAAGTATGGAGGAGTTGGCGAACCTATTCAAAGGTGCCCGACGCCGTTCTGAGCTATGGAAGGTGTCAACATGCCGGGAAGGTGCACGAGAGGCATGGGCGATGGTGAAAACACGCTACACCGGGCTTGATCCGAATCGTATGGCCCGAGTTGGACCTTGGGGACCGGATGGAAAAGAGATTCCTGTGAACTTGGTATATGACCAAGTGATGATAGCTGCGAAATATTCGCAAGAAGACTGTAGATTAAATATTCTTATAGATGACATAGATAAAGAGTAGGTGTTCGATTCGATGTATCAATGTACTTTATCATCAAACCTATCTCCAACCAAACTTGTTCAAAATTTGTCATCGCAGGACTTCGGTTTCAACCTCTAAACCAAGAAGTTGGAGTGTTTCCGGATACCATGTTTGAATGTAATAAACATTCATTATGTCCGGAAACCAGACAACCCGGTCATATTGCTCGAGCAGGCAAAATTTGTTCGGGGAGTTATGTTATATTACTATTTAACATAAGAAACATCTTCGAGGGAAAATAGTTCCGTTAATGATTCCTTCCCTTGGGGCAGCATGCTTAATTATGCATGCCTAGTCTTTGATCCGAAAGATAGAATTATGGGCAGCCTATCCCTTATTTTTTTAGAAGAATGACATAAACATAAATAATCTGTCGTTTCTTGCCGACCAATTATTCCCTTAAGAACGCTAGCTTTCGACTTCACCCGTCCGAGGTATAGATCCGGATTACCCGGTTGTAACAATCATAGAGGTGCTCCCTTTACACCCTAGCCGAACAATCGGGAACATAGGGTATAAACACAGGAGCGAGGCAACCCAGCTTGGCATATAATGGCAAAAGATGTATAGAACAAATGACGTAAAAAATGCAAGCAACAAGCTTTTAGTAATAAGCTTCGTCAAAGAAGCCCCCAGTTACAGTGGGGTGTGTACATTTAAAGATGTGTATCCCTAACAGTTAGGTAGATCTGGACGCACCCTGGGATATTAAAAGAAAAAATAAAAAAGGAGAGGAGAAAAAGAACCTAGTCAAAGTAAAAAAAAGGTGCTACCGAACTATCTGTAGAATCGTCGGAGCCGAGCAGCGTTCCATGGATTCGGCTCAAGGTGACTATCCGATGCATTACGAAGGCGATAGGCTCCTCCTGTGAGAAATTCATCGAAGATGAAGGGGCCCTCCCATCGTGGTTTGAGCTTATCCTTTTTCTTCTCTGGGAGACGCAAGACGAGATTGCCAATGTTATATGTCTTGGCGCACACTTCTCTGCTTTGGTATCGCCTGGCCTATTGTTTGTAAAATGCGGAACGAGCTTGTGCGATATCGCGCTCCTCTCCGAGGCCGTCTAGGTCATTGATACGTCTCCAACGTATCTATAATTTTTGATTGTTCCATGCTATTATATTATCAACCTTGGATGTTTTATATGCATTTATATGCTATTTTATATGATTTTTGGGACTAACCTATTAACCTAGAGCCCAGTGCCAATTTCTGTTTTTTTCGCTGTTTTTGAGTATCGCAGAAAAGGAAAACCAAACGGAGTCCAATTGACCTGAAACTTCACGGAGATCATTTTTGTACCAGAAGAAGCCCATGGAGTACCAAAGCTGGGCCAGAAGAGTCCCGAGGCCACCATGAGGGTGGGGGGCATGCCCTACCCCCCTGGGCGCGCCCCCTACCTCATGGCTGCCTCGGGGACCCCCCTGACTTGTTCCCGGCTCCAACTCCTCTTATATAACCCCAAACTTCCAGAAAGAAAGGAGATTGGGAGTTCCACCGCCAGAAGCCTCAGTAGCCACTGAAAAACCAATCTAGACCCGTTCCGACACCCTGCCGGAGGGGGGGATCCCTCTCTGGTGGCCATCTTCATCATCCTGACGCTCTCCATGATGAAGAGGGAGTAGTTCACCCTCGGGGCTGAGGGTATGTACCAGTAGCTATGTGTTTGATCTCCCTCTCTCGTGTTCTTGATTTGGTACGATCTTGATGTATCGCGAGCTTTGCTATTATAGTTGGATCTTATGATGTTTCTCCCCCTCTACTCTCTTGTAATGGATTGAGTTTTCCCTTTGAAGTTATCTTATCGGATTGAGTATTTAAGGGTTTGAGAACACTCGATGTATGTCTTGCATGTGCTTATATGTGGTGACAATGGGATATCATGTGATCCACTTGATGTATGTTTTGGTGATCAACTTGCGAGTTTCGTGACCTCATGAACTTATGCATAGGGGTTGGCACACGTTTTCGTCTTGACTCTCCGGTAGAAACTTTGGGACTCTCTTTGAAGTTCTTTGTGTTGGTTGAATAGATGAATCTGAGATTGTGTGATGCATATCATATAATCATACCCACGGATACTTGAGGTGATATTGGAGTATGTAGGTGACATTAGGGTTTTGGTTGATTTGTATCTTAAGGTGTTATTTTACTACGAACTCTAGGGCTGTTTGTGACACTTATAGGAATAGCCCAATGGATTGATCGGAAAGAATAACTTTGAGGTGGTTTCGTACCCTACAATAATCTCTTCGTTTGTTCTCCGCTATTAGTGACTTTGGAGTGACTCTTTGTTGCATGTTGAGGGATAGTTATATGATCCAATTATGTTATTATTGTTGAGAGAACTTGCACTAGTGAAAGTATGGACCCTAGGCCTTGTTCCCTAGCATTGAAATACCGTTTGTGCTCACTTTTATCATTAGTTACCTTGCTGTTTTTATATTTTCAGATTACAAAAACCTTTATCTACCATCCATATTGCACTTGTATCACCATCTCTTCGCCGAACTAGTGCACCTATACAATTTACCAATGTATTGGGTGTGTTGGGAACACAAGAGACTCTTTGTTATTTGGTTGCAGGGTTGTTTGAGAGAGACCATCTTCACCCTACGCCTCCCATGGATTGATAAACCTTAGGTCATCCACTTGAGGGAAATTTTCTACTGTCCTACAAACCTCTGCACTTGGAGGCCCAACAACGTCTACAAGAGGAAGGTTGTTTAGTAGACATCAAGCTTTTTTCTGGCGCCGTTGCCGGGGAGGTTAGCGCTTGAAGGTATATCTTTAGATCTTGCAATCGAATCTTTTGTTTCTTGTTTTATCACTAGTTTAGTCTATAAAAGAAAACTACAAAAAAATGGAATTGAGGTTGCCTCATACACTTCATCTTTTTAATGTCTTTCGTGAAAATAAGGATTCCGATAATTGTGCCAAAGTGTTAGAAGAAGAATGTATTAAAATGTTTGGCACTAAATCTTTGGATGATGAGCATGATTGCAATGTTGTTAGTATGAATTCTTTGAATACCCATGATGCTAATGATATGCAAAGCCACAAGCTTGGGGATGCTATGTTTGATGAAGATGATATTTTTTGTCCCCCAAGTTTTGATGAGCAAATTTATTTTGATGATATCATGCCTCCTATTTATGGTGATTATATTGATGAAAGTGGGTTTGGAAGAGTGTCAACTTCAGGAAGTAATGATCCCACTATTTTGGAGGGTGTTGAATCTTATTGTGATAATTATGAAAGTGGGTTTGGAGAGGTCATGACTTTAGTTAATGTTAATCCCACTATTTTGGGAGAGTGTCAACTTTGCATACATGTGGATCGTGTCAAGAATATGTTTTGTGATAGCTATATTGTTGAATTTGCTTATGATCCTACATGTAATTATTATGATGGAGGAACATATGCTTGTAGGAATAGCAATAATATCAAGTTTCCTCTCTATGTGTTGAAAATCTTGAAGATTTGCTTGTTTTACCTTCCTATGCAAGTTGATTCTTGTTCCCACAAGGTGTTTGCTCACCAAATCCCTATGCATATGAAGTGGGTTAGACTTAAATGTTCTAGTCATATTCTTCATGATGCTCTCTTTATTTCAATTCTTATCTTTTATGTGAGCATCATTGAAATCATCATGCCTACCTAGGGGCGTTAAACGTTAGCGCTTGTTGGGAGGCAACCCAATTTTTTTTGTTCCTTGCTTTTTGTTACTGTTTAGTAATAAATAATTCATATAGCCTCTATTTATATGTTTTTTTATGTTTTAGTTAGTGTTTGTGACAAGTAGAACCTTTGGGAAGACTTGGGTGAAGTCTTTATGATCTTGCTGTAAAAAACAGAAACTTTAGCGCTCACGAGAATTGCTGCCATTTTTTACTGGAGAGTGCGATTAGGTTGATTATTTTTGCAGATGATTAATAGAAAAATTAATCAGGTCTACCAATTTATTTCAGAATTTTTTAGTAACATAAGTATAATTTTGATACAGATTACTACAGATTGTTCTGTTTTTGACAGATTCTGTTTTCTATGTGTTGTTTGCTTATTTTGATTAATCTATGGCTAGTATCGGAGGGTATGAACCATAGAGAAGTTGGAATACAGTAGGTTTAACACCAATATAAATAAATAATGAGTTCATTACAGTACCTTAAGTGGTGATTTATTTTCTTATACTAACGAAGCTTATGAGTTTTCTGTTGAGTTTTGTGTTGTGAAGTTTTCTAGTTTTGGGTAAATATTCCATGGACTATGGAATAAGGAGTGGGAAGAGCCTAAGCTTGGGGATGCCCAAGGAACCCCAAGGTAATATTCAAGGACAACCAAGAGCCTAAGCTTGGGGATGCCCCGATGGCATCCCCTCTTTCGTCTTCATTCATGGGTAACTTTACTTGGAGCTATATTTTTATTCACCACATGATATGTGTTTTGCTTGGAGCGTCATTTTCTTTTCTTTTATTTTGCTTTCTGTTTGAATAAAATACCAAGATCTGAAATTCTTAAATGTTAGAGAGTCTTCACATAGTTACACAATTATTTGGCTACTCATTGATCTTCACTTATATCTTTTGGAGTAGTTTGTCATTTGCTCTAGTGCTTCACTCATATCCTTTTAGAGCACGGCGGTGGTTTTATTTTATATAAATTATTGAACTCTCATGCTTCACTTATATTATTTTGAGAGTCTTTAGAACAACATGGTAATTTGCTTTGGTTATGAATTTAGTCCTAATATGATAGGCATCCAAGAGGGATATAATAAAAACTTTCATATAAGTGCATTGAATACTATGAGAAGTTTGATACTTGATAATTGTTTTGAGATATGAAGATGGTAATATTAGACTCGTGCTAGTTGAGTAATTTTGAATTTTAGAAATACTTGTGTTGAGGTTTGCAAGTCCCGTAGCATGCACGCATGGTAACCGTTGTGTGAAAAATTTGAAGCATGAGGTGTTTCTTTGATTGCCTTCCTTATGAGTGGCAGTCGGGGACGAGCAATGGTCTTTTCCTACCAATCTATCCCCCTAAGAGCATGCGCGTAGTGCTTGGTTTTCGATGACTTGTAGATTTTTGCAATAAGTATGTGAGTTCTTTATGACTAATGTTGAGTCCATGGATTATACGCACTCTCACCCTTCCATCATCGCTAGCCTCTTCGATACCGTGCATTGCCCTTTCTCACCTCGAGGGTTGGTGCAAACTTCGCCGGTGCATCCAAACCCCATGATATGATACACTCTATCACACATAAACCTCCTTATATCTTCCTCAAAATAGCCACCATACCTACATATTATGGCATTTCCATAACCATTCCGGGATATATTGCCATGCAACTTTCCACCGTTCCGTTTATTATGACACACATCATCATTGTCATATTGCCTTGCATGATCATGTAGTTGACATTGTATTTGTGGCAAGGCCACCATGCATAATTTATCATACATGTCACTCTTGATTCATTGCCCATCCCGGTACACCGCCGGAGGCATGCATATAGAGTCATTTTTTGTTCTAGTATCGAGTTGTAAATAAATAGAAGTGTGATCATCATCATTAATAGAGCATTGTCCCGAAAAAAAAGAAAAGCCAAAAAAGGAAAAGGCCAAAAAAAGAAAGGCCAAATAAATAAAATAAAATAAATAAAATAAGAAGGGACAATGCTACTATCCTTTTTCCACACTTGTGCTTCAAAGTAGCACCATGATCTTTATGATAGAGAGTCTCTTGTTTTGTCACTTTCATATACTAGTGGGAAATTTTCATTATAGAACTTGGCTTGTATATTCCAACAATGGGCTTCTTCAAATGCCCTAGGTCTTCGTGAGCAAGCAAGTTGGATGCACACCCACTTAGTTTTTTTGTTGAGCTTTCATACATTTATAGCTCTAGTGCATCCGTTGCATGGCAATCCCTACTCCTCGCATTGACATCAATTGATGGGCATCTCCATAGCCTGTTGATTAGCCGTGTTAACGTGAGACTTTCTCCTTTTTTGTCTTATCCACACAACCACCATCATTATATTCTATTCCACCCATAGTGCTATGTCCATGGCTCATGCTCATGTATTGTGTGAAAGTTGAAAAAAGTTTGAGATTACTAAAGTATGAAACAATTGCTTGGCTTGTCATCGGGGTTGTGCATGATGGGAGCATTTTTGTGTGACGAAAATGAAGCATAGCCAAACTATATGATTTTGTAGGGATAAGCTTTCTTTGGCCATGTTATTTTGAGAAGACATGACTGCTTAGTTAGTATGCTTGAAGTATTATTATTTTTATGTCAATATTAAACTTTTGTCTTGAATCTTATGGATCTGAATATTCTTGCCACAATAAAGAGGATTACATAGATAAACATGTTAGGTAGCATTCCACATCAAAACTTCTGTTTTTATCATTTACCTACTCGAGGACGAGCAGGAATTAAGCTTGGGGATGCTTGATACGTCTCCAACGTATCTATAATTTTTGATTGTTCCATGCTATTATACTATCACCCTTGATTGTTTTATATGCATTTATACTATTTTATATGATTTTTGGGACTAACCTATTAACCTAGAGCCCAGTGCCAGTTTCTATTTTTTTCGTTGTTTTTGAGTATCGCAGAAAAGGAAAACCAAACGGAGTCCAATTGACCTCAAACTTCACGGAGATCATTTTTGGACCAGAAGAAGCCCACGGAGTACCGAAGCTGGGCCAGAAGAGTCCCGAGGCCACCACGAGGGTGGGGAGCGCGCCCTCCCCCTGGGCGCACCCCTTACCTCGTGGCCGCCTCGGGGACCCCCCTGACTTGTTCCCGACTCCAACACCTCTTATATAACCCCAAACTTCCAGAAAGAAATGGAGATCGGGAGTTCCGCCGCCAGAAGCCTCCGTAGCCACCGAAAACCAATCTAGACCCGTTCCGGCACCCTGCCGGAGGGGGGGATCCCTCTCCGGTGGCCATCTTCATCATCCCGGCGCTCTCCATGACGAGGAGGGAGTAGTTCACCCTCGGGGCTGAGGGTATGTACCAGTAGCTATGTGTTTGACCTCTCTCTCTCTCTCGTGTTCTTGATTTGGCACGATCTTGATGTATCGCGAGCTTTGCTATTATATTGGATCTTATGATGTTTCTCCCCCTCTACTCTCTTGTAATGGATTGAGTTTTCCCTTTGAAGTTATCTTATCGGATTGAGTCTTTAAGGATTTGAGAACACTTGATGTATGTCTTGCATGTGCTTATCTGTGGTGACAATGGGATATCACGTGATCCACTTGATGTATGTTTTGGTGATCAACTTGCGAGTTCCGTGACCTCGTGAACTTATGCATAGGGGTTGGCACACGTTTTCGTCTTGACTCTCCAGTAGAAACTTTGGGACTCTCTTTGAAGTTCTTTGTGTTGGTTCAATAGATGAATCTGAGATTGTTTGATGCATATCGTATAATCATACCCACGGATACTTGAGGTGACATTGGAGTATCTAGGTGACATTAGGGTTTTGGTTGATTTGTATCTTAAGGTGTTATTTTACTACAAACTCTAGGGCTGTTTGTGACACTTATAGGAATAGCCCAATGGATTGATCGGGAAGAATAACTTTGAGGTGGTTTCGTACCCTACAATAATCTCTTCGTTTGTTCTCCGCTATTAGTGACTTTGGAGTGACTCTTTGTTGCATGTTGAGGGATAGTTATATGATCCAATTATGTTATTATTGTTGAGAGAACTTGCACTAGTGAAAGTATGGACCCTAGGCCTTGTTCCCTAGCATTGCAATACCGTTTGTGCTCACTTTTATCATTAGTTACCTTGCTGTTTTTATATTTTCAGATTACAAAAACCTTTATCTACCATCCATATTGCACTTGTATCACCATCTCTTCGCCGAACTAGTGCACCTATACAATTTACCATTTGTATTGGGTGTGTTGGGGACACAAGAGACTCTTTGTTATTTGGTTGCAGGGTTGTTTGAGAGAGACCATCTTCGCCCTACGCCTCCCACGGATTGATAAACCTTAGGTCATCCACTTGAGGGAAATTTGCTACTATCCTACAAACCTCTCCCTTGGAGGCCCAACAACGTCTACTAGAAGAAGGTTGTGTAGTAGACATTAGTCATCCTTCCGATCGAGCCCGTCTTCTCTCTCTTCGTACATGCGCACTCGAGGCGAGTCATGAATAATGTCACAGGGCAGGACAACTTCTGCACCGTACACCATGAAGAAAGGTGTGTATCCGGTTAGGTGTAACCCAGTGCTTGTCTGACTCCCGTAGGGAGTGCACCAGTCGGGGTTTAATGGCGCTCATTATCAGGCCATTAGCCCGTTCGACCTGACCATTTGTTTGAGGGTGGTAGATGGATGCATAGTCGAGTTTAATGCCCAATTTAGCACAACAGTTTTTCACCTCACCGACCGTAAAATTGGAGCCATTATCAGTGACGATGCTGTGCGGGACACCGTAGCGGTGTACCACGCCAGATATAAAGTCAATCACTGGTCCTGGTTCACCCGTTCTTACTGGTTTGGCCTCTATCCACTTAGTTAATTTTGTCCACCATAACCAGTAAATATTTCTTTTTGTGGCTTCCCCCTTTAAGGGGTCCGACCATATCGAGCCCCGAGACCGTGAAGGGCAAAGTGATGGGGATTGTACTTAAGGCAGTGGGAGGCATATGACTTTGATTGGCGAAAAGCTGACATCCCACACAACGTTGGACAAGGGCTTGTGCATCTTCTCGGGCCATTGGCCAGAAAAAACATGTCCGAAAAGCTTTGCTTACGAGGGCCCGAGCTGCGGCGTGATGGCCACCTAGGCCAGCATGTATTTCAGCCAAGAGTTGTCATCCCTCCTCTTCAGAGATGCACCTTTGGAGAACTCCGGTAGTGATTTTCTTGTACAACTTACCTTCGTGAACTTTGTAGGCTTTAGAATGCCTAACTATGCGACGGGCCTCATTTTGATCATCAGGAAGCTCCTGCCTATTAAGGTAGGACAGGAAGGGTTCGGTCCATGGGGCAATAACGTCCATGATCTCATGAGCAGAGGGTGTTATTTCAGTATCCGAACCCGCGATGATATATGTATTGTGTTCGGCTGCTGGGGGCGTGATCAGGTCCGAACTGGCGTCTCCGCTCTCGTCCTGCCATACCATGGATGGCTTGAAGAGCCTTTCCAAAAAGGTATTAGGCGGGACGGGGTCGCGCTTGGCGCCCATGCGAGCGAGTATGTCCGCTGCCTGGTTACTGTCTCAAGCGACGTGATGAAATTCAAGCCCCTCGAACCGAGCCGATATTTTTAATACGGTGTTTCGATATGCCGCCATTTTTGGATCTTTTGCATTGAACTCTCTGTTTACCTGAGATATTGCGAGGTTTGAGTCACCACACACCTCTAGGCGTTGTATGCCCATGGAGACAGCCATGCGGAGACCATGTAGAAGTGCCTCGTATTCGGCTGCATTATTGGAGTCCGTATACATGATTTGCAACACGTAGCGGACTGTGTCCCCCGTAGGGGATGTCAAGATGACGCCAGCCCCCAGCCCGACTAGTATTTTAGAGCCGTCAGAGTACATTATCCAGTTGGAGTAGGAACTGTACTCTTTAGGGAGCTCGGCTTCCGTGCACTCTGCAACGTAGTCGGCCAACACCTGAGATTTAATAGCTCGCCGTGGCTTGTATGTTATTTTGAACGGTAAGAGCTCGATGGCACATTTAGCTATGTGGCCGGTGGCGTCCCTGTTGTTTATAATGTCGTTAAGTGGTACTTCGGATGCCATCGTGATCGAACACACTTGAAAATAGTGCCAGAGTTTTTGGGATGCCATAAAGACAGCGTAAGCTATCTTTTGGTAGTGAGGGTATCGGGATTTGCATGGTGTAAGGACCTCCAATACATAATAGACTAGCTTTTGGATGGGGAATTTATGTCCCTCTTCCCCTCGCTCGACGATAAGTACAACGCTCACTACCTGGTGAGTTGCGGAGATACAAAGCAACATAGGCTCGCCAACACTTGGGTCGGCTAGGATAGGGTTGCCTGCTAATAAGGTTTTTATTTCTTCCAATCTGACTGTGGCCGCTTTCGTACATTCGAAGCTATTGGTGCGTCTAAGTAGTCTATAAAGTGGTAATGCTTTTTCCCCTAATCTAGAGATGAAGATGCTTGAGGGAGTCCTAGATTAGGGGGTGTCCGGGTAGCCGGACTATACCTTCAGCCGAACTCCAGGACTATGAAGATACAAGATTGAAGACTCCGTCCCGTGTCCGGATGGGACTTTCCTTAGCGTGGAAGGCAAGCTTGGTGATGCGGATATTCAAGATCTCCTACCATTGTAACCGACTTGGTGTAACCCTAACCCTCTCCGGTGTCTATATAAACTGGAGGGGTTTAGTCCGTAGAACAACTTCATTATACAACAATCATACCATAGGCTAGCTATTAGGGTTTAGCCTCCTTGATCTCGTGGTAGATCTACTCTTGTACTACCCATATCATCAATATTAATCAAGCAGGACGTAGGGTTTTACCTCCATCGAGAGGGCCCGAACCTGGGTAAAACATTGTGTCCCTTGTCTCCTGTTACCATCCGGCCTAGACGCACAGTTCGGAACCCCCTACCCGAGATCCGCCGATTTTGACACTGACATTGGTGCTTTCATTGAGAGTTCCTCTGTGTCGTCGCAATCAAGAAGGATGCCTCTTCCTATATTTAAAGATGGCGCCGTTACTAAGGGAGCCTTGGCTGTCGGCCAAACTCTCCGGCTAGGCGGTTTTCTCATGACCGCCTGTTCGGCCGTTACGCCGACGGTGACCTCTCGGATCATCAAAAGCAATCTTCACGTCAGCTCAGAACTCATCAAGCAGTTGGATCCAATGGAGCTCTCTTCCGTAAACGAGCTCTTGGATCGCATCGCCGCCTTGGGGGTCACTACGGATTATGACCAGGTTGGGCTTAAACCCAATCTAAGAAAAATTAATTCTCCCCAAGTCACCCATCACGTTGCCGTAGTAGAGGCATAGTGCAGCGACTCTTCATCTATCTTAAGGACTAACTACGTCCGGATTCCAAATCCCTCCAAGCCGGATACCTGCGGAGGGGAGGATGTAACTCAAGACCTAAACTTAGAATCTGGCAACGGGCTAGATTCACTGGACAACATCCAAGAAATCGAACCTCAGAGTTCGGAAACTCCTTGGCCTCTGAGTCTTAGATTGGGTGAAGTTCCGGATTTAATTCCACCCACCCGCCCGAACATAAGCGATCTATCCCAAATCAGGCAAAAGCCCGAAGAAACAGTACATCATTACTGGGCAAGGTTCCTCCTGGTTATGAACATGATAAAGGACTGCCGCGAGGAAAACGCAATCTCAATCTTCTGCAATAATTGCACGGACAAGGGAATCCTCAACGCCACAGGTCATCGTGATCTTGCACGCTTTGCTGACTTGGCGTCCATAGTACAAAAGTACTGTGCGATGGAAAGCGCCCGGAAAACCGAAACTAAATTTTGGGACAATCCGGCCCTGAATAGAAACCTCGTCCGAAATAAAAGGGTGCATCATCATCAGACACCCGGGTTAAAAACCAAAAAACCAAAACCCTCTACAGGGCATGGAACCGTACTGGAGGGATGGCTTAATGGACCCTGTAAAATTCATAGTACAGAGGACGCCACACCAACTCATAGCCTTAGAGCATGTTGGATACTCCGGCAGGTGGCCAAAAGGGGCGAAGATCTCCTAATTCCGGAGGCCACAGAAAGCCATCTCAGGGACTCCAGTACAGTCTTAACAGTCTTCGAGACTTTCGCATCAAATAAAATGCGAAAAAGAACACTCCGCAGCTTCGCCGAAGTCTATCAAGTAGCAACAATAAACCCATGGAGTGACACGGCTATTACCTTTAATGCCAGCGACGAACCTAAATTCTGAACAGCTCGAGCACCAGCCGCATTGGTACTCAGTCCTATAGTGGATGGCTTTCGCCTCACCAAGGTACTCATGGATGGAGGCAGCGGATTGAACTTCATTTACGAGGAAACCCTTCAAAAAATGGAAATAGACTGGAACCGCATTGAGCGAAGCAGCACAACCTTCAGAGGAATAATCCCCAGTCGGGAAGCACGCTGTACAGGAAAAATCACACTAGATGTGGTGTTGGGCACGCCGGATAATTATAGGTCCAAAGAGGTCACATTCCAAGTGGCCCCGTTCAGCAGCGAATACCACGCTCTGCTGGGGCGGGAAGCGTTTACAATCTTCCAAGCAATACCCCATTACGGGTACATGGAGCTCAAGATGCCCGGGCCGAACGGAATCATCACTCTCGCTAGTGATCCGGACATAGCACTCCATGCCGAAAACAAGACAGCCGCACTGGCCCTTGAGGCACTGTCCGAAGCCCTAGCGGCTGAGGAACTGACTACGCTGCGCTCCACGGTAAACAGGGACGATGTGATACTCGACAAAATATCCAAGTCCACCTCCTTTAAACCAGCGGATGAAATAGTCAAATTCCAGGTCCATCCAACGGATCCTAATAAAACAGCTTCCATCGGGGCACAATTAAACCCCGATGTAGACGCCACACTGCGAGAATTCCTACGGGAGAACTGGGACATTTTTGCATGGCACCCTTCGGACATGCCAGGAATCCCACGCAGGCTGGCCGAACACAGCTTAAATATCCTAAAAGGATTCAAACCTGTCAAACAAGCCCTTCGGCATTTCTCTGAACCCAAGAGATAGGCAATGGGAGAGGAGCTAGCCAAACTATTGGAGGCTGGATTCATCAGAGATATAAAACATCCGGACTGGCTAGCAAACTTGGTGATGGTACCAAAGAAGGACAAATCCTGGCGCCTGTGCATTGACTTCAAAGACCTCAACAAGGCCTGCCCAAAGGATCCCTTCCCCCTCCCCCGCATCGATCAAATTATCGACCCCACTAGAGGACACGATTCATTGTGCTTCCTCGATGCATACTCCGGTTACCATCAAATCAAGATTGTCGAGTCAGACCAAGCCGCAACGGCATTCATCACCCCATACGGCCCATTCTGCTTCAACACAATGCCTTTCGGGCTCAAAAACGCCGGCGCAACATATCAGCGCATGATTCAGACATGTCTGGCAAACCAGATCGGCAAAACAGTAGAGGCATACGTGGATGATGTGGTCGTAAAAACAAGACATGTCGAATCTCTAGTAGACGACTTGAGGCTTACATTTGACAACCTCCGAGCATATGACATCAAGCTAAATCCGGAAAAATGCGTTTTCGGCGTTCCAGTCGGAAAGCTCTTGGGCTTCATTGTATCCGGTAGGGGAATCGAAGCAAATCCAGCCAAGATCCGAGCTTTGTCACAATTGGATATCCCAAAGGACCTCAAATAAATACAAAAATTAACCGGATGCGTGGCGGCTCTAAGCCGCTTTATCTCCCGGTTGGGAGAAAAGGCGCTACCCCTCTATCGCCTCCTTCGGCGCACCGAACACTTCGAGTGGACGGACGCCGCCACGGCCGGGCTCGAGGAAATAAAAGCCATATTGGCAACAAACCCCATCCTGGCCGCGCCAAACATCGGCGAACCAATGCTATTGTACATTGCAGCAACCCATCAAGTTGTCAGCGCAGTACTCGTTGTCGAGCGGGAAACGGACGGACACAAATTCCCCCTTCAAAAGCCGGTTTACTATGTGTCCACTGTCCTCACCCCATGCAAATCACGGTACCCACATTATCAAAAGATTGCATATGCGGTATTCATGGCATCCCGGAAGCTATGACACTACTTTCAAGAGTGTTCAATCACAGTAGCATCAAAAGTACCACTCAATGATATTATAAACAACCGTGACGCAACGGGCCGGATTGCAAAATGGGCCATCGAGCTCCTCCCGTTCGACATAACTTATAGGCCACGGCGAGCTATCAAGTCGCAAGTTTTGGCCAACTTCGTCGCAGAATGGACAGAGGCCGAACTCCCTAAAGAGTACGACACATATTCAAACTGGATCATGCACTTCGACGGTTCCAAAATGTTGGTCGGACTAGGGGCCGGCGTCGTTCTGACGTCCCCCATAGGAGATATAGTTCAATATGTACTCCAGATTATGTACACGGACTCCAACAATGCAGCCGAATATGAGGCCCTTTTACATGGTCTCCGGATGGCAGTATCCATGGGCATTCAACGCCTAGAGGTGTGCGGGGATTCGAACCTCGCGATATCCCAAATAAATGGAGACTTCGATGCCAAGGATCCAAAAATGGCAGCTTACCGCAACGCCGTCCTCAAAATGTCAGCTCGGTTTGAAGGGCTCGAATTTCACCATATAGCCCGAGAAAACAATCAGGCGGCAGACGTCCTGGCATGCATCGGCGCAAAACGCGATGCGGTCCCCCCAACATCTTCCTGGAAAGGCTGTTCAAGCCATCCATAGTATGGGAAGGGGAACATGGCAATATTAGTCCGGACCCAACCGCACTGTCCGACACCGAACAATCTGACATAATCGGAGGCTCTGCCAATGAAATAACAACCTCAGCCCACGTACTAATGGACGCTACCGCCCCGTGGATAGAACCATTCCTAGCCTACCTTACTAGGCAGGAACTCCCAGAGGACCAAAACGAGGCACACTGTATAGTGCGGCGATCTAAAGCCTATAAAGTCCATGAGGGAGAACTTTACAAGAAAAGCACTACCGGAGTCCTTTAAAGGTGCATCTCCGAAGAGGAAGGGCGGAACCTGCTGGCTGAAATTCATGCCGGACTCGGTGGCCATCACGCTGCAGCCCGGTCCCTTGTAAGCAAGGCTTTCCGTACAGGCTTTTATTGGCTGACGGCCCGGGCGGACGCTCAGGACTTGGTCCATAAATGCGTCGGTTGCCAGCTTTTTGCAAACCAAAGCCATATGCCACCCACCGCCCTCCAAACTATCCCCATCACTTGGCCTTTCGCGGTCTGGGGGCTTGACATGGTGGGACCCCTTAAAGGCGGAACCCACAAGAAAAAATACTTACTGGTCATGGTGGATAAGTTCACCAAATGGATAGAAGCCAAGCCTGTTAAGACGGCCGAATCCGAACCTGTGATAGACTTTATATCCGGGGTCGTACACCGTTATGGCGTCCCCCACAGCATCATCACCGATAATGGCACGAACTTTACGGCCGATGAGGTAAAACTCTGGTGCAAAAACATGGGCATCAAGCTCGATTATGCTTCCGTCTATCACCCACAAACTAACGGTCAGGTCGAACGTGCAAATGGTCTCATCATGAGCGGCATCAAACCCAGATTAGTGCGGTCCCTCAAGGAATCTAACACGCACTGGGTAGAGGAGCTCGACTCCATACTCTGGGGGCTGCGGACCACGCCGAACCGCACCACCGGATGCACACCATTTTTTATGGTGTACGGCGCAGAGGCAGTCTTGCCCTGCGACATAATTCATGACTCACCTCGAGTGCGCATGTATGAAGAAAGGGAGGCCGAGCTCGATCGGCAGGACAGTTTGGACGCCTTAGAGGAGGAGCGCGACGTGGCAAAAGCCCGTTCCGCATTCTATCAACAGCAGGCTCGAAGATATCAAAGCAGAGAAGTGCGGGCCAAAAGCTACAATGTTGGCGAATTAGTTCTACGCCTGCCGGACAAGAAAAAGGACAAGCTGAAGCCCAAGTGGGAAGGTCCCTTCATAATCGACCAAGTCCTGACTGGTGGAGCATACTGCCTGCGAGATGCGTCGGATAACCGACTCGAGCCGAACCCATGGAACGCAGCCCATCTCCAAAGATTCTATGCCTAGCGCTGGACTCTATGTTTGTCTCCTTCCTCTGTCCATTTTTTACATTTTCTGTCTTACATTTCTCTCCTTCCCCTCTTCTCTTTTATAGCCCTTAAAGGCTCCTCAAGTGATGTGCTACTCGCGCTCATTAAACCTGGGGGCTTCTTTAACAGAAGCTTATTTATACGGGCTTCACGCCCACCACATGTGTCAAACTTCCGCATGTACCTTTTCTTCACCATTATATGCATCGATATGACTTAAGTTTTGGCCAAGCTGGGTTGCCTGGCTCCTGTGCTTACCCCTATGTCCCCGATTGTTCGGCTAGGTGGTAAAGGGAGCACCTCTGCGATTGTTACTGCCGGATTAGCCGGATGTGTACCTCAGACTGGGTGAAGCCGAAAGCTAGCGTTCTTAAGGGAATATTCGGTCGGTGAACTAAAAGATGACCTTTTTTCTTATTTATGTATATGCCCCCAGATGATTTTCCTGTGTTTGCAGTCCGGACATGCACGTTAGGGCATGCCTCCCAGAGAAAGGAACCCCTAACGGAACTATTCTCTCTGGAAGATGTTTCTTACTAACCATGTAATATAACATAACTAATTGGGCACTTAACTGATAAAGCAGTAATGACCCCTACACCTGGTCTCCATGCATACCCCGGTTCTTACATAACCGGTAGGGTATTCGGACACACTCCGGACCGTCAGGTCCTGAGGTTGAAGCGAAAAGGTCGGCAACGACAAATGATCTACAATCCGGCTAGAAGGCATTACACATGTCAATTAAAAATTATATAGTCACTCTGACTGATTGTATTCCTCTTCAATACCATCTAACAGGCTGTCTAACTTACAGTCCTGCTGGGAATACTTTGCGGCCAATTCTACTTGGCCATACACTAAGCTTACAGGGATCTCCTTCCCGTCAGGCCCCACAGGTCCGACCTCGGCCATGTGGTTTGGGTCAGACTTCGTGTACGCGTCTTCACCATGGCCCAGGCCTCCCTAGCGCCTTGTCGGCAGGCCGATATCTTCCACAACCGGAAGCGCCGCCGAGCTCCCTTAAGCTTCTCTGAAAGCTCTCCAAGGCCCTCGGGCATGGAGTGGGAAGGCCATAAGGCTTGGGCAACGCCTCGCATCACCTGGCGAACTCGCTCATGCAGTTGCGAGAGCTCGGGAAGAAGGTCACCCATAGAACCGGGCATCTCCTCTGCAGGACGACCCGTTAGCATACCTACAGACATTACTCTATTAGTCGACTTCCTCGCCGAACTCTTTTCTTTCAAAGATTCGCTTAAGCACTTACTAAATATGCCGCGTCGAAGCCGCTGATTCTCCTTAGTAGAGTCCGACAGCTGGCCACGAACATCTTTAAGTTCAACGTCCAGCTTGGTGTTGACATCCTGAAGCTCATTCTTCTCATGCCTCACCCTTGTCAACATACTCTCACCGGCCTTTAGCCGGCGTAAGAGTTGTTGCCTCTCCGGATCCAGTCCGGCGCCATCTGCAATATGATTTGGCAGATTCATACCCACGCCGCACTTCGCAAGATATTAATCTTTCGAAGTGTATCTTACCAGAGGGGGTCTCTTTAGGCTCCCCTGCCGCGGCTAGTGCGGCCTCCAGTTGGGCTTTGCACTCTTTCAGCTCCTGGGACAGTACGGTATTCTTCTCTGTAAGAACCTGCATAACAAATGATCCTTAAACCAGTTACTCTAACTGTTTCAAGTCTCGGGGGCTACTGGTATATACATATATATTTACCAAAATTTTCTTACCCGTATGTCTTTTACATATTGCTCCGTGGCTCTCGTTAAACCATTTTGAGCGGCACGGAGGTACGCATCTCCCGAATTGAAGGCATCTAATGCCTCTCGGGAGAAACAAGCGTCGCGAAGAACTGTCCGGCGACGCCTGTGGTTCATGGCACTCTCCGCCTCGGAATTGGTGGCAGACAGCTTGTCCGCATCCTCTGTCAGAGGAGCGTCCGGTGCGCGCCTCGTGTTTGCTCCCGCTTCCGGGCCAGGCGTTGGAGCCTGGCTGGTGGAGGCACGGTTGGCAACCTCTCCGGATGTAGTCCGGCGAGGTCTCTTCATCTTGAAGATAGCACGAACGTTAATATGCCCTGAAGAAATAACACTAGGTAAAAAGAGGATGCGCTATACCTTTGCGCCGGCGTCCGAGTCCGGACTACATTCCTTTTTGCCCCACGGGGCCCTGCGGCCCCTCGTTGGCTAGCCGCTGCAGGTTCGGCCTCCTGCCTTGGAAACCTCCCCTGCAAAACACGGTCAGGAAAACTGAAATGAGTGAGAATGGATTCCTTCTCAAAGGGATGAGACTCCGCTCTCTGTTACCTAGGAGGCCAGGATTAACCCTGGGTAATCAGCCGTAATGGCCACCAAGGTATTGTCCTTGCTTAACTGATGAAACACCCCGTCAATCAACTCCACCGATATATCCGGATCCTCTTCGGAGTCCGGATCGAGGGACCGTTCTGGATCCTCGGGTTGTGGGGGACGGCTGTTTATATCCTTTACTTCCTGACGCAGTTCCTGCGTTGAAATCGTTGGACTACATATTTAATCATGGGAATATAAAGCGGATGGGCAAGCACAATTGTTCACTTACCCAACTCGGGGGGTTGTTCATACTAAATCCGCCCTGCGGGTTGACGCGGAGGAATTCTTCCTCTTATCCCTTGTACAAAGAGGATAAGATCTTTACTAGAGCGGCAGCTGAGGCTAGCCCCTTATGACCGTAACGGGTGGCGTCATCCTCCCCGTTAAAATCCCACATGGGGTGGCCTCTATATTGAAGCGGCTGCACCCCCCGCATAATGCATGCGGCCATGACTCCAATCATGGTTAGTCCAGAATGAGCCAATAGTCTTATCCGGCCCATCAGGTGAAGGACGTCCCTATCACTTTCTCTCTGAGAGCTCCGCGGACGCCAGCTTAGGCGTTTCTTTAAGGGAGCACTATTGAATTCGGGGAGACCGACCCGGATAGGGTCCGGTAGCAGGACATCATCTATATAAAACCATTCCGAAGGCCAGTCCTCAGACGCCTTCTTTGGGGTTCCGGATAGATATCCGGTCCCGGCGATACGCCACACTTCGGCTCCGCCCACTTGATATATAGACCCCTCTTGAGAGCGGGGCACCAGACAGAATAATCTCTTCCACAGCGCGAAATGAGCCTCAACACCCAAGAATAGCTCGCAAAGAGTGACGAAGCCCGCGATATGCAATATAGAGGCGGGCGTGAGATCGTGCAGCTGGAGGCCATAGAACTCCAGAAGCCCACGGAGAAATGGATGGATTGGAAATACAAGTCCTCTTACTAGATAAGGGACGAGGCACACCTGCTCTCCTTTGGAGGGACAGGGGGTGCTCTCCGCTTGCTCTCCGCCATTATAGGTGGCGAGTCCGGCTCGGACCGGGACCATATAGGCCTGAGGGAGAAATCCCTTGGCCTGAAGCGACACTAGCTCGCTGTGCGGGATGGAGCACCTCTCCCAGTCTCCAGGTTTAGGACTGGAAGGGCGAGAGGAGGAGCTATGATGGCTGGCCATGTTGGAATGAACCTTTGCTGGAGGCGCTCTGATGATTACTCGCGGAGAGGAGAAGGTGTGGTTTGGATCTGAATCCCCATCCCATTAAATAGGTGGCTCGTTTATGCGGCTAGGGGTGTGAATGTAAAAACACCCCGACTTTTCACATTCGTTTGACACGTGGAAGACGGCCATTATTGGGCGTGGGAGCCAAGGTGCGCTACATTACGAAAATCGGACATTATTCAGCAGGTACACGGAATTTGGAGGAGAACCCGCCTTGCAATGCCGAAGACAATCTGCGCACCGGACTCGTC
Organism: Triticum dicoccoides; assembly: GCF_002162155.2. Lineage (NCBI taxonomy): Eukaryota > Viridiplantae > Streptophyta > Magnoliopsida > Poales > Poaceae > Triticum > Triticum dicoccoides. Next base: position 208,203,440 of record NC_041390.1, on the reverse strand, counting down.
GTCATTGAAGCCTGGTTCGGGGGCTACTGAGGGAGTCCTGGATTAGGGGGTGTCCGGGTAGCCTGACTATACCTTCAGCCGAACTCCAGGACTATGAAGATACAAGATTGAAGACTCCGTCCCGTGTCCGGATGGGACTTCCCTTGGCGTGGAAGGCAAGCTTGGCGATGCGGATATTCAAGATCTCCTACCATTGTAACCGACTTGGTGTAACCCTAACCCTCTCCGGTGTCTATATAAACCGGAGGGGTTTAGTCCGTAGAACAACTTCATCATACAACAATCATACCATAGGCTAGCTATTAGGGTTTAGCCTCCTTGATCTCGTGGTAGATCTACTCTTGTACTACCCATATCATCAATATTAATCAAGCAGGACGTAGGGTTTTACCTCCATCGAGAGGGCCCAAACCTGGGTAAAACATTGTGTCCCTTGTCTCCTGTTACCATCCGGCCTAGACGCACAGTTCGGGACCCCCTACCCGAGATCCGCCGGTTTTGACACCGACAATGCTCAAAGCCGCCATGCACCCTGCTAGCTTTTGGACCTGCTTTAAGTCTGTTGGTGTAGCCAATTGCGACAAGGCTCGGATTTTAGCTGGGTTTGCTTCAATTCCTCTATGGGAGACAATGAACCCTAGCAGCTTTCCGGCTGAACACCAAAGACACATTTTTTCGGATTGAGCCGTATGTCGTATGTTCGGAGGTTGTCAAATGTGAGGCGGATATCATCCACCAATGATTCAACGTGTTTAGTCTTGATGACTACTCGTCCACATATGCTTCAACTGTCTTGCCGATTTGTTTTTCCAAGCACGTTTGAATCATGCGTTGGTAAGTGGCACCAGCGTTTTAAGCCCAAAAGGCATAGTGTTGAAATAGAAAGGCCCGTACGGGGTGATGAATGCCGTCGTGGCCTGGTCAGACCCCTTCATTTTAATTTGATGGTATCCAAAGTAAGCATCAAGGAAACACAGTGAGTCGTGTCCCGCAGTTGCGTCAATGATCTGGTCAATGCGGGGCAACAGGAAAGGGTCTTTGCGGCAAGCCTTATTGAGGTCTTTGAAATCGACACAAAGGCGCCAAGATTTATCCTTCTTCTGCACCATGACCAAGTTGGCTAGCCAATTCGGGTGTTTGATTTCTCTGATGAACCCGGTCTCAAGTAATTTGGCTAGCTCCTCCCCCATAGCCAATGTTTGGGTTCGAAAAATTGCCGCAACGTTTACTTGACTGGTTCGAACCCTTTGATTATGTTGAGGTTGTGTTCGGCCAGTCTGTGTGGGATCCCAGGCATGTCTGAAGGGTTCCAGGCGAAGATATCCCAATTTTCATGTAGGAACGCGCATAAAGCGGCGTCAACTGTCGGATCCAGCTATGCTCCGATGGACACTGTTTTATTAGGATCCATCGGGTGCACTTGAAATTTAACTATTTCATCTGTTGCCTTGAAAGAGGTGGATTTAGGTCTCTTGTCAAGTATTACATCATCCTTGTCCACCGTGGATCGTAGGGTGGTTATTTCTTCGGCCGCAAAGGCTTCGGATAGTGACTCGAGAGCCAAGGATGTGGTTTTGTTTTCGGCACGGAGTGCCTTATCTGGATCACTCATAACTGTGATTATTCCATTGGCCCCTGGCATTTTAAGCTTCATGTACCCATAATGGGGTATTGCTTGGAAGCGTGAGAAAGCGCCCCGCCCTAGAAGGGCGTGATATCCGCTATTGAAGGGAACAACATGAAAGAGGAACTCCTCTGACCTGTAATTTCAGGCGTGTCGAATACTACATCAAGTTTGATTCTCCCCGAACATCATGCTTCTCGATTGGGGATGATGCCTCGAAAGGTGGTATTGCTTTGCTCGATGTGTGTTCTATCGATCTGCATTTTGTCGAGCGTGTCCTCGTAAATGAGGTTTAGCCCACTGCCACCATCCATGAGCACTTTGGTAAGTTGAAAGCCGTCCACAATGGGGTTTAGTACTAAAGCGGAGGGTGCTCGGACTGAGCGGGCCCTTGGTTCGTTGTCAGCGGTAAAGGTTATTGCCGCGCCTCTCCATGGGCTCGCTACGGCTATGTAACACCCCGAGACCGATGCGCCAGGTGTCTTCCAGTTATTCGCCGTCATTCCCATGTCATTTTCTTGCATGTTGCACTTTGTCATGTCATCATGTGCATCTCATTTGCATTCATGTCCGTCTCTTGCAGCCGGTCACTTTCTCTGTTGTCCGTTTCAGAATCCAACACTCTCACATGCACCTGTTGCACCTCTCAGATCTTGTTTCATGAGTGGGAGAAAAACATTCTCGGAATGGGCCAAGATTTATCAAGTGGCCTTGGTATATCACCGGTAGACCACCTGTCAAATTTCATTCCATTTGGAGGTCGTTTGACACCCCAATGGTTAACCACGTTAACCGCCGGACCCTTTCTCTTTGCAGCCCAGCACCCCTTCACAATAGCCCACTAGCCCATCTAAACCCCCTCCATGCTCTCCATTGTTGGATCACGATCATGTGGGCGAAAACCGCACCTCATTTGGACTCTCCTAGCTCCCTCTACCTATAAATAAGCCTCCCCTCTGAAATTTTGGGTCCAAACCCTAGTCCCTCTCCTCCCCGCGCCGCCGGACATGTCCACTCCATGCCGGACGCGTCCACAGCTGCCGCCCTGTCCAACCAGGAGTCGCCATGTGTCCACCCAGCCTCTCCACCGCCGCATAGCCCGCCGGACCAGGATCGGGCCCGCGCGAGCCCATCCGGCCGCGCCGCTCGCCCGAGCCCCCGTGCTGCCCAGCTCCTCCGTCCCCATCGCCGACGCCACCTCCACGTCGTGCGCCGCCGCCCTACGCCGCCACCTCGCCGCCGGGGAGCTCCGCCACCCTTCTAGGCCAGCGCCCCGCCCCGCGCCCGTCGCCGGCACCCGCTGCCTCGCCGGACTCCAGCCACAGGCCGGCCCCGCCGCCCCTGCTCCGGTCAGATCCGAGCTTGGTGCCCCCGGATCCGACCCTCCCTGCGCCATTCCGCCCGTCCCTTCCGGTCCCCTGTCTCGCCGCCGCCCGCCATCGCCGGGGTCTGCCGCCGTCGCCGTCGGGGTCCTGCTCGACCCCGACATCGACCCACAGGCCGCCTCCCCGGTGTTGACCGCGACCTGGGCCGGCCTCGGTCGCGCACTAGAGGCCCAACAGTGCCCAGATCTGCCGGCCCGCTCCGCTGTCTCCGCCGTCCTGGGCCGAGCCCAATGGTGAGCTGCCCACTATTCCCTGCCCTGTGCGTTGTCTAGTTATGTGGCACCCGCTATTTTGTTGCCTATGATCTTGGCTAAGTCCTAGAAAATCATGTCATATGTGCATCTTGTGTGGTTGATAACTATGTGCATGTTTGTCCGATTGATATGTTCTTCATATGCAGGTGTTCCTCTCTGAGTCCTATAGATGGTGGTGTAGTTTGCATGCATCTTAATGTTAATCTTGATGCCTTAATCATCGTTGCAAAAGTGCTAAATGATATAAACTGCTGAAGATTGACATAACTTGCTGATTTTTCTTTTTCATAGTATTTTGTGTGTTTATCTTTTGAGCATCATGTCTACATGTTTTAGGAGCATCTTCATGACTTCTTTAAAGTGGTGCCATCCATGTATTTTTATGTGCCTTGTGGTGACTAGCACAAGCTTGTTAAGTGTGCTACTTAATGTTGCCGATTTCTGAGACAGTGATTTTTGCTAAGTGTGTAACTGTTACATTGTGTGGCCATGTTAATTTGATGCTACCATATATTCCATGCATAATCTAGAGATGCCTAGTTGACGTGTTTTGATGTCCATGCTTTACTCTATCATGCCAGGCCTTTTGTTGTCTCATACATGTCCTTTAGCATATGTTTTCATTGCCATGAACTTGCCTAAATGATGTTCCAGTTTTCTGTTAACTTCATGATGCCATGTTGTGAGCTTGTTATTGATTAATCTATGCCTCTTTTGGAGATGCTCCAATTATATGATTTGAAGTATGCTATGATTAATTTGTCCACATGCTAAGTTTGATAATTTTGGACTTCATATGACCCATGTTCCAAGCTTGCAAACATGCTATGTTGATGTTGCTATTTTACACTTGCTGAAACTGTTACTACATTCAAACTTGTCTTGATGGTTCCCACTAGTCCATGAGTCATATGTATATGATGCCTTGTGGTTATTTGCTCCTTGTTATTTGTACTTTGATGCCATTCCCTTGGTTGCCATAAAACTTGCTGTAGTTTGTCTCTTTCTTGCTCTCAAGTTGCCATCATGCTAAATCTGTCAATCTGTCAACAGTATGTTCCATTTTCCAAGTATCATAGTTATTACTCCATGCATCATATGAAGTTGTGCCCATGGACTAAGTTCAAGTATAGCATGTATACCACATGCCCATGTATTTTTCATGTTTATTAAAGTTTCTATGCTTGCTGTTATGTACCTCCAAAGTCAGCATCATAATGATATTGTTTTATATTCCCAGATTTCCTGTAAGTCTGAGAATCAGCTTTTGTCATGTTGCATCTTGTCTTGTTGATTGCCATTGATCTAGGGCTCATATGGAGATGCTTAGTAATCATGATTTTCCATGTTTAACCTGTACTTTAATGCCATGATTTTGTTTGCCATGATCTTGCCCTATATCATCTTTGTTTCATGCCTCCAACATGTCAACATGTTATTTCTGCTCATGTATGCCTTGTTTTTCACTAAGTCATAATCTATGATATTAAGTTGCTTCTTGCATTGATCATATTGGTTTAATCTTGATGCTTATAAACCTGAACCTTAATGGTATTTGAAGTATGCTATATGTACTTGAAGTGCATATCAAGTTCGTGACCATATGATTCCTGTAGCATGTTGTTTCCTTGATTGCAAAGTGATTAGTTGCTGTTTTGGGCAGATTGAGTTTGAAACTTGTATTGACTGTATGTGTTGAACCGTTGCTCCGTTTTGAGCATGCTCTATATGAAACTTCTTGATTTTGCATGTAGTTTCACGTTACCTTGTTGCATCCGTGTTTTGTAGTGTTTGTGATGTTGTTTTGCTTGCATTTGCATCAATGCCATGTTTAACTTGTTTTGCTCATATATTCTAGGTCGTAGCTCCGAATTAAACGAACTGTATATGTAACTTGATTAGAAAACCGTGTAGATCATCTTGTGCAGTTTAACTTGATTATTAACAACTTTAACATAATGTTTTGTTCAGATCTGGACCAATTTCGAAATTTGCATATAGGGACTTACCGGAATTGTTATATGTTGTTTCTGGCCTCATTTAAACTTGCTTTGATGTGTTGTTCTTTTATGCATCATCTCTTGCCATGAGTAGCATCATGTAGCCTTGTCATGCATCATACTTGGTTGAGCATCATGTCTTGTTCATGCTTGTGTGTTTACCATGTTGTTTGCTTCTTTCCAGTTGTGCTTCTTCCCGATAGTTCCTGTTTCATTGCGATTGTGAGGATTCGTTTGACTACGTGGGATCGTCTTCTTCATGGACTCGTTCTTCTTCCTAGCAGGATTTCAGGCAAGATGACCGTCACCTTGGATCTCACTACTATCTTTGCTATGCTAGTTCTCTTGATGCTATTGTTATGTCGCGCTACCTACCACTTGTTTATCAAGCCTCCCAAATTGCCTTGATAGCCTCTACCCTTTTTTACCCTTCCTAGAAAACTGTTGTTTGGCTATGTTACCGCTTTGCTCAGCCCCTCTTATAACATTGCTAGTTGCACGTGCCGTTGCAGGTTGTTCCATGTTGGGACATGGATATCATGGGATATCACAATATCTCTTATTTAATTAATGCACATATATACTTGGTAAAGGGTGGAAGGCTCGGCCTTTTGTTCTTGGTTTTGTTCCACTCTTGCCGCCCTAGTTTCCGTCGTACCGGTGTTATGTTCCTTGATTTTGCATCCCTAACACGGTGAGGGGTATGGGGCCCTCTTGACAGGTCGCTTTGAATAAAATTTTTCCAACAAGACCCAACATTGGTTTTACCATTTGCCTAATAACAACTAAAACTTGCATAAGGACCAGCTAGCACCCGATGACTCTTAATCAACCCCCGAGACAATGCTCCGCATGAGTGTTGGTCCAAACTGGGTGATGTTCGGTGCCCCCTGGGCAACTAGGGTCTCAGCCAACCTGACGTCTTGCCCATCTGGTGTACCCTGAGAACGAGATACGTGCAACTCGTATCAGGCTAGGTCGGTGCATCAGGAGGTCTTGTTGAACTTGTTTTACCATTGTCGAAATGTCTTGTGCACCGGGATTCCGAGTCTGATCGGAGGGTCCCACGATGGAGGATTGTCTCCGCGGATCATGAGCTTGTCATGGGCTAAGTTGGGACACCCCTGCAGGGTTTAATCTTTCGAGAGCCATGCCCGCGGTTATGTGGCAGATGGGAATTTGTTAATATCCGGCTGTAGATGACTTGAAGTAAACTCTTTTAAAATACACCAACCACGTGTGTAACCGTGACTGTCTCTTTTCGGGTGCGTTCGAGAAGAGAACACGGTTGGATTATGTTTGAACGTAAGTAGTTCAGGATCACTTCTTGATCATTACTAGTTGGCGACCGTTTGTGTAGTTTCTCTTCTTATTCTGGTATTCGCAAGTTAGCCACCATACTTTGCTTAGCCGCTGCTGCAACCTCACCAGTTTACCCCTTCCTCACCCATTAAGCTTTGCTAGTCTTGATACCCATGGTAATGGGATTTCTTAGTCCTTGTGGCTCACAGATTACTACACCAACAGTTGCAGGTACAGGTAATGCGATGATCATGATGTGAGAGCGATGTTTGCTTGACTTGGAGTTCTTCTTCTTCTTCTTCTTCTTCTTCGTCTTCTTCTTCTTCTTCTTCTTCTTCTTCTTCTTCTTCTTCTTCTTCTTCTTCTTCTTCTTCTTCTTCTTCTTCTTCTTCTTCTTCTTCTTCTTCTTCTTCTTCTTCGATCTTGGGTTAGGTTCCTGGTCGGCAGCCTGGGATAGCAGGGTGGATGTCGCTAGAGCTTTTGTTTGTGATTCATCCATAGTCGGATGTTGTTCTCATATATGATGTTCATGTATTTTTGCGGCATTTGTATGCCTTGTATGTATCCCCATATTTTATGTAATGGTACGATGTAATGATATCCACCTTGCAAAAGCGTGTCAATATGCAGTTCTATCCTTGGTGGGACCTTCGAGTCCCTTTAGGATAGTGTCACATATTGGGCATGACAGGCTGCTTGGTATCAGAGCCTCGACCGACCATAGGATCCCCCTTGTTTGATCGTATAGTTTGGTCTTTGTCGAGTCTAGAAGAATTTTTTCAGAGTCTAGTTATATCGGAGAGTAGGAATTGTTTTTACTCCTCAACCCCTTTCGTCGCTCTGGTAAGGAATCTTGTCATAGGTGTTTCGATATACTCCTCTTCCCCTTCAAATTATTTTTAGGATCACACAGTTTGTTTTCATTCGTTGCGATGCCAGCTCTTTTCATCCGATGCATTTCTCGTCAAGCTGATTTGGTTCTCTTCATCTTTTGCAAGGTCAATCCTCAGTTCTTTCTCAATAATGTTGCTCCCCCATATGAAGTTGTCTTTCTTTTTTCCCACCCGCCCACCCTTTTTCTTCTCGGAGCCGGAGTCCATAATCGAGTATCCATCCTACTCGTGCGAAGCCTTTGCATTCTTTCCTCACTTATTTCAACTGGTGTTTTCTCTTATTTGTCGGTTCCCCATTCCAAGTTGCCTTTGTTTTACCCGCCCTCCCACCCCTTTTATTCCCAGAGTCAGAGCCTCTATTCGAGCATCAATTTCATTCATGCAGAGCCTCTTCATTCTTTTCTCAATGGTCTCAACCGGTGTAATTCTTGTCAAGTTCATCGTTTTTTGTCTCGCTTTCCTTTCCGGTGGGTTCAATTAAAGTTTTCGGTCGTGATCATATTCTTTCACATTACTCAAATATTTCCTCTTGCTTGTTCACCTCTCGCCATTTAATCCTTCCAGAGTGCCGAAGACATATGAGAAGATTCGTGTTTGCATTCAATTAATTCAAGGTTGTCACCTCATTCGAGTCTTTCAATTGTTCCGGTGCATCATCTCTTCAACAATCCTTTCCAATGGTGTTTCTTTTCAGTGGTCCCTAACCCACAGGTCTTTTCCTAGTATCTTACCTAACTCTTCTAATTTTCCGGAGTTATTCTCAAATTCTTTTCGAAGCATGACGTAAGTATGAATTTCATTAGTCAGATGCTTGTCCAAGATCGATTTCAAATTATTTTCATTGTTGGCTCAACCTCTTCACTTTCCATTCTCCCGAAGAATCCCAACAATTTTGGTGTTGTTCCTCGTCGTCATTCTCAAAATTTGAAGACCGAAGAAGAGTTTTCCCCTAAATCTTGTCCGTTCTCTCAGAGATTCGTGGTGCTAGCTTGTTGCTATTCTCTTATTTTGTTCCGATCTTCAAGAATTCTTTTCTTACCCATCCAGAGTATTTCAGGAGTTGTTTTTCTGTTTCAATAATCTGGAGGCCTCCATTTTAGAAGATTTCTTCATTCCAAGATTTCAGCTTCGTTCATTCCCATATTTCTATCGGTGCTTCGTTCAAGCATTCTTTAATCAGTTCGGGATCTCTTCGTGCTTTTGCATCTAAATTCCTTCAAGTATCTTCATGCATCTGTAATGCTTTCCGGAGAGTCATTCTCTTTTCGTCATTCATTTCAATTATTATGGTGGTTTGTTCAACATTCCTTCTCCTTTGTTATCATATCAATTCATTCGTTCTCTCCAATCCTACCGGTGGTTCATGTAGACCTTCTCAAGGTTGCACTATATCTCTCTTCAATTCTTTTCAATAAGAATAAGTTGCATGCCAAATCCATTTTTCATCAAGTAAATTTGATGAGGATAAGCATAACGTAATTCTTATTCTCATTTCATCATGGCCAAATAATTCCTTGCTTCGAAGATTGTTCATGATGAGTAATCTCTCGGTTCTAAGTTATTCATCTTTTCTCTTCCAGAGTTCGAAGTTTTTCTCGCTTGTCTCATCGCAAAGCTCCATCTAAATCTTCGCAAGGCTTTAATCTTATTATTTTCATCCTTCAATTCTATCTCATCATCCTTTTCTCACCGGAGTCTTCATGGTGGTTCAGCAGGATTTAATTCATTCTTCAAGTGTTCACCAAGATTATTGTTGGAGGAGCGCAAGTATCTTTTCTCTTGTGTCTCGAAGTGTAATTAATTCTCCGTGTTCTTTTGAAGCAGAGTTTTGCATTTCTTTGTTATTCTCATCTATTCAAACATTTCCGGTTGTGGTCAGTTATCACCTCATAATTTGAGAGGTTTTCCATAAGCCCACAACAAGCTTATTCTTTTGTTCTTGATTTTCCAACAACTTCGTTCAACCCTTCTTCATAAGGATGCTTTTCAAACTCAATTATGGTAGAAGATGTCATTTTCTTCTCCATTCCTTTCATTCCACTCTTCTAATTCTTCTGGAGGCGTTGTGTTGTCCCTCTCGTCAAGTATCATTCAATCTTGCCAAGTTCATGTTATAATCCCTTCCATGTTCAGCCGGAGTGCTGCCTAAATTCCTTCGTTATTATTCCGTTTCTATCTTCTTCTAACCGGAGTGGTTTCAGAGTCTACCTTGTTCCTCAAGCTTTTGATTCTCGTTGTAATCATCGTTCCTCTTTTTTACCCGGGTGCTCTCGACTTTGTTCATATCCTCTCTTGCATTCTTTTTTTCACCTCATGCTCTTTCTCTTCTGTCTCGTTCCTAAGATCTCGGGACGAGATCTTTTGTTAGTGGAGGAGAGTTGTAACACCTGAGACCGATGCGGTAGGTGTCTTCCAGTTATTCGCCGTCATTGCCATGTCATTTTCTTGCGTGTTGCACTTTGTCAAGTCATCATGTGGATATCATTTGTATTCATGTCCGTCTCTTGCATTCAGTCATTTTCTCCGTTGTCCTTTTCGAAATCTGACACTCTGACATGCACCCGTTGCACCTCTTAGATCTTGTTTCGTGAGTGGGAGAAAAACGTTCTCAGAATGGGCCGAGATTTGTTGAGTGTCCTTGGTATATCAGTGGTAGACCGCCTGTCAAATTTCGTTCCATTTGGAGGTCGTTTGACACCCAAACGGTTAACCGCGTTAACCGCCGGACCCTTTCTCTTTACAGCTCAGCACCCCTTCACAACAGCCCACTAGCCCATCTAAACCCCCTCCATGCTCTTCGTCGTTGGATCACGATCGTGTGGGCGAAAACTGCACCTCATTTGGACTCTTCTAGCTCCCTCCACCTATAAATAAGCCCCCCCTTCGAAATTTCGGGTCCAAACCCTAGTCCCTCTCCTCCCCGCGCCGCCGGACATGTCCACTCCGTGCCGGACGCGTCCACAGCCGCCGCCCCATCCAACCAGGAGCCGCCATGTGTCCACCCAGCCTCTCCACTGCCGCGCGGCCCGCCGGACCCGGAACGGGCCCGCGCGAGCCCGTCCGGCCGCGCCGCTCGCCCGAGCCCCCGCGCCGCCCAGCTCCTCCCGTCCCCGCCGCAGAGTCGCC